>NC_091752.1:23457043-23800043 GCF_043380555.1 Nothobranchius furzeri | reverse complement strand
GCTTTACTGCAAAACCCAAGTAAAACGATGAAGTCCCATTAGTTATCATCACAAACTGGTGAAATTTCTTGTCCACATTTGACCCTTCACCATGGGGAGCGGTGAGCTGCAGCAGTGGCTGCGCTCGGAAACTATTTGGTAGTTTAAAAAATATGTTAGAAAATGTTTTATTTGTGGTCTTAAAAGACAAAAAATGCTGTGTGGCTAGACTTCTTGAACTTGTTAAATTAATTTAAAGGTGTGGTTGACTGATAAAAAGGGTCATTGTATGTCAAGTTTTCCCCTGTCCAGCTTCTGTCCAAACTTGAAAAGGACTGGTTCCACCACAAAAAGTGAGCTAGGAAACAACTCATTCTTTTCTCGGTTTATTTGAGGTAAATCAGGTACTTGGGTAATCAGGTACCAAGGAAATCAGGTTGAAAACCTTCAAACAGAAACAGATTTATATGATTACAAACCAAAAGAATAAATTATCTTGTCTAATCTAAGCAGGTAATGTCATGTAACTTTATTTAACAGTAGAATGTTGTCAGATCCATACCAGTAGCCTCTTTGTGGTTTCCCCCAAGCTGAACAGTCTTTTCTTTTCTTTTTGCTGCATCTGCTTCCCTTCTGAGGTGCAGACTGAATTTGTTTGTATCCTGCAGACAGGTGCTCTCACTCAGCTGATGAGCTGATCAGACAGGAACTGGTCAGACAGGAATGGTGGTGGTGTTACTCGGCCTCCAGGGGGTGCAATTACTGACTGGCTGACTGATCTGACTTTGAGCCTGACATTGTAAGTTTTTCATGCTGGCCAAACATGAAAATTGTCTCCTACACCAATCTCCTACATTAGCTTCTCATAGAAAATAGATGGTGAAACTCTAGGATTTGAAAATCCTCACACATCTATGTCACACTATGAATTAGATGACATGGAAGGCTGTTGTTAGTTTACATTCGGAAAACAGCAGCCAGTCTTCGCTAGTTGAAGCTAACCATTAGCATTAGCAACTTCACCATACAGCAGAAGCTGCTCCAGGCTTGTGATATTTGTAGAGATAAAACATTAACTTTGCAAGTCAGTGGTAGTCGCATTGCTGTTATCCAGTCAGAGGTGAGATGTCCAAATATCAAGAAAAAAGACTCCAAAACCTGCCGTCTGAAGCTCAGCTGTGATGTGGGAAACTTTTAGGTCTGAGAAATAGTGCACTGCTCCCAGAAGGCAAAGTAGGCACGTGCCTAGGGCCTGATTGGCTGGATGGGGCCCAGACAGAGGGGCAAAATTAAAAATAAATAAAATAAAAATTAAATGTACAAATTTCCTATGATAGAATTTGTAGATAGGACTCCTATCTACAATTTATTTCAATATTTATTAATTAACTAAAAATAGTGACAATGTTTATCTTAACCATAGACCGTTTCATTGGCTATGTTACATTAAGGCGCCCGCTCTTCTCCTGCTTCCCTGCACCCGAGCCTCTGCCTGAGACCCAGCGAATCGTGCTGTGCACCTGCTCAGACCGGTTGTCGAGTACCTGCCACCGATCCTGGTTTCCTCACGTCAGAGAAGCGGTCAGAGCGGGACACAACAAAGCTGGCAGGTGTTTTTGAGTAGGTTAACTTTCACGATGCTTTCGGGTGCAGCAAAACGTAAAAAAATAAATAAATGAAGAGGAACAAAAGAAGAGACAGCGGGGGGCTTTACAGAAGTTTCTGTCGGGCTGCTCGGGCAGCCGTCCGACAGCTGTGAACATGCTCGAGTCAGCAGAGCCAGAGGCCGGGCCCAAGCCAGACCCGGAGGAGACACAGCCCGAAGACGCGGTGGAAGATGCGGAGGGAAATGCGGCGGAAGATGCTGTAGCGCCAACGCCATCAACGCTGTCACAGAAGGACGAACCGGAAGAACAGCAGCCAGCCAGAAGTGAGCCCTACATAGTCTTACAGGAGCCTCTAGACCCAGAAAGGGTGTTAACAAGCTACCCATCTGATCCTGCAAAGTGGTACCAAACTGATGACACGATGTGTGAGTCCTTTGCACTAAACTATATATCTCAAAATATTGGATATTCTTCTGTATCAAAGAGGAAATCTGGAGACATAAACCGAAGCTTAACCAAGGAACTTTTCTTTAGACATGTTTCTGTCACGATCTGCCCCTGCCTTCCTGACTGTGTCCATCTCCTGCCTGATTCAGTCCCTATTGGTTTCACCTGCCCCTTGTTAGCCTGCCCATGTGTTCCTCATTTTCCCCAGTGTATTTATACCTCCCGTCTCGTTATGTCCTTTGTCAGATCATTGTTGTTTCAAGTCATCGTTGTGTTTGTTCCTGCCGTTCCCGTTCTGTAATTAAATTCATTTTTACTTTATCCGAGCCTGCTTCTTTGCCTCCTGAGCTGCTCCACCACACTTGGTCCATCATCTCCACACCCACAACGTGACAGAATGATCTGACCAACCTGGACCTGTGGTGAGCACTGATACATTTCCCTGGAGGATTAATTTTTTACTTTTTCTCCTTTTAGCGGAAGGAGATTCGGACTCAAGGTGTTTGGCGCATCCTACCTGTTTTCTGGGGTGGTCGAACCATTAAGTGGGTTTCGACGCGTCCAGTTTGTTCCCGTGGTGGTCAAACCCTTCTCCTCTCCTGCTTTCTGCCCCCGTCCTGTTTTTTCTCATAGAAGCCGCGGATCCTGGAGCTTTGAGGGAGTTACACCCCCTACGCACGCCACCATTCTCCGGGGTGGTAGGGCTGGTCTCCCCGCTCTTCTCCTGCTTCCCTGCACCCGAGCCTCTGCCTGAGACCCAGCGAATCGTGCTGTGCACCTGCTCAGACCGGTTGTCGAGTACCTGCCACCGATCCTGGTTTCCTCACGTCGCTCCTACAGATCATCCACTTCCTGGTCCACGCCTGTGGGGCCTATGCCTGCAGGTCTCATGCTGCTGCAGCCTCTACAGGGTCCCACGCCTGCTGCTGCAGTTTCCGGCTGAGCCCCACGCCCGCAGCTGCAGTTTTTTTTCCTGTGTCAAGTCAAGTGTTCCTGCATCAAGTGTTCCTGCGTCAGGTCAAGTGTTCCTGCGTCAAGTCAAGTGTTCCTGCGTCAAGTCAAGTGTTCCTGCGTCAAGTCAAGTGTTCCTGCGTCAAGTCAAGTGTTCCTGCGTCAAGTCAAGTGTTCCTGCGTCAAGTCAAGTGTTCCTGCGTCAAGTCGTGTTCCTGCGTCAAGTGTTCCTGCGTCAAGTCCAAGTGTTCCTGCGTCAAGTCCAAGTGTTTCCAGTCAAGTCCAAGTCAAGAGTTTCCAGTCAAGTCTTCGAGTCCCTGTCCCGCGTCAAGTCAAGTGTTTCCAGTCAAGTCTTCGAGTCCCTGTCCCGCGTCAAGTCAAGTGTTTCCAGTCAAGTCTTCGAGTCCCTGTCCCGCGTCAAGTCCAAGTGTTTCCAGTCAAGTCTTCGAGTCCCTGTCCCGCGTCAAGTCCAAGTGTTCCTGCGTCAAGTCCAAGTGTTCCTGCGTCAAGTCCAAGTGTTCCTGTGTCAAGTCCAAGTCAAGTGTTTCCAGTCAAGTCTTCGAGTCCCTGTCCCGCGTCAAGTCAAGTGTTCCTGCGTCAAGTTCAAGTGTTCCTGCGTCAAGTTCAAGTGTTCCTGCGTCAAGTTCAAGTGTTCCTGCGTCAAGTTCAAGTGTTCCTGTGTCAAGTCTTTGAGTCCCTGTCCCGAGTCAAGTCAAGAGTTTCCAGTCAAGTCTTTGAGTCCCTGTCCCGAGTCAAGTCAAGTGTTTCCAGTCAAGTCTTTGAGTCCCTGTCCCCCGTCAAGTCAAGTGTTTCCAGTCAAGTCTTCGAGTCCCTGTCCCGCGTCAAGTCAAGTGTTCCCAGTCTCCTGTGTTGTGTGGCCTTGTGGGCGTCTGGTATTCGCCCCTTAAGGGGGGGGGGGGGGGTACTGTCACGATCTGCCCCTGCCTTCCTGACTGTGTCCATCTCCTGCCCCTTGTTAGCCTGCCCATGTGTTCCTCATTTTCCCCAGTGTATTTATACCTCCCGTCTCGTTATGTCCTTTGTCAGATCATTGTTGTTTCAAGTCATCGTTGTGTTTGTTCCTGCCGTTCCCGTTCTGTAATTAAATTCATTTTTACTTTATCCGAGCCTGCTTCTTTGCCTCCTGAGCTGCTCCACCACACTTGGTCCATCATCTCCACACCCACAACGTGACAGTTTCTGCTGTGATTGAGGCCTGTGATGCTGCAAGGCTGAAGATTATCCCGGAGTGGAGCATGCGAAATGGTTTCCTTGGTAAGTGTTGCTGGTTTTATTAATTATATTTCAAATAATTTTATTAATGTTCAAATAGCAAAACAAACAATAAGTTCACATTCAGAAAATTCACACAGAATTTCTGATTCAGCAGAGGCAAAAACAGCTTGAATGAGCATAAAGCAAGATCAAAACTTAAGATAATGTTTTCATTTTATTAAAATACTTTCTTTTAAGATGATAGGTTGTATTCAATTTATACTGTAATAATTTAGGCTGCGTGTTTATAGTTTGTTTTTGCGCCTTTAAAACATGCTTCAGTCCATTCAAATTAATCTATTTATTCTTGAATGTCTTTCCACCATCAAGTAATTAATTTGTCAACATTTATAAATGTTGTAAGCTATTGTATTTTGCAGAAAATCTTTTAAATTAAATGTAGTGATTAAATATAAACAGAGCAAATAAAAGAAACATATTTGCTCTGTTTACATAGTTTAATGACACCTAGTGGTTATTTACTGGTACCGCCTTGACAATGACACTCCCAATGGATAAGATGAGGATAATTTATTAGCATTTAATACAGCTGTTGTAATGACGTATGAATTATTAATATCAAAAAATTGTCTGATAGAATGTTTAACATGCAACACATGACTTATTTTGGCATACAAACAACCAATTTGTAACCAAAGACTAGGCGAAGTAAAATGTGAATGAACTTTAATAAGTAACTTTGGTAAGTTTCAGATTTCAATTCCTAAAATAACATCGATGGAGGGGGGGCCCAAAAAATGCAGCCCGCCTAGTGTAGTCCATTTATTTAATCCGGCTCTGCTTGCAAGGCATTCTTTCCTTCTAGAGACCACTGCAGATGTATTGATTAAGAGTCAACCTAGCCAAACAAATCCTTGCTTACCCTATTGGCCAATTTATTTTCTACTCAAATGTATAATTTTTAAGAATATTTACGCTACTTCGAGCAGTGATGTTTTTAAAGATAAGAATGTTTGTCTTTTAAACAAAAATTAAATTAAATGTCCAAAAACAAGTTGCTATTGTTTATTTATTTATTACCTTTTTGAAAATATTTTTTGCAGTGTTGTCCATTTCTTTTGTTGCTATATGTCCCTGTGATGGAACGGAGACCTGTCCAGGGTGTTACCAGCCTTTTGCCTGATGACTGCTGGAGATAGGCAACACCAGCATCGAGCAACAATACTGATTAAAATGTTCCTACTCATTGTCACCATTTAACTTTTTTTTAAAAATATCTGATCATTAGATCTCATTTACATCAGATCCTAGCTGAACTCTTGGTCCTAGTGCTCAACCAGTCTATTTAATATAGCGTAATATTGTTTTTGGATGGTAAAAAGTGCAAGGGACAAAAATTGACTTTGGAAAAAGTGGGGGGGACATGTCCCCCGCGTCCACCCCCAAAATTACACCCATGAAGTCAATGATGGTCCTCACAACGAATGCTAGACTAGAGAGAGAGAGAGAGAGAGAGAGAGAGAGAGAGAGAGAGAGAGAGTGTGTGTGTGTGTGTGTGTCATCTAACATTTGGCATGTTTTGAAGATTTAGAACAGAGATCACCAACTTGAGTCCTTTAGAGAAATCCTACCTGCCTTTTTGAATCTTCCAGCCTATATTAATGTCGATGGTTCCAGCACACCTGGTTTAAATTAACGAGTAACTAAAATACTTTTGCATAACTCAACGAGGGAAAGAGGTGATAAACTCATTTACAATTGAGTGTGAGGAAGCAGGACGCTATTTAAACATGCAAGATTGATGAATTAGAGAATTTGTCCTTCACACGAACAGGGGTGAATAGTAAATATTTTTGAACAATGTTTTGATTTTGAAACACAAGAAAAATAGGACAAATATGCCTTTTGTTTTACTAAGAAATCTGTACTTGGCAAACCACTTGATGCGTGATCTTTCAGAATAAGGAAATCTGGGATTAAATATATCTTTCCTGTTTTGAGGCTCCCTGATGAGGGTGTGAGCTGGTCCTAAATAAAGCAGACTGCTCTGCCAAGATAGTACTGAAATCAGACAAAACACAACTGTGTAAACCTCTTTGATCACACCGAAACACTGGAGGCAGTTTTTATGTGTGCTTCACATTAAATGACCAAGCTATCATCATGACTCTTCATGCTTCCATCATAGGGTACAATGTGTTAAACTCTGTGCTTCGTTGTCTTTTTTGTGTTTTGTCAGCTCTTCTTGCAGCAGGTGTAACTTTCAGGATGTAATGTAATCATTTCACCACTGTGTGACAGCAGAGCTTGAAGCTCTGAGGGTCTCAAGCACCCAAAAGTCTCCATCAGCCCAATCATAGCTGTTTCCCCCCTCTCTGCTGTTTCTGACAGAAACGCTCTGGTTATCATCATGTTCAGCTCCTTTTGCTTAACTCCCATCCCTGTGGACTCACACCTGTTCAGAGCGTCGTCTTCTGTCATCCTGGCTTCAGAGAAACTCTTCGTTGAGCCACCCCCCCACGTGAGACCTTTATTTATTCTAGCCGTAATCATGTATTCACTGAGCTAATGAGCGTTGTCAGTGTTTCCAAACATTTAACCAGATGTAAATTGCATGCTGCGCAGTAATCCTGTATCTTGGTACCCGGATATGCTGCTGCTTTGTCACATTTGGCTTTTTTTCTCACATCATGCATATAACAATAACATTATAGTTATTAATGCATTCATTTCAAGCAGCAAAACTGGGAATAAGAAAGCAGAAGGTGAATGTGTGCATGAAATGTTGTGATTATTTGTTTTTTTGACAGTGTGGAAGTGTGAAAATAACAAATCTCATAAGAATATTCCTGAGGTGGTTTTCTGAGAGGACTCACGCATGGTCTCTGTCACCCCAAGCAGGGAACAATGAGGATTGGGTCATTATCTCAGGTTGAGCACACAGAACAGAGCCTGCTGCCCTTACCCAGATCCTCCACAGGCAAAGGAAAGCAAAATATTTCGGAGTAGTATTTGGATCTGTGCACAAAGGGTTCTTTAACGCTGTACTGCAGGATGAATGCACAAAAAGGTGAAGAAGAAGTTTCTAGCATCGTAATTCAGACCCACATTTTTTATTAGTTCATTTTTGCACCTAGTTGTTCTTTTTGTGTCTTAGTGAAGCTTCTCCTTTTCATTTTCAGTCACGTTAATTTGCAAAGTGACTAATTGCAGCAAATTAATCCACTGCTGCAGGTTTATCATCAATAGACCTGCAATGTTAAATGTTAAAATATTGGTGAGTTTTTGCGCAGAAACTGCTTTCTGCTGTGACACCACTCTGAATATCATCAAAGCATAGATTTGGTAATGATGTGAACAACTTTCATGCCTTGCAACAACACGTCTTCCAGGAAAATCAAAGAAAAATGACAGTGAGGGGCTTTGAAAGGAAGACAAATTGTTTAAAAGCAAAATCCTAGAAGAGAAAAGCCAAGGTGAGGGCAAATTATGTTTGGTCATTTGATCATTATGTTGACTATTTGCTGGGAGATGGAGGACATGTTGCTGAAGGAAGAAAAGCCCAGACGGAACCAGGTCACGGTGTTTCTTGTCCTAAAGAGATTTAGCTAAAAGAAGATGCAATCACACTAACACAACTATTTGTGGAAGACTGTAGCACAGTGTGCTCCCATATTAATGGGCATTTTCCCTTTGCTTTTATCTGCAGGTCTTTTTAGTTTTGCACTGTTTCATTTGCTTTCTCGTCTAATAGCAACATTACAAATGCCTTTCCACCTCTGAACAAAGGATGATCAATGCTGTGCCACCCTGCCTGCAGCTTACTCAACACGCCAACAGCATGCGTTAGTAAAGACGTGGCGTGAAGTGACTGATAGCTAAGTGCAGGGGCCACTAATGGAAAGTGACAGTCCCATTTTGTTTATGATGTTGGCTTTCACAGCACACGGCGGAGGTTTCAGGGGAGACAGCTTGAATCCATTTTTAGGATTTTGACAATGTCATGCCCTTTCGCTTTGACATGAGGCGTCAGTTATTGTGCACAAGACAAGTCTGCGCTCCAGTGTATGCACGGTAATTTCACTGTCAATAGGCTATTATCTTCATCTGCTGGTATGCAGGATTTGTGGGCAGAGGATTGATGAGTTGTTTCTCATGAGGACTTTGGTAAAGGAAAGACAATATGTAACGATTTATTGACATAGCCACAGCATTTGAAAACTCAAAACAGTCACCCTTTTTTGGGAGGGGGTTATTGAAATCTTTTCTTTTTTTTCTGCTGAGCATTTCTACATGATGACTGTTTTTGAAGGAACCAGCCAACCTTACAGTTCTGATATCATCAGTGCAAAACTGTTACGACTGGTGATGGTATGGGTGAAGGACGTCGTAACATAGAAGGCGTGGGGTCAGGATTTTAAAAGCAAACCGTTTTATAACAAATAAATGACAAAACTCATGCACAGTTACTAGGCCAGTTAAATACAAGAACTAAAGGTGACCTCCTAAATAGGGAAAAACAAGGACTGGAGAGAACACTCAAGCTGGAGCTCAGCTCCACTAATATACTAAACCAATAAGTCAAAAGTAAACTCACCAATTCTGCTATTCCCCCTTTTTGGGTTAAAATAGCAAGCAAACTGATTTAGTCCAAACCAACTAAAGGCGAGCACAGGGCTGTTAAGGTAATGGAAACAAAACAGTAATAATTACTAAATCAAAGTGCTTTTGAGCCAACACACCAAAAGCAATACTTATGCTCCACTGAGCACACACAACCAACAGGTTAACTTAAACTCTACAAAGGCTCCACTGAGCAAACACAGGAAGAAGGTTCAAACTAACCTAACTAACCTATTTCCTACCTCTATTGAGCACACTCTCCAAAAGTTCCACAGAACTCAGAGTAAAACCAAACTCAATGAAATTACATAGGTTCAAACTAAGTGTGTCTAGATTTCATCCACTCTCTAGGTATTCCCCACTCTTTCTGCCCCCTGGTTCTTCTGGCCGCGCCCTTTTAAAAACTCAGAAGCTGATTAGGGATTGAGCGCAGCTGGAAGGCGGGAAGGAGGAGCAGGAGCGGAGGAGGGGCTGCCCCTCTCTGCAGGGAAGTGGAGCAGGAACAGGAGCAGGTAGAAACTGGTGATCATAACAAAAACGCTGTCAGGTCATGCTGAATGATACATAAGTGGCGTCACTGGATGATGCACATTATAACATCAGTTTGTATGGAGAATATTTCTAATGCAGCTGGTGGGCGTGCGTCATACAACTTGTTTAACAGGTATTTGAAGGTTTTTCCTCAGGTATTTGATCATTTGAAGAGTTAAAGGAGACATATTATGACCTTTTTACTTAAGTTATAATAGTCCTGTGGTCGACACAAAACATCTTCATGAAGTTATTTGAACTAAATCCCTCTCACATAAATTGGTTTCATCAGTTTTATTCTTGACAGTTTCATTACTTTCCAGAATGAGTCGCTTCAGGGCTCTGTCACTTTAAGAAAAAAACCTAGAGCTGGCCACGCCCACCTACTCCCAGTTCAGCTTGATATAGAGCTCCGGGAGTTGACGTCACTTCTCCCGGCATGCAACAGTTCAAATCGAAACGGCGCCATATTGGCATGCAGAAGCCGGCAGCTGGACTATTTACTATTGTCAGAAAACTCAATCAAACGGGAAATATGGTAGATTCCTGTTGTGCCCCAGGATGCAGAACAGACGCGGACGACATAAGGAATGAGACATCTACAGGATTCCCCAAGATCCGGAGCGCCGCAAACGTTGGATCATTGTAATAAAACACGCTAGTGACCGGGCTAAAATAAAGCTGTGGGATCCCGAGAGTAAAGGTTTTCGCTTATGCTGCGACCACTTCATATCAGGTACTTAAACCAACGTTTCCTCAACTGTGTGTGGTATTTATTTTAAATGCTTTTATTATGATTCTTAGTGGGCTTCCTAAACTTATTTTGGCGTGGCTTTTTCTGTCTTATTACTCATAGCAACAAGTAAACATCACGTAAAACGTTGCCTCGTGAGTTCTGCGTGCTGCCGTTTACGTGTTTTATGATGACAGCAATTAACCGGCTAAGCCGTATTTAATTTTTAAGCAATGGTTGATCAGATCACACATAAAAAGCACTTTGGATTGCTATTATCTGTGTCACCGAGACTACTTACATGTAAATCTGTTATTTGTCCGTCCATCCATCCATTTTCATCCGCGTATCCGGAGTCGGGTTGCTGGGGCAGTAGCGTGACTTCCCTCTCCCCAGCCGCCGGAGCCAGCTCCTCCGGGTAAATCCCAAGGGGTTCCCCGGTCAGGTCCGGTGCTGTGCCGGTCCGCTCCGACAGCTTCTGGCGTCGGAGCGGGTAGTAGAGTCGAGAGTCCCAGACCTTCTCCCCAGCTCCTCCGGCCGGGGGAATCCCAAGGGGTTTCCCCGGCCAGGTCCGGTGTTGTGCCGGTAAGAAGTCCGCTACGACTTCTGGCGTTTTTAAAAAGTATCCCAGGGGCACGGTAAGGGTCGGAGATGTTTAGTCTATTTAATTTCTGACTATATAAAAAGATTTCTTCTGTTTTAAAGTGTGAAGTAAACTCCGACGAAGTAAAATCCAAGCGGATCCCGTTCATGTTCATGGTTACATCCGTGTTTGTTTACCTTTTTTGCATGCCAAAATGGCGTCCACTAACTGAGAGTCACGTGGGGTCCGGAGCTCTATAGGGAGCCTAAAGCTTGGTTTATGCTTGACGCATTTACTTTCCGCTTGGTGATGCGGCTCGCGGATGGAACGCACTTCACAACTCGCAGCGTTTATGGTTCGTGCAGCTTGTCTCTGCGGTGAGCCAATATTCTCCCAAACTGAACGGGGCAGCATGGAGCTCTACAGCATGCATCCAACACTACACCATAGTAGAAGTAAAAATTACTGTTGTTTACAACATGGCATTCCAGCATTTTTAACAGCGTCCTCGTCTTTTCCGACAGTGCGAGCTATTTCTCTCCAAGAATTTAACAACATGTTGATCACGGTGATCTCTGAGAGCTGAATCATACAAATGTCTGTATTTACAAACCTCTGCCATACTAGTTCTTACTAGTTCTGCATCCGACCGTCCGCGTGGTTAGAAAATTTCCTAGATGCGCGGTGCGGAAATTTTGGTCCGTGTGGAGGCGCGGTGGAGGGGCGTGATTGTTAAAATGACACAATTTTGCCGCGCGGAGCTATGCGAACCTCGCGGACACGTCAAGCATGAACTAACCTTAAGTCTCCTCCCTTTCCGGTCGGCTCATGGATCCCCGGAAGAACAAAAAAATGAATGCAAGGCAACAGGGCTAAAAATGCTATTTTCTAATCCGCTTTGCCTTACGCCCTGAATCGCACATTTGTTATACTTCTGTTTAAATGAAAAGTAATGGAGTGCGTTTCGACCATGCCAGTCACGTACTTTGAGATTTATCAGGTTGTAAAAGTTCGTAATTAGTATGACTACAAATCAGACATCAGCACATTGCATGTATGACGTCACCACAGAATATCCTCTCCCCTAGCTTAGTTGCTACTTACCAATTGGCCAGATTTATGGTGGTCCTTTCCTCCTGAATGAAGGATTTGAAGTTCGCTGAACTTACAGTCATTTCCCTCTGTTTTACTCTGTGTCTGGTTCGATGATGTCACTTTGGAGAAGAGCTTTTGTAGTCCTGGACTTATTTCCACACAAAACCTAAAATACTGTTTCCCCGTTCGAAAATTAGCACTTTTTTGGGTATCAAAATGTGTCTTTAAAATTCACTGACATTATATGTGAATTCCATGGCGCCTAAGAAACTGAATTAGAAAATAACATTTATAGCCACATTGATCTGCAATCTTTTCTTCGTTTTTTGGCGGACTCAGGGACCGGAAGTAGATGGGCGTGACTTAGCCTCCCTATAAGCTGAGAAGCTCCAATAAATAGGAGGAGCTTGGAGTAGAGTTGCTGGCTCTCTCTTTCATGTGAGAGGTGGTTGTATTCTAATTTCCCTGTTTGTGATGTCACAAACGAGGACTTTTTGAAATGGCTTGTTTTAGGCACGTAATTCCTAAAACCAAACACTGACAGGAAGTAGATGGACATGTTTTGTTCATGTTTGTAGTGTTTATAGAGGCAGTGGAAACCCACTTGGCAGCAAAAAAGAATGCAAAAAGTGAGTTTTGCTCAACATGTTTTCCTTAATGTCTCCCATTCTGCTTCTCCTCTCCCTGTCTCAGATGCAGGCTTTCAGAGGACTGAGATGGACAGATAGATCTAGGGAACTAGTGACATTCATGTCTTGCTGAGATGTCCTTTGGTGGCAACACAAGCCAGGCCTTCTCATCAGCATCGCCTCTTCTATTCAACATCTCCACCCCTCCGCTTCCCCTACAACGGCAGAGAGAAAGTGTCAGTCGTGAGTCGGTGCAGGAGTGGCCCGGGAACAGGACCCAGCTCATTTCAGACCTTTCCGTTCTTGAGCACGAGGAGCAGTGCCACATGTCTCCTGTTCTCACGACGTGTCTCGTGGTGTGGTACAGCGTTACGCTGGTGCTTGGGCTAGTGGGGAACATCGGCCTCATTTGCATCATCACCCATCGCAGGGAAAAGATCAACGTCACAAGCATTTTTATTTGTAATCTGTCATTCTCTGACATTCTGATGTGTGTGTTCTGCCTCCCCTTCACTGTCATTTACACACTCATGGACCATTGGGTGTTTGGCTCGCTGCTGTGTCGACTGGTGCCGTTCATCCAGTGCATGTCTGTTACCGTATCAGTGCTGTCGTTGGTGTTCATCGCTCTAGAAAGGCATCAGCTAATCATTAATCCCTCTGGGTGGAAACCCAGCGTTCCACAGGCCCACACAGCAGTCGTTCTTATTTGGATTCTTGCCAGCTTCACCTCTACCCCCTTTTTAGCCTTTCAGATACTCACAGATGAGCCTTACACTAATGTAGTCCTGCCACTCTATCAGCAAATGTATCCTCACGCCTATCTCAACGCATCCTTGCCTCAGTATTCCTCCTATCCATTCAAAAACTCATCTGTGCCTCTAAATTTGTACCGCTCCCTCTTTTCTTTTGTCCCCACCTCCCCTCACATGGAGGCCTGTGTGGAGCACTGGCCATCCCCAGAACACAGAGTCGCTTACACCACATGGCTCCTGCTGTTCCAGTACTGTGGTCCACTTTTGTTGGTGTTGCTTTGCTACGTCAGAGTTTTTGTACGACTTCGTCACCGCAAAGACATGCTGGATCGAGCCAGGACCCCAGAAAGCCAGCGCATGACCCACAGCCGACGCATCAACATCATGCTGGTTGCTTTAATAACAGCCTTTGCTCTTTGCTGGCTCCCTCTCACCATCTTCAATGTGTTGTCAGACTGGAACCTGGAGGCTCTCCCCATCTGCCACCATAACCTCCTGTTCTCCCTCTGCCACCTGCTGGCCATGTCCTCCACCTGCATTAACCCCATCATCTACGGCTTCCTCAACTCCAACTTTCGGCAGGAGGTGAGAGAGGTACTGCTCCACTGCCGCTGTCTCCCACAAGAGGAGGAGTGTGATCGTCTCCCCATGTCGACAGTGCACATGGAAATGTCCCGCACCTCTGTGCCTCTCCAGTGCAGGAGCAACTCGGTCTGATTATGATGCTGCAACATAAATCTACCCGTTAAACCAAGAAGTATTCCCACTAAACGTACAGTCGTAGTACAAACTTTTAGTCTATGTTAAACTGTTTAAAATAATATTTTTTATTACATGACTTAAAATTTTTGCTATTTGTGTTGTGAAATATGAGTGAAATGCTTAGGTGGTGAAGAAAGACACGTGTTTGTGGTTAATGCAGTTTATATGTTTCAAAATAGTGCTTTGCTAAACTCATCTGAATTTTGTCATTAATCACAAATATTTTAAATTTGGTTGTAACTAAAAGAAAACACACATTTATCTTTTCGATAGAAGTGATTTAGGCCATGGATCTGTTCCAAGTTTTCAAGTATTTCTTGACGGTAAATATATGCTTGTTTGTGTGTAGATTAAATCTAATAGTTCATCTATTAAATTCAGAAGCTTGCTTTGATTGTGTTGCACTGATAATGGCAGTGCAGTCATACATATGTGAAAAGTTTAATAATTCTTCTCCCTATTTAATACAAAAGTGCTTTGTGATCTTGTAATACTGTAGATACAGAGCAAAATACATAATAAAGTATAAAACCGGCAAACTATTTATTGTGTCGATGTTTCAAACCACTTTTAGTTTTGTAAGCTTTGCATGTCATATATATATATATATATATATATATATATATGTATATATATATATATATATATATATGTATATATATATATATATATATATATATATATATATATATATATATATATATATATATATATATATATATATATATATATATACTGGCCAAACAATCAACAAAAAAGAAATCAATGAAACCAGCTCTTAACATTAACACTTACATGAAAAACAAGATTTCTGAGGGAAATTAAAGCGTTGTCTCGTATTTTGTATTAAATTTTAGGGTTGTTCTTGGGTATCTTTAAACGGATGTGACGTAAATTACCTCAGCCAACCAAATTCGTCTGGCCCAGGATGCATTGCAATACAAAGTTAACGCGCTAACAACCCTTCAAACTTCACCGTGTAAGTTCATGACTCCGTACTGGAAACATTCCGTTTGGTATCTCATTTCACGAGTTTAGAATACTAGCTGTCAGAAATGTATAGTAATGTATAAAAATAATCAAATGACGGAAGTGACAACTTCCTGCCAAAGCCGCTGTTAGCTAGCTAAACTAGCAACAAAATAACATACGTTTATTAGACGGGAATTTCTTCATTAGCTCTGATATGTTTTGTTGTTAGTTATGAAATCTAGTGTTTAGATTGTGCACTAAAAATGTGTAAAATCTGCTTTCGTCGCTGGTTTGACTTTAAAAAGTGCACATAGTCCATAAAGTGATTTACATAATACAGTACGAAGGATTTTAACGATTTGAGCCAGTGTGGCACGTTTACTCTCTCTTTTTAAAGCTGTGATGTTAATGTATTGGCAGAATGCGGTTAAGCCCGTCATAAGCAAGAGCATGTTTGCTTATATATATATATATATATATATATATATATATATATATATATATATATATATATATATATATATAATCATTCTCATCATAAAGAGCGTATGTGATAAAACTGATTACTTACGAGAAATATAATTTATGGATTGCCTCAAAATAAATGTTGAGTTTTTAATTTTAATAATTTCTTTGCTTTTTATTACTAGACTAGATAGCTAATCTTTATTTGAAAGCGGTCACAGCAAGTAACTGATTTTCTACCATATAACTTATTTGTTTTTGTTTTTCTTTTTGTGAATTTATACAGTATCAAATAAAACATCAAGAATGACCTCTAGCAACAACTCTTCACTTCTTAAAGGTATAGTGAACATATATTTTTACTTCTTGTTATCAAAAAGACAAAAAACACCTGCCTAGAACTGAATTTTATGCCTTTGCTCAATGTGTCTGCAGATGTTGTTGCCTATGTTGATGTGTGGTCATCTGATAAAAGGGCAAACTATTCAAAATCCTTTATTCAACAGCTGGAAAAAATGGGAGCTCAGGTACAACAGCTTTTTCACACAAATATCTTGGCAACATTTATAAACTTTATCTGAGCTTTAACTGGAAAAACTGGTTTTAATTAAAGGCATCAAACAGATTCAATAAACAAGTCACGCATGTAATATTCAATAATGGTCATCCAGCAACATGGAGGAAAGCTAAGAAAACAGATGTACGGCTTGTGTCTGCCTTGTGGGTAGGAAGGTGAGTAGAGATTTAGAATTTGCTTCTGTTTAATTTAAATGATCCAATATAAAAAATGTGTACTGTAAATTAACAAAAAACAAACCTTAATTTTGATTAATCATTTGAAATCCATTGTTAAATTGTGATTGATTTTACATTTATTACAAATTATAATTGTAAAATAACATGATTTATTTAATATTTCTAACTCATATTTTAAATTAAGAAAAGTGAAATAAAAATGTGTGCAGGTGCTATGATGACGGTGAACGTGCGGACGAGGATTTATTTCCAGCTGTGAATGATGAAAGCAATCCAGTGATGAAAAACAGGAAAGTGAGTCAGTTTAGAATGACTTGTGATTTGTATGCATATACAGTCAGGTCCATAAATATTGGGACATCGACACAATGCTAACATGTTTGGCTCTATACACGACCACAATGGATGTCAAATGAAACCAACAAAATGTGCTTTAACTGCAGACTGTCAGCTTTTATTTGAGGGTATTTACATCCTAATCAGATGAACGTTGTAGGAATTACAACAGCTTGCATATGTGCCTCCCACTTGTTAAGAGACCAAAAGTAATGAGACAATTGGCTTCTCAGCTGTTCCATGGCCAGGTGTGTGTTATTCCCTCATTATCCCAATTACAATGAGCAGATAAAAGGTCCAGAGTTCATTTCAAGTGTGCTATTTGCATTTGGAATCTGTTGCTGTCAACTGTCAAGTTGAGATCCAAAGAGCTGTCACTATTAGTGAAGCAAGCCATCATTAGGCTGAAAAAACAAAAGAAACCTATCAGAGAGACAGCAAAAACATTAGGCATGGCCAAAACAACAGTTTGGAACATTCTCAAAAGAAGGAACGCACCGGTGAGCTCAGCAACACCAAAAGACCCGGAAGACCACGGAAAACAACTGTGGTGGACGGCTGAAGAATCCTTTCCCTGGTGAAGAAAACACCCTTCACAACAGTTGGCCAGATCAAGAACACTCTCCAGGAGATAGGTGTGTCTGTGTCAAAGTCAACAATCAAGAGAAGACTCCACCAGTGTGAATACAGAGGGTTCACCACAAGATATAAACCATTGGTGAGCCCCAAAAACAGGAAGGCCAGATTAGAGTTTGCCAAACAACATCTAAAAAAGCCTTCACAGTTCTGGAACAACGTCCTATGGACAGATGAGACCAAGATCAACTTGTACCAGAGTGACTGGAAGAGAAGAGTATGGAGACGGAAAAGAACTGCTCATGATCCTAAGCATACCACCTCATCAGTGAAGCATGGTGTTGGAAGTGTCATGGCGTGGGCATGTATGGCTTCCAGTGGAACTGGTTCTCTTGTATTTATTGAGGATGTGACTGCTGACAAAAGCAGCACGATGAAATCTGAAGTGTTTCGGGAAATATTATCTGCTCATATTCAGCCAAATGCCTCAGAACTCATTGGACGGCGCTTCACAGTGCAGATGGACAATGACCTAAAGCATACTGCAAAAGCAACCAAAGAGTTTTTGAAGGGAAAGAAGTGGACTGTTTTGCAATGGCCAAGTCAATCACCTGACCTGAATCCGATTGAGCATGCATTTCACTTGCTGAAAACAAAACTGAAGGGAAAATGCCCCAGGAACAAGCAGGAACTGAAGACTGTTGCAGTAGAGGCCTGGCAGAGCATCACCAGGGATGAAACCCAACGTCTGGTGTTGTCTATGTGTTCCAGACTTCAGGCTGTAATTGACTGCAAATGATTTGCAATCAAGTATTGAAAAGTATAAGTTTGATGTATGGTTCTTATTCTGCCCCATTACTTTTGGTCCCTTAACAAGTGGGAGGCACGTATGCAAACTGTTGTAATTCCTACACCGTTCACCTGATTTGGATGAAAATACCCTCAAATAAAAGCCGACAGTCTGCAGTTAAAGCACATCTTGTTCGTTTCATTTGATATCCATTGTGGTGGTGTATAGAGCCAAAAATGTTAGCATTGTATCAATGTCCCAATATTTATGGACCTGACTGTACAACTATTAATGGTGTATTGTTAAATGTGTAAAGTATGTGATGTAGCATTTTTGGGCTGTTACTATTCCTGCAGCATCGCTGCATGTTGCCTAAAGATTCTCCAGAAAAGACGACGAACAGCAACTGGCGGCTGAAGAAAAAACTTGACAAGATGTTGAAAGATTTGCCTTCTATAGAACCTGACGGTAAGGTTTTAACACTGACTGATACTAGATATAGTATCAGCTACACCTCTAAACTATGGACGCACTGGTATAACTGCCTCTCTCTTGTTTTTTTTAATGTCACCTTTGTATATTTTTCTTTGTACTTTTTGGACCACGGACCTGTAATAAAGGTTACTTACTTACTTAACATTTAAACCAGACTGTATATAATTCTGTCTCATGGATGCTTTTGTTTATAGTTACAGATAAGTCGCCAGTTATTATAGATCATGAGAATGGAATCATCTACAGCCCTGCTTTGAAAAGGTCCAACTACATGGCACAGCGCTTGAGAGACATGAAAGACAAGCATGAAAACATTTCACCTACATGTAAGAGCAAGTCCAAGTGCAGCACTTGGTTAAGTGATGAATGGGAAGATTTATTTTCATTGCATTTGAAATGACATTTTAATCATATGTTTCTTTCTTTCAGCCTCACAAATGGCAGCAAGCTGTTCACCCACTGAGCAGACGCCTTCTCTTGGGAGCTCACCCACTGTCTTCAAGTTTCAACGTAAGAAATCATGGCGGGGTCTAGTTGTCGTAGAGATTTCCCCTTTGCAGCATGTTTTGAAGAGGTCCTTCACTGAGAAACAATTTTTTACTTATTATTTTTGAAAATGGTCGGTCACTCTTGAGTTTAACGTGCAGGCAGAAAATAAAAATTGTGTCCTACACTTATCTCCTGCATTAGCTTCAGATAGAAAATAAATGGTGAACATCTAGGATTTGAAAAGCCTGACAGATCTACATGAAGCTTTCGCTTTGACTAGCCCTTCTTGACTCGTGACGGGGAAGGCCATTTTTGGTTTAGCACAGATGTTCTACCAGAGAACATCTCTACTGGTAGAAGCTAACTGTTAGCATTAGCAACTCTTTCAGGCTTGCATTATTTGTGGAGATAAAACATCAGCATTGCAAAGCCAATGGAGTCAGTGGTAGAGTTGCATTGTTGTTTTCCAATCTGAGGCAAGATGTCCAAATATCAGGAAATAAGACTCCAATTCCTGTCGTCTGAAGCTACTTTCTCCTCCAGCTTAATTCTCCGTGCTGAAACTGGTGCACCGGAGCCCTCCACTTCTACTTTGATAACAAGTAACCCTTCACACTGGAAGCATCAGTGGCGTGGAACGGCAGCAGAACGTTACTGCTTCGAATAGAATCCATTAGGTGGAAAGTAACGAATTACATTTACTCACATTACTGTAATTGAGTAGCTTTTTTGTGTTTTTATACTTTTGTAGTCGTTTTGAAAATCTGTACTTTTACTTGAGTATTTTATAAAAAATAATTGTAATTCACTACATTTTAAATCTTATCCGTTACTGAGTAAAAATAAATTGTAGACTTAATAAATTTAAAACATTGCGTGTCGCAGCATCTGAACAGAAAGAGAAACCTGCACGAGCGCCACGTCTAAACCGTGGGGGTGGGGGGTTGGGTACACTTGATAATGAGGACAAACAGCCATTTTTACCGCAGTTTTGCTCAAAAACATCAGTTCTGTCCTTGTGATCCACTCGCTGTTTACCTCCTCTCTCCCTCCTCTCCTGTGGGTTGGAACCCGCACCTTCACGCACCGGTGTGACGTCATCAGAATTCAGCTCGGTTCGGTAGCCGGACTCGGTTCCGTGTTTGAAATGTGTTTCTCTACCGCTCCGCACGGCAGCGCCAAAATAACGTTTAGCGCTCATAACAAGTGGATTCTCAGTGCTTTGCTCATAAAACAGAAGACCTGCAGGCCTCTGTGAGTTAAAACATCCTGATACTGTTCAGGTGTAAACATTGTGCTCCATCCCTGTGTCTGAACTCAGAAGTTGCTTCTTGATGCCACAGACATGTGATGATTTAGCTTGTTTCTTTATTTTACTCCAGAATAAGAGATTAAATTATTACAAAAGTAGTTCAATGTAGTTAAATTAGTCATTAAAGATTCTAACATGTTGCAGTGTGTGTGTGTGTGTGTGTGTGTGTGTGTGTGTGTGTTACACATATAGGACTGCATGAGACAACGTGGTTTCATCAAATCCATGCATCTTATTTCTTGGTTGAAGTAACGGCTCAGGAAAATAACTTGTATTTAATAAACAATGATGTCTCTGCAGTGTTTATGATAATGTTTTATCTTATCTTTGGTCTGGGAGGTGTAACATATCATGATGCAAGCCTTTTAAAACACGTTAAAGTTTTACAAGAGGAGATAAATGCATACATTTAAAGTTCATGTTTGGAGACCAACCTTCACAGTTTGGAGGCTCACGCTGGTGAGGAGACACCGTTACCAGTTCTAGTAACACCTGGGCTCCCAAGGCCTGTTCTGGCAGGATGGACGTTACGGGACGGATTCCAGTTGGATGATTGGAGGATTATTTAGGAGGATTGGAATGAACAAACTGGTTTCAGTGGTGAAGGGTTAAATGAGTGAGTGAACCCACTACCAAGGATGAACTCTGCTAACTTTAAAAGTCAGAGAGGAGCTCTAGGATGGACATGGATAAAGGAACTGTAATGTAGAGGTAAAGTAGGGCACGGCCAACGTTAGCAGCTGTCATACGGTCCATCTGAAATGTTTGAATTTCATTTGGCTTGTTATGTTATGTGACAGGTTAGAGCACAGTCTCATGTTAGAGTTTTGTCATGAAAACATTGAGATACCTCACACACTGATGACATCTAAAAAAGTATATATTTTTCTCAACATACAGAATAATTTTAATCACAATTGAAACCTACAACCCTGGAAAAACTTGTCCGATCATTGTGCACGTCCTGTTCCCACTGACTGGATAGAAATCCCTCCATCAAACTGTGTGTGTGTGCGCGTGTGTGTGCATGCATGCGTGTGTGTGTGTGCGTGCACACACGAGCGAATTGTGAACTGGCATTGTGATTTTGCACTACTTAGATGTAGCCATCCTTACGCTGACAAAAATGTAACTTTTACTTTGAGTACATTTTATTTATGATACTTTTTACTTTTACTTGACTAAACTTTTAGGCAAGTACTTTTACTTGTACTTGAGTAAAAAATGATCAAAGTATTGGTACTCGTACTTAAGTAGGACATTTTAGTACTCTTTCCACCTCTGATTATAATACATGGGGTTGATTCAAACCTGCTGCAATGTTGAAATTTCTGGCGTGTCCCAGAAGTAGCATGCTGCTCCGCAAAAGATAGGATAGTTAGCTGCTTCTGAAATTACACATGCTTTCAGTGTAAAATGTCTGGTGATTTTCAAAATAAAAGTATTGCAGATATTTGATTATATATCTATGTAGATTACATCTATTTGTGTGACCTCACAGCTTATGTACTCCCAGCATCGTTCCAGAAGTGAACAGTTTTTCATGGGTTTAATCTTTTCAGTAGAGAGGAACAATATTATATATATAAACAAACCGTGACCTTTGAAGTCTGAAGTGATCTTGCGAGTCCAGCGAGGAGCACATCGGAGAAGCTGCTCCGCTGCTGAGACTCTTCTGGTGTGTCCTGGTGTGCAGCGAAGCTCGGGCGTAAACCGTTCCGCTGTCGTTCCGCACCGCTGATGCTTCCAGTGTGAAGTAGGGGTTACAAGGTATTCATTCCTACTAGAGACCAGTGCAAATGTATGTAGAATATGAGTGAAGCACCTCTTTTAGAGCTTTGTTGGAAAGTTTTCCTTCTGCAGAAGTCAGGTATGCTTAATCGATAAAAAATATGAGGTAAATTAGTGGTATCTACAAGCGTGTGAAGGTAGTGGTGGTCAGAGGGATTGGTGGTGCAGATGTTTTCTAATTTGGCTTTTTTTGTTTTCTGATATACAGTCAATGACCAATCAGATGATCCTGATGCCTCTCCCGCAGAACTTGGTTGCTCACCTGATAAAGAAGAAGACCCTGATCATCTTGAACATGAATCTTCAAAACCCTGGCTGTCACCTTGTCGCGATTTACCTGAACGGTTTTCAAGTTTTCAGGACTGTCCAGAGTTTGAAAACCAAGGTGACAAAGAAGAAAAACTATCAAAGTCAAGAAGAACTTCCATCAGGATAAAAGCTCAACACTCTCCTAAGTTTGAAAACCAAGAGAACAAAAAAGAAAAAAATAATTTAAAGTCAAGGACTTCAGTCAGAAAACAAGCAAAATTCAAACCTGGAGACTCTTTAAGTAGCCCTATCCTGGATAAAGCTGATGGGAGGAGGGTTTCTCCAAAAGCAAAAAGTCAGTCACTGATAAAATCAGCTAAAAAATTACCTTATAAATGTGAAAATAAGCAGATAATGACTGCAGAAAAGTCATGTACCGATACGAAAGGTCCTGTATCACCCGGTGCTGCATGTCCATCATCAGCAGCCACGTTAGTTGATGCAACCACTGAAATCTCAAAACAAAGTTTTCTTTTAAAGAACACTTTGTTGAGAACACCCAAAACTCACAGAATGTCACTTTCTGCCTTGGTGCGGTCCGGCTCTCTGTGCCGTGAGCAGAAATCGGTTGCCATGGGCTCCACTGGTGACGATGCTGCCGATGTGTTTGAAGATTATTTCTGTCCAGCCAATAACAAGAGGCTTCTTCTACCTAATCTACCTGAGAGCAGCATTCAGATACCCTTTGAGTTGGACTCTGCCACAAAGAAAAGAAAAGAAAAGCGACGTGAAAGCTGCAGTTCCAGCACTAAAAAACTGAAATTAGAAATAAGTAGTCCAAGCATTAATCATCCGTCTCAGACGAGCAGAAAGAATCTTTCACAACACGATGTTCCAGATTCTCTTCCAGCACTCGATAGTCAAAGTGTGAACGAAAGGCAAAGACAAAGCACCAGTAAACGTGATGCAGGAAAACACAGACCATCATCATCATCATCATCAGGACAACCACCATCACAAACGGAGGATATCTCAGAACTGGAGCCGCAGAAAAATTCTGATTTTCCCATTTTTTCTCATACTGCAGGAAGTGAGTAAGAAAACCAGAAACCAGATGCTGTAGTAGTCACAAAGAACATTTTTATTATTATGAACTGTAAAAAGCAAAAAAATGCCTTTGAAATGTATTAATTGTAAAAGTAAATATATGAGAACAGTGAATATTCTCTTAACCTGTTAATGGTTCTTGAGCCTTCCAGTTAATTTCAAAGGTGAATTTAAAATTTTAGATGTTCCAATAAAGGTTTCTAATAAAAATTAAGTCTTTGATTTTAAATTTTCATCTAAAAAATAGATTTTTGTTGTTTAATTTACCTATAATTTTAGCAATGATTATTTATCATTTAGTGTTGAGTTTGGGGTTCTCATTGTGCCCACCCAAAATATTCAGCCGTATTAGTTCCTTTGAACAATAAATAATAATAACGTGCATTTTTAATAGATTTTTCCACAAATTAAGGAAGTTAAACCTTCCACAGCTTAAAGAGTCACAAGATCCTGTCACTCAAAGGCTGAAACATTCAGGTCCTTCTCAGAGTTGTGTTTTTTTTTTCTCCTCCAGAATTTTATTTTTAAGAATTTTGTATTGTTACCTGGATTATTTTTCACATTTCGAGGGAAGTTTGTTGACTTACCTGAGTGTGAGGAAGTGTAGTGTTTTAAGATTTTTATTATTAATATCGAGTATTGTTTTTGAAGCATTAGCAATCATGTTTTTTTTCTGTCATTCTGAATTATGGAAATAATTTTATTTAATTTAAAGTCACACCTGTGTGAGTCTGGCTGTGTCGTAATGTGGTGGTGAAACTCGAAAAAGTAGTATATGTGCAAAACTTCACTTATTTCAGTAACATACTGGGTACAAATGCATGATTATATTTGTTCAGATGTCTGATGTTTCTTTATTTAAAATCCTTGTTTTACTGATTTCATGATATTTTGAATTATGGGTTTACATGAACTGTAACCCATAATCTTGACAATTATAACATGAAATATCTGACAGCATGCAATTTGTATCTCATATATTAGTTTTACCTTCCAAGTTGAACTATATTACTTTTGCATGATACTCTTAATTTTTCGAGTTTTACTTGTTTAGTCATGCAAGAACAGCTAAAACAAGCAAATAAAAACAGTCACAGCTGCGTGATGTCTGGAGTGACACTCCCACAGCTCTACTCTATTTTAAATTGTTTGTCTTGTTTTCATATGTAGGTGGAGGAAATGAATGTTTGGTTGCAGCTGGTTTCACAGAGATCCCCTCCGAATTTGGAGAGAATCATAATAAGCAAGTCAGCTTGAGGCGTCAGAAGATGGTTACCAAAACAAAGGTAAATAGATTTCCCCCCTCTCTCATACGCTAATTCGATGCATTTTACGTTAATATTTGGCTATTGATAAAGTTACAGAAACATTGATGGGATTGCATCGACATGTTTGGTTTAAATTGAGTGTGATAGTAGATGAATTTGATTTATTTTACTCCCAGCATATTCAGCACTCTTTATTTATTTATTCCCAAAAGTTTTACGCAACTCACTTTAGAGATGTAGAGGAAACGTACACAGTAAGGGATTAAATGTTACACACAGTTATATCAACTGGTTCTACTACCCTAGTAATATACATTTACTTTTACCATAACAACATATAGCAATGTACATTATTCTTTGCATTAAAGCAAATAAGTTTAGTGGAACCAGTTGATTTGGAGTGTAGTTAAAAAAAAAAAAGATTGTTTCTGTGACATAAGCAGTTAAAGTAGTAAACGAGGCATCACCTGTGTTTTTTTAAGCCTTTGTAAGGATTTCCTTCTTCAGGTCACACATGCTTCACTGGCTGAAAGCGTTTGATGAATGCAGACACGGGTTGCTGCCTGCTCCTGAGGGTTTCCTGTGTTATGGCTGTGCGATAGTAGCGTAGCTTCCTTGCTTGTGAAACGCACCTGCATCTCTGTTTTCGTTACTGGTAACCTCAACAAGCCAAACACCATGTGACATCCCTCAGGGAAACGTACTTGTTAACCTTTTTTTTTTGTCATAAATAACGTGTTTTTTGTGTCTTATTATGTATTTACATCAGACTTGACACTGTTAAACAAAACTTGTGGCAAAAAATGTTCTCAGATTACACATGTTGAACACAATCTGAATAAGATTAGTTTGGTTCCAGCAGGGTGTAAATTGAGTCTTTTTTTAGAAGAGACAAGATAGCTTTAAGAACCCTAAGAAGGCGCTATACAAATACAGCCATTTACCATATTTATAGCACATTTCCCACACAAGTAATTCAACACATGATCATGACACCACCCTCCGCCAAGGTGTAAAATGCATTCACAAGTCCACCGTTGCGTCAGTAAAAGCTTGGCAGCATGAATGCAGCATAATTCCTGCATCAACATGCCGCCACGGTGTGTCTAATGAACGCGCCGTGGCGACAGTATTACAAAGATTTGCTGGCAAGGTGTGTCTTCTAAAAAGGGTTGTAGTCCCTCCAGCGTTGTCCTGGGTCTGCCCGGGAAACTTCGCCAGGTAGGCGTCCAGGGGCATCCTAACCAAATGCCAGAGCCACCTCAACTGGCTCCTCTTGATGTGGAGGAGCAGCGGATCTGCTCTGAGCCTCTCCCGGATGACCGAGCTTCTCACCCTATCTCTAAAGGAGAGCCCAGACACCCTGCAGAGAAAACTCATTTCGGCCGCCTTTATCCGCAATCTCATTCTTTACGTATTAAAATAAAAATGAAAAGATCTCTCTCGAGATAAAAATTACAAGGCACTTCATAGGAACAACAAATTTAAAATATAAAAGGTATTTTTTTAATGATTAAAAATTATGGTTAAAATGAGAAAAATATGTGACTAAAAATTTAAGGAAAGAGAAAATGAATAAGAAAGAGGGAAATCAGTGGATCCCAGTAAAGGTGGAGTTGATCATGCAAAAGCCAGCCTGAACAGGTGAGTTTTCAGCTGCTCTTAAAGGAGACCACTGAGTCCACTGATCTCAGGCTCAGGGGAGAGAGCAGCCAGTGAAGTGGGTGAATTTTGACAATTAGGTCAGAAGCCGAGAACAGGCATTCTGAACCACCTGCAGACAGTTCAGGGATGTTTTGCTCAGAAAAGTGAAAAGCAAGTTGCAGTAGTCTAAGCGTGAGGAGATGAAGGTTAAACTTTGAAGACTAAAACTAGAAAGCAGAACTTCAATAAGACATTACGTAAAAGGTCTGGTGACTAGTGGTAGTACTTTGAGTGGGTAAGAAGGCTAACCAATGAAAACATAGATTAAATGTGTAAGGTGACAAAACTAAAGCAGTAAAAATGCACAAAAACACTGAAACTAGAAAACAAACAGAATTTCAATAAAAGATTGAGTAGAAAGTGTTCTTATCTCGATGGAGTTCATTTACACCCCTCTTTTTTATTGTTGTCATGGTAACCGCTTTGTGATCAGGGATAAGTAAAAGAAATTTACAGGTCCTGGAGAGTTACGTCTAGTTATTTTGTAACCCAACAGGCCATTACACATCCCGCTGCTGGAGAAATGTAGGTCAGCTACTTCTGAAGAGGTCTTCGATTTCTTCCGATTACACACTGTTTGTTTGTTTGGTTGAGTCCAACCTATGTTTTTTCTTTGCTCAGTAATGATCTATAGCTCCAAAACCTCCCGGAGATAAATTTTTTAATCATAATTCTTGGCAACAAACATGAAGGTCAGGATTTTTAAGAGAAATGAGGGCAACCAAAATCTCCTAATTCATTTTGTCACTGAAGCTGTGTGATTCAGGTATATCATTTGGAAATGTAAGGGTGTTTAAGCAGTAAGGAGCCAGTGCACTAAATCTGGCAATGACATCACGCCTCGTGATTAGCAGAGATTAAAGAATGACATTTTTCTCCATTATTGTCTAAAGCGTGTCTGTTCAGTGTGCACGTACTTGCAGTCATAAAGGAGAGCCAGTCATACAGAGAAGAATTTCCTTCATTTGTGCTGAGGGTGTTTATGTTCAAAGGCCGTGCCGCATTTCACACCAGCTTCTGGTCGCAGGCTGGTTTTGTGCAGCTTGTTCTCTTGTGCCTGATTGCCGTGCCGCTGCCAGAACATGTCCAGAGCGTGGGACACGCCAGTCCAAGGTCCCCTCTAGGTTTGATTTCAAAACAAGCTGCATCTGTCATCACGTATTTACAACCAAGAGGAATGTTTATTTATTTGTTTTTTGCCTTTAAAACAATAAAAAACTAAAACACCAAACCATCCTTTGGAGAAAAGAGTGTGCCTGTACAACAAAGAAGGAGCAACAGCTTAGCCCTGATGTTATCAGTGTCATTTGGTCAGTGACGTTTGAACTTTCCTCGTCAGGAATAATGTGATATTTAACGGGCGTAGGTGTGGCTCGTGGACTGTTTTGGCACCTTTGTGCTCAGCAGGCCTTAACCCCTGACTTCCAGCTGGTAGAGCAGATATCAAAGTGTGGCAGGAAAAGACCTTGTGGTCCTGTTTGCAACTGTCGCTGAGGTGTTTGGGTTGATGATAGGTTTCTGTATGTGGGCCAAAGTATGTCGCACATTCACGGTTTTAATGGTTTAGATGTTTGAATTTGTTTTATTCTCTTAGAAATTCTGCACTGGTGAAGCTCCAACCAAGATACAAATGTGCAAATAAACAAAGGGTGTGGTGTATTAATTAGTTTGTTCTACCACATTTTGTTTTTTATAAATACATTTTGTATATTTGATACAAGCTCTGCGTCGTGTTCTTTGTTGCAGGCTATGAGGACACTGGTTATGACGAGCATGCCCTCAGAGTAAGTTTGTAAACGTCTGCTAGATGTTTATTAATTTCATACCTCACAGTTTTACCACATTATTGGATGTTTTTGTACCTTTTCCACCTCTCATAGGAAGCAGAACACTGTGGTTCAGGTGGTGAAAGCACTGGGTGGTTTTTCAATTGTCGACCGAGTGTGTGAGAGCACAACTCACGTGGTGTCTGGGGGACACAGGCGGACGCTCAACATCCTGTTGGGCATAGCGCGTGGCTGCTGGATCCTCTCTTTTGAATGGGTATGGGGTGGTTGTAAATGTTTAGACACTTCCACAAGAAAAAGATGTTTTGAACATAATAAAATTAATAATGCGTTATTTTGATTTTGTTTTCTTGGTCAGATCCTCTGGTGTTTGGAGCAAAGCCACTGGATTCCAGAGGAGCCGTATGAACTTTCAGAACAATTCCCCGCTGCACAGGTAATAGTCATTCATAATTTAATTAAGTAGTGAGCATCCAGGAACATTACATAGATCAAACGTCATCATAATAGTCATTTTAATATGCGCTATCAAATAATGCACACATATATTTTGATTTCATTACTTTATTAACAAGGTTAACAATCAATCAAAGCTTTATTTATAAAGCGCCTTCCGCGAGCGACCCTGTCGGGAAGCCCAAGGCGCTGAACATGGCGCTGAACAATGACGTGAAATTTAAATTTCAAGCAAAAACTACAGGATTATGTTCTTGATCTTGCTGTCATTGCATTAACTCATTTTACTGCCAGCCGTTTCCTGATCAGTAAAGCCCATCACTGCCAGTGTTTTTCAGTGTTTTTACTGTTCTTTTAAGCGTCGCAGAACGTTGCGCACTAGGATGATGTCAATGCCAAAACAACCTAAACAAAGAGTAGACTCACCTCTTACATCATGAAGAATCTGCACGCTTCGAGCGTGATCCGTTCTTTCGTAATCCGTTGTCGAATTGTGATCGGCAGAAGCTTTTCCGGTTCGCGCCTCACTTTTTTTTACAGCAGCGGCCCAAAATGATCTCCTAACACATGAATTTTCTGCTTCCTGATCAGAGGTGTCAAATAACGAAGTACAAATACTTCGTTACCTTACTTAAGTAGATATTTTGGTTATTTATACTTTACTGGAGTAATTATTTTTTTAGCCTACTTTATACTTCTACTCCCTTACATTTTCACACAATTATCGGTACTTTCTACTCCTTACTTTTAAAAAATAACTAGCTGCCCTGACATGCGAGCAACTTAAAGGGCCGCATACCTTTTCTGCCCTGGCTGGTGCCCTAAATGATATCCACACAGAATTCAACAGAGAGAAGATCGTTCTCACCACAACTGACAACGGCTCAAACTTCCTGAAAGCCTTCAGAGTTTATGGGCAGACTGACAACGACAGCCATCCTGAATCTGAAGGGGAGAGTAATGAAGAAGAAGAAGATGATGGTGGCCAAAAAGATGATGATGAAGAGGAGGAGGAAAGCATTGAGAGTGTTGAATTTGTTGATGCTGGAGCCCTGTTGGATGAAGATGACTGCATGGAATACCTGCTACCCAAACACCATCGCTGCACCTGCCACCTCCTCAACTTAAGGTGCTTTTATAGGACACACCATGCCGGCATATCAGCGTAATATTACCGCAATGGTATGTCTATAAACGCGCCATGCCGGCATGGCGTTGCGCAAATATTGCGGCATTCGTTCTGCCTCGCTTGGTAGTAATATTGCCACATCAGCCCCTCGCCTCTTACGGCTAAACGTGTATCAGGCTCGTTAATCCCTTTGGAGCAACTGCAAAAGAGGGTGGTCGCGTTAGTCATGTGTACTGCGCGCTGAGTGCCGGACAGAAGGAAAGCCGGCTGGATGGATGCGGAGACCGTGGAGCTTTTGGCCGTGCGAGCGGACAAACAGATTAGTCGCCTTTTTACGGGGATGGTGAGAGACAGCCAGCTGTTCGACAGAGTGGTAAACACTGGCTGAGTGGGGGCGTCAAGCGAGATAAAAAGCAGGTCACATCAAAGCTAAAGGTCCTGAAAAATAAATTTCATCAGTCTGACGTGTCTTCCATCTGACGCTGAATGCGGTTCCCTGTACGTCACATTCGGGGGGTGGGGCAGCGACCTCCCTATATCCCGTCTTGGTTGGGGAGGTGCCTGATGGCAGTATATTCTAGCTTCAGCTTTGCTACTATAAATGCCAAAATCCTCCCCAGGGAGCTGCGGCAAATCCCGTTTTGAAAATGCTATGGTCCTGTAAAAACAGCTTTAGTGTCCACAGTAGAGGCTTCAAAAGCAGAGGTCAACCCATTGTACTAGCAAGTGTCAAGGTCCACATTTGCCAAATGCTTTAGCCTGTGGAACAAAAGTTCAAGATCAACCACAGCATCTGAAGTAATTGAAGACCACTGCAATCTCCAACTTGTCAGGCTTGTTTCTACAAGGTTATTGTTTTACCTAAATTATATGGCCAGATTATTGCCAAAACACACCCTTATTAACTAGTATGTTCATATAGCTACTGTCTTTGACATATATATATATATATTTCATAAGTGTTTTTCCTAAATTATAAAATGATGAAATTAGCAACACAAAATGTAATCATAATGAAATATTAACTTAAAATAGATAATAACTGACAAATTGAAAAGAAACACAGATTTAGACCACTTAAAGTTTATTGCGTTCACTGGAAGAAAAGTATCAAAATGCATGAATTGGTCTAAAGAGATAAAAATAGACTGAGTGCATTAATCACAAACATTTTAATAAACATAAGCTCTTTGTGTAGTGATTATTGATTTCCAACATCAGAAACAGAAAAGGCTGCTAAAGATTTACAGTCTAACGATCTCAAAGCCAAATTTTTACACCATTTCTGACTGAATGAATGAGTAGGTAAAGCAGAATATATTAGTTTAAATCTCCAAATTATTAGTGCAATGACCTCAGTAGCTCAGAAACAGATCTCCTTCCTATATTATAATATTAAATAATCAACCCTAATGTACATATAAATTAAACATCAAATGTTCATACCATCTGTGGAATAAAACTTTGAATCCTAGGTGAAACCTTTTTCTGTGGCATTTACATTTAAAATATTTAACAGGAAATTTTTCCGTGGCTCATAACAATAACTTCTGACTAGTTTATTAAGTTGTACCATTCTCCATGATCCTCAGCTGTTATTTTTGCTTAAATAGAGGTGTAAAAAAAGCATTTTTTGAAGCGCTTTGGTCGCATCAAGAAGTATTTCCTTTTTTTGGTGAAGTTGTTCGTTGAGCAGAGTTTGTTCCCTGGCGCTGTGTCAGAGAGAGCCGGAGAAGTTTGTCGGTCTGATCATCATTGCAGTTGACTTCAGAGAGTAGCCCGAGCCTTTCCAGTAGTACCATTTGATTCCATTGAAGCGATTGGAGTTCTGGCCATTTTGGTAATAAATCCCATTTAGATTGGACGGACCACAGGCGTCGAACCACCAGCCTGGAACATCAAAATGTAGTTTTTGTCACAAATTTGCAAAGCATTTTGTTTTGCCAACTAGAAGTTGATTTGTGTGGTTTTCCTCCTAAAACATTTTGCTACACCGCAAAAGAATTATTCACCTTCACATGCTCATTTTTTATTTTAAAATTTCAGTTTCCTATCCCGTCAAACCAGATGCCATTGTGCTTTCTTCACTGGGTCGGTGCCACTAAAGTCCCGACTGTGTTTGATTTGTCCGTGGTTTTTCTGAACCCCCATGGGAAAAAAAAAGATGGAGTTACGCCTTTTCATCATCTGAGGCTGACTTGGCAGACCCCATTACTGAGAGTAACGAACGTCTGGCAGTAGAGTCACTTTCAAGGGAATGGTGCAGGGCTTTTTAGCTTCAAGAGGACAGGGGAAAAAAAACTCTGTTCCCAGGCTATTAATGTCAGCTATTGTCAGTTCTGAATTCCCCAATGAGCTGATCAGTGATTAAGTCGGAGCTAATTGTGCTCTTTTGACTTAGCTACAAAAGCACAGTGCTCGTTAAAATGTCCTTGAAGAATTTAGAGTCAAGTGCCAGGATTTACAATAGTTTTTTTTTTCCTGTCAGCATTTGGAAAACTAATTGACAAAAAAAAAAGCCTGGTTTTTACTTGCAGGATTTTCAAAATAAAAGGTTGTTTACATTAAAATGTGTTTCTTACCTCCTGTTGTCAGCTGTGAGCATTTGCAAACACATTTGTCATTGTCTGCATCCTTTGTACTGAAACCACTTCCTGGCTGCCCGATACTGCTTATTTTGCCTGCCGTTCCGCTGAAGCCTTTAAGGTGTATCCTGTAGAATGGAAAAGAAAAAATGAAGGAAGAGGAGGAGGAAGTCTTGATTGCTGTTTCTCAAAAGGAGAGACCCAATTCACTATATTGAATAAAACATGTATTTGAATCATGCATATTACTTTTTACTAATTCTATTCATATTTTTTGTATTTTTTTCTGTTTAACAACCATTTATGAATATTGTGTTTTAGTGAGTTAGTTTCTGACGACGTATTTATTTTTGAACCAACTCCCTCAAGATCAAGTTTGTCCTATTTCAATGTTTGGACATGCAGGTCTTATTGTTTCAAAGACACTCAAGCTGAATGTGAGACATTTTGTCCATTTCCTATTTTTCATTCACTGACTAGTTCTTTTGGATTTTCTTTGGGCCAGTGCCAGAACATTGTTCCCAGATTCTGCATAGTCATGTTTTCCCAAAACATACTATTCCGAGAAATTCCACAGCATGTTTGCTGGTAGCTAGGGGTTGTATGAACTAGTCGACTAGTCGACTTCACTGCTCTGTAGTGCCTTTTTATGCCTTTCAGCGACTAGTCGCTGTCACGTGATAATGAGCGACAAGATGCAGTCCTCGGAAAAGACAGCAGGTGACGAGCTCCTGCGCATCGGGAGGCAACGCGCTGTGCCAGAGCGTCACTACTGACACCCGTGGTAAAACGGACATTTAACCAAATTGTGACGTTTACCCTCTTGCAATTTAACCTACCCCTCACCCCCATCCTAATCTTAACCAGCGTGCGCATGCTAAGCTCTGATCGTTGACACGCTCCAGACATCTGCGTCCTGAGCACGGCCACAGTAACATTATCAAATTAGGTGTCGCCACCTCAAAAACAAATTTCTAACACGCGACCATTCATGTCGACTCATTTCCTTTTATGTTTTCTGTCTTTTATTTGTGCCTGATGCGTTTCGCTGCTGTGGAGCGGGGCGCATCACCTGTTTTGTCCTCCGGTGACTCACCTCACCGATGCGGCCGGCGAGCAGCGCGCACCCCGCTGTTTTTGTGGTCGGTAGATCTTTTAGAACGGCAGTTCAAAGGTAACTCATAAGGTGAATATATATGAAGGCAGGCAGCAGTTTTTCTTTAGGATTGAGAGGAGACGCAGGAAGATAATAAGCAGGCAGGACAGAAAAATAGTCAAATAAAACAAGTTAGTTTTTGTACCTGGTGGTTGCAACAAACAGACACCATTGAAGGTAATCAGAAGTGAGGAACAGAAAATGAAATAATTATTTTAATGTTTAGAGCAGCAGGAACTCTGAGAGGCTGCAGGTGCACTGCACATGGGGAGGGGGGAGAGAGCTGAAGTGGAGCAGTATAGATGCAGAAACTACCGCTGTTAAAAGAGATGTGTTTAACTTTGAAAATGTGGGCGCAATTTTAATTGTCAAAAACTCCAGCGAACCTCCCCCCCGGCGCCACTTCAGGTGTATGATGTCATCAACGACTAGTCAAAGTCGACTCGATTTTCATTACTTGACAGTCGACTTTAAAAAAAATTAAGTCGTGCAACCCCTACTGGTAGCTGGTGTAGTCTAAAGCATTTGGTCTTTAATTTATTGAAAATTATTGGGTTTTTATATAAATAATATTTTTCCAATTTTGTGAAACAGGGCCTGTCATGGTGATAAAATGTAGTTCATCCGAGGATGTTTTTATTTCCCCTAACTTAAGAATTCTTTCTGAACCTTAAAACAATTACATGAATTCTTTAGAATGATTGAAAATAGTGACTTTTTACAATTTGCCTTACCAATAATGCTTGGTTGAAATTGTCAACAATATTTAATATGTGGATACTTCAAAGCTCTGTAGTGAGGAAGGTATCATCTACAGAGCAGCATCTTAGTTGTACTAATTTGCGTTCCATGAGCTTTACTTGAAGCTACGATTAAACAAAATGCTTATTACTTTGCAATTGACACGGTTATTACTAGGAGTTTTTCTTTGATGCTGCCAAAAGTGCGTACTTGTAATTTTGTTCTTCGTTGTCGAGAAAGAACTCATCGTATTGGGAGAAGGCCGAGTTTCCCTCCCAGTCACTCAGCTGGATCCTCAGCTTGTGAGGCTTTTGGTTAGTCAGTTTGGAGACAAATTCATTTCCCAGCCAGAATTCACCCGAAGGTTCTCCAAACCCCTGAAAAGACACAAAGGAGATGTGTAGTGAAACCTACAATCAAAATCAACATTTTCACTTTAATGGACCAGAAATCTGTCTTTCCAGCATGGTATTGACCCATTTGGCATTGGCTGTGCTTACTTTTTGGATTCATCTCCATCCTTTTATGATGCCACATTAAAGGCAGAGTTTTAGATGCGCTGACTGAAAGAATAAATATGCTGTGATTGATTCATCCTCCTGAATGATTGAAAATAGCTGAAATCATTGAGGCTTCAACCTGCAGGAAGCCTGCGCTGATATTTTCATCAACATTTTGCTTCGATTTTGGATTGTGTTTGAAAACGACCACGTTGATTGAGTAGAATTACCAGGCCTGGAAAACATGGTCCTGATGTAAATCTGCTCCCTGGTTTATGCATTTGTAGTGACAACCGTAGCCTAGGTTATTTTATTCTAAGGGAAAAATTTCTTTCAACTTGATTGCCCCAACCTTTTTGTACTCTTGCCACGTACGGTGAAAGTCAACACGGCCCTCAAAGCGTTTTTGTAGTACGGTCCAGCCACCTCCTTCTGTCTCCATGTCACAGAAAGCCTTCAGACAGAAAGGAAGAAAGAAATGGGAGTTGCTGAATACTTTTTGGGAACAGAATTGGAAAGGAAATTTGAAGCTGTTAAGTTCCTGTTGACACCAAAACATTTTTATTTATTTTGTCCTTGTTGCTCCATTGAACTACCCTACTTTACCTTAACCTCCAGGGTGGTGTTGGGCACTGTGAGGGTGTAGACTCCACTGTGGGTGTTCCCTGACTTGTAGACGGCAGCACAGTCCAAAAACAGGGTTGGCGTGTCCTGCATCATGACGGTATTAGTTTCTGCATAAGAAATAGACGTTTTTTTTAACATCCTATGTTTCTCAGGCACTTAGTATTTTTTCATTTAAATCTTTATAAATATCTAATAGAGCTTATTACTTTCCTTTGTTGATTTATGTTATTTTAAGTAAACATGCATTTAGCAGTGTCAGTGTCATCAGTCTACTCTAAAGTAAATAGCTTGGAATTTTGAATATGTAACCCTGGTTATTTTTTATACTGCCGACACTTTAGTCACTTTTATTCACATACTCAGTGATTTCTACATTTTAAACTGTGCATACTGTATATTTTATCCATATTTTACTGCCTTTTTACTTCTTCTTATTGCCTGTTTATTCACAGTTCTTAACTCCAACGTCATGCTGCTCCGCTGTTATTTTAATTGCCCCTCGGAGATAAATAAAGTTTTTCTGGTTGGTGTGGTTAGTTTTGATCAGACCAAAAAATGTTGAGGGGTAATATATTCACACAAGTGACATTAAGACTTTTGTGGGACAGACGTGCACTACGTGGAGCAATCCACCAATTACAATTGCTCTTACTCAGTTTGTGGAAGCAGACCACGAGGTGTTCGTGTGAGACTTTGTAGTTTTTTGAACGCTGTTGGCTGATGCTTCAGTTAACTAAACACTGGGCCGCAACTGGTTTGAGCTAGCACACGTGAGAATCCAAGACAGTACTCATGACCTATATGGTAATATATTACAATTTAGCCTCAGCAGAAGAAGTGTCTCTTCACTTGTTGGATCAGTAAGATGATTAACCTAATACGAGAATGCTAACAGGAAATTTAGAAAAATTTCAACAGTGAAATACGTAGGATTGTGGACAAAAACACTTGTAGAGTAACTAATTTATTGGAGGACACTGGTAGAACCCTTGTGGATGTAAAAAGTGTTTATCAGTGGTTGTATCTTTGATTAGCATATATCATTGTAATAACAATCCTGGTTTTTCTGTGATTTTTACATAGAAAAAGTGGCAAAATAAACACCGATTTGACATAAAAGTTTGTATTCTCCCATTGAAGTGACTAATTTTATAGGCATAAAAAATATTGCTCATAAAAAAGATTGGCGAAAGAGTCGGACTGTTGCTCATGATGGTGGATAAATTCGTCCAATCGCCCAACCTTAGACAACACCAGCTACATTGCTTCTCAACCCCACTATCCTGCACCGTGTTATCATTGTCACATACCCAAACAAATATTGTGTTTTGAACTTCCTCCTTTCATCCTCTTGGAACACATACGCAAAAGGCAACGAGATGAAAACAAACATCAGTGTGTTATGTCGGCTAACTTTTAGTTATCGAAACAATATGATGTGTTAAGAAAACATTGACATTAACCCATATTGATGCTGATATGTCATGTATCCCTACTTAAAAGTTTTTTTTAGCAGCTGTCTATAAATTAGACACTTCTATGACAACTTATTTTAAACATAGACTATCTAAAAATGGTCATACCTTTTTTTCTAAGTGAGTTTGGGTTTTAGCTTCCATGTTAGGTTTTAGTTTGATAAGACTGTTAGGGATGGTTTTAACTCACCTTCAGCAGATCCAGCAGATAACGTGTAAATGAGGTTATTCACTGTTTCCATCAGCTCCTGTTGCTGGTTGTGTAGAACAGAGTTGTTGGTGGAGACTTTCAGCAGCTGCTGCTCCATCTCTCCTATGATGGCAGTCTGCCTCAGGATTAAAGTCTGAAGCTGCTCCTTTTCTTCTTGGAGTGCCTTTAGCTCCACTACTCTCTGGTCCTCCATCTCCTGCACTTTTTTTTCCAGGAGACTAAAGAGAAGCAGAGTCTAACTCAATGCTTTTTACTGTTAGTGATCACAAAAAAAGTAAAGACTGATATGACATTCTCACCTGTTTTTATCATTCAGTTTGTTGATTTGATTTGTTTGGACAATGAGTTGTTTTTCCAAATTGTTGGTTGACAAGGAATTTTCTAGGAGTTGACGCTCAAGTCGAGTTGTTTGATGGATTACCTAAAAATCAAATCCTTTTAGCGGAAATTAGCATGAAATTGTAAAAGAAGACCTCAATAGGATCTGTTTCTGCACACACGTTTTACTTTTAGCTGATAACAGGATGCATTCTGTGCTAACAGAGATCTGATCCACTGTGGACACAACATAAAAAATCTAAAGTGCTATAACATTTTAAAAACTACATCCTAAATGATTTAGCACATTTTGTTCTTGTCTTGCATTTAATGGTCAAGCTGAATATATAAGCACGGTTTGCAGGATAAGATAACAAATTTGCAAAATGGAAAAAAGCACAGGAAAGAACAACCCCATTATAATACCCCAGACATACCTGGACAGGGGAAAATCACTAAAACACACATATTTTAAAGCACCAATGTATTGAACTAAACTCGGGTTGTTGACCTTTCCGCTGTTTTTCCTGTTCGGAGGAACTGAACTCAGCAAAACGCAGGTTGTTTACATGGATCCTCGCTGTGTGTCTCCAATGGAGCTGTTGATGTCTTTGAACAGACGGATGTGTGATTGTGACAAACTGATAGACCGTTTCTCTGGGAATACGAGTGTGCTAATAACAGGAAATGCTGTACAGTTGGCTCACATAGGGTCATTGACGTGTAGCCTCAATAATAAACTGAAGCTATTATGGCTTTTTTCCCCGCTGATTATTTTTTCAATATTTTGACGCTGCATTATTCTTCCTGGAGTACCACAATTTAGCGTACATGGAACAAAACACCTTAAGATTTACTCGTGTGTTTGCTTTTCTGATGTTATACCAAAGAAAAACCTAAAAGGCATAACGTCTAGCCTCACCTGTGTCTCCACATTAGTGAGTTTTCTTGTTTGCTCTGCAGTTTGACTCAGCAAGTTTGCACCAATTTCAATCATAGTAGCTGTGTGGTTGTGGACTGCAGCCTGCTGGAACTGAACAATGTCCTGCTTCATGCTGTCCTGGATGTAGTTTTCTAACTGCAAAACACAAAAACATAAAAAAACGTGTTAGCCTGAGACAGCTGTGAAGATTTATTGTCGTCGTCGTCGTCGTCTTCCTCCGCTTATCCGGGTCCGGGTCGCGGGGGCAGCATCCCAACTAGGGAGCTCCAGGCCGTCCTCTCCCCGGCCTTGTCCACCATCTCCTCCGGCAGGACCCCAAGGCGTTCCCGGACCAGATTGGAGATGTAACCTCTCCAACGTGTCCTGGGTCGACCCGGGGGCCTTCTGCCGGCAGGACATGCCCGAAACACCTCCCCGGGGAGGCGTCCAGGAGGCATCCTGACCAGATGCCCAAACCACCTCAACTGGCTCCTTTCGATCCGGAGGAGCAGCGGTTCTACTCCGAGTCCCTCCCGAATGTCCGAGCTCCTCACCCTATCTCTAAGGCTGAGCCCGGCCACCCTACGGAGGAAACTCATTTCGGCCGCTTGTATCCGCGATCTCGTTCTTTCGGTCATTACCCAAAGCTCATGACCATAGGTGAGGATTGGGACGTAGATCGACCGGTAAATCGAGAGCCTGGCTTTCTGGCTCAGCTCCCTCTTCCCCACGACAGATCGGCTCAGCGTCCGCATCACTGCAGACGCCGAACCAATCCGCCTGTCGATCTCCCGATCCCTCCTACCCTCACTCGTGAACAAGACCCCGAGATACTTAAACTCCTCCACTTGAGGTAGGACCTCTCCCCCGACCCGGAGGTGGCAAGCCACCCTTTTCCGGTCGAGAACCATGGTCTCAGATTTGGAGGTGCTGATCCTCATCCCAGCCGCTTCACATTCGGCCGCGAACCTACCCAGCAAGAGCTGAAGGTCAGAGCTGGATGAAGCTAGGAGGACCACATCATCCGCAAAAAGCAGAGACGAGATTCTCCTGCCACCAAACTCGACACACTCCACACCACGGCTGCGTCTAGAAATTCTGTCCATAAAAGTGATGAACAGAACCGGTGACAAAGGGCAGCCCTGGCGGAGTCCAACCCTCACTGGGAACAGGTCCGACTTACTACCGGCTATGCGGACCAAACTCACGCTCCTCTGGTAAAGGGACTGAATGGCCCTTAACAGAAAGCCACCCACCCCATACTCCTGGAGCGTCCCCCACAGGGTGCCCCTGGGGACACGGTCATAAGCCTTCTCCAAATCCACAAAGCACATGTGGATTGGTTGGGCAAACTCCCATGCCCCCTCCATCACCCTTGCAAGGGTATAGAGCTGGTCCACAGTTCCACGGCCAGGACGAAAACCACATTGCTCCTCCTCTATCTGAGATTCAACTATCGATCGGACCCTCCTCTCCAGTACCTTGGCGTAGACCTTTCCAGGGAGGCTGAGGAGTGTGTTCCCCCTATAGTTGGAACACACCCTCAGGTCACCCTTCTTAAAGATGGGGACCACCACCCCGGTCTGCCACTCCCTAGGAACTGCCCCCGATGACCACGCAATGTTGTAGAGACGTGTCAACCATGACAGCCCTACAACATCCATAGCCTTGAGATACCCAGGACGAACCTCATCCGCCCCCGGGGCTCCGCCGCTGTGTAGTTGTTTGACTACCTCAGCAACTTCTGCCCCCGAGATCGGACAGTCCATCCCCAGGCCTCCCAGCTCTGGTTCCTCCTCGGAATGCGCATTGGTGGGGTTGAGGAGCTCCTCAAAGTATTCCTTCCACCGTCCGACTATAGCCTCAGTTGACGTCAGCAGCTCCCCATCCCCACTGTAAACAGTGTGAGCGAGTTGCTGCCTTCCTCTCCTGAGGCGCCGGACGGTTTGCCAGCACCTCTTTGGAGCCGATCGATCGTCTTTCTCCATGGCCTCACCAAACTCCTTTATTGATTAAGGTGAAGTCCTTATTCACTATTCAGACAGTGTGAGGTCCATGCTTTCATCTGTTCAAACTCTCTCTTATTGATTGCCCTGAGGTCTACTCAGTTCCTGACAAATTATACTTAAAATAAATGTCTTTTCAGCTTAATTGTATTTAAGGTATAATGCTAAAACTGGCTTTAGCAAAACAAAAGTACATTTTAAAGCTTAAAGTAGTGGATTACTCGTTTAATCAATACATTTGCAGTAGTCTCTAGAAGGCATCAAGGCACAAAAAAGCCCACAAAGGAGTTTTATTTCCTGATATTTGGACATCTTGCTCTGTATTGGATAACAGCATCGCAACTCTACCAGTGACTTGCAACGCTGATGTTTTATCTCCACAAATAACACAAGCCTGAAGGAGTTCTGCTGTGAAGTGAAGTTGCTAATGCTAACAGTTAGCTTAAACTAGCCGAGCTGTTTGCTGTTGATTTCCTGGACGTTAAAACAACAACCTTTCCCGACGTGAGTCAAGATCAGTGAGTCCATGAATGCTAATTCACAGTGTGATGTAGATCTGTCAGGCTTTTCAAATCCTTGTGTCTCACCGTGTATTTTCTATTAGAAGCTAATGCCGGAGATAAGTGTAGGAGGCTATTCTCATGTTCAGCCTGCATGAAAAACTTGGAGTAGAAGATTATAATCAAAAAAATATTTAAGAAATGTGTTTTTTCAGTCAACCACTCATTTAAAAGACATTTATTCTAAGAAGAATTTGTAAGTAACTGAGAGGTTTTCCGAGTGGTCAATGAGAAGCTAGCCTTGGCAACACAAAAGCTAGTCTTTTAGTTGGTAAAAATAGGATACTATTCCAAAGTGAAGCAATTTATCCAAATAAAAAAAGGAGCTGAAATGCCTCATTTACAAGGTCATGACATTTAATGGAATGTTTACACGTTGGGTAGTCAATTACCTTTTTTCTCAAATATTTAATATGAAACATTGATAAATCGTGTTTAAACAATGTTAAAAAGTGTAAAATAATAAAGTGCAATTATTGTTCTCGTCTACCTTACAGAACAGCCAGATTTAGACTGAAACTAATCATTAAGTTATTTCCTGCATGGTGTTCCTGAGTGGCAATCAGGTCACACGACTTGTAAACAGGATGGAAGTGTTGAGTGAGGAGTTACATCCTTCATTTCAGCCTTACTGCTGAGCAACTGGAACCCAGTGTCCTTTTGTGTCCATTTCACCGACATCCATGTTACTAAATTACTGGGTTTTGTTTTTCAGCCTCAAACATTATTAATATGTAACAATTCTAACTACTTGGTCCTTTTTTATTTATGTCGTTGAGTCTCCTAGAAGGCATGTGTCAGATCATTTTTTGTTGCTGTACCATGACAATTACAATATTTTTTATTGGTGCGTTCATAAATGTAGTCGAGTATCCTTTTCTTCACGTGTGTGTTGTTTATACTTTGTGTACACACAGATGTGTGGAGCATTATCTGAAATGTTGGCAGGATGTCTGATTGACAGTCAGTGATTTAATCAGTTGTTTACTCTGAGTGCCTGAAAAGCGTCGGTGAGGAATGACGGAGTTCCTTGTTCATGACAGATTTATTTATTTATTTTGCTATCAGGAACTGTTGAAGTGTAATTTTAGAAATTAGTTGGGTTTTTGTTGTTGATTATCTGAAATGAGGTGCATCAGTGCTCAGAAAATGTTTCCCTGTGAATCAGTGGGAGGGTTTGTTTGTGTGTGTGTGTGTGTGTGACAGCGGTGAGCAACTCTTTCATCCATCCATTGATTCTCATCCAGCGGTCCACTCCTGTAGAAAGGAGGTTAATAACCTCTGTGAGCCACTTCATTGATTAAGCCAGGCCTAATGTATCCATTCATTCATCAGTTGGTACTTTTTACCACCTTAATGCTCCCCAGGGTCTCATGTGCTGAATCACTTGACAGTTTGCAGATGGTACATTTCACTTTCTGGACCATTTCATTAATAAATCATATATTATGTTAAAAATCAAATGATAATGAGATTCATGCTAAACTGGAATTATCACACCTGTATTTAGAAATGTGGCTTTCTTATTGAAGGTCACTTGCTCACCCACTTTCCTGAATCACATTAAAACAACTGATGCTTCTCAATTTTTTTTTTTTTTGGGCCTCGCTGAAGCTTGATGCCAGACATAATGAGGAGTCTGTTTCATACTCGGCTGCCATCAGTCACGTTGACTGTGCCTTATGGCAAAGTTATGTTAATTTAGTTGAAAAAAAACCATTACTGTCATAACAAAACACAGTAAGGTAATGTTATGTAGCAATATGTAGCAAATGAGAAAAGCATATGTTCTGAAACGTAAGGATGTGGAAATGCAGCATCTCTCTCTGCCATTTTTATTAGTTTTTGTAGAATATGAGCATTACTTTTTAAAATAAAAGATATGAATTTAAATAATCAGACACGTTTTTCTCCTCCCTCACCAAAAACAATCTTCATAGGAGTCAGAATTGGTTTTATATGAAATATGAGATATATGGAGCCTGTTAGTGCAATAAAAAAGGCTTGATTTTGGTTTTGAGCAGTTGCATGTCTCCATCACAACTTGTTTGAGTCTGAGTGAAGCTGTAAATCGTTTTTGACTCATTAGTGTGAAGTACCAGTCCTCTGGTTTGGATGAGCAATGGTTCAGCATCAACCCACATGTGGACGCCTGCTATGTCTCTAATCAGCAATAAAACCCTTGATAGTTTAATCTGATTAACAGGTTCCTCACCGATGCTCAGCTTATTTACAGTTAGAGTCCACCATCTCCATCCATCTGTCAGTTCAGATGATCAAAGGTTTGAATAAAAAAAAACGTGGCTGGTGTTGGCTATTACATTTTCCCTTAGTAACACTGACATCACTAATAAAACCGTCATTAGCGGAGGACTACGGTGAGGTGGAACTCAGGTTTACCTTCAGCAGCCACTGTGTGTTGTTCTCCATGCTGATCTCCAGTTGCTCCAGCCTCTGGATTGACTCGTTGTCTGTGGGTCCATCTTTCTGATCTGGATAGTTGAAGTAGTTCTGGCTTTGGCAGTTTTCCTGCTCTGGCAGGAGAAAGGTGTAGCTGCATGGGCCGTTTTGGATCTGATATTGTCTCTTCTCAGCAGCAATAGCTGTTGTTCCCAGACCGAGGCAGAAACTTAAAATGATTAAGTCCACGTTTAGCATCCTCATAGCTTTTTACACTAGAGTTAATAGAGATGGGATGGATTGAAATCTGTCTTAGTGGTTGATATCTCTCCTCAACGGCATTCAAGTGTAAATATCTCAGTGCAGATTCCTTTTTAATACCTCTCATTAGTAGGTGGAGTAAAAAGCCATCAGGAATTAGCGCGTCCTCAGTAGTGGTGCCAGGCTTGCATGTGCTCGCCTTTCATCAGTCCTCCCAGCCACTTGCTAAAGTGGTTTAAACTCGCTAACTCTGAGGTTAAACCACTCCCCCAGCCACCCACCCACCCGTCAGCATGGCCAGTCACTGTGAAGAGATGTGAAGTGGAGATTCCTTTCAGTTCACACCAAACAACACACAGAAGCTGATGCACAAATTACACATCCTCTGCTATATCCTCTACAACACCCACGTGTTGTTGTCTGCTCCGGTGGAACAGCTACTCAGGATGTCGCTGTCCACGTTCAGCACACTCTTTGATGGTAGCCGTGTCTCTCCCATTCATTTAAATTCATCTTCCCAGACTACATATAACACACGGGGCTTGAATGGGAGATTCAAAGAATAAGGAGTATCTCTTTCCTCACTCTTCCTGCTTTGTCCTTGTTGGAAATTACATCATTTCTTGCATCAGACTTTAATGTTTTTTAATATTAAAATGTCACAAGTATATCCTATTTTTTGTTCCTCATTCATCAAATTTAGTTTCAGCTGAAAATATCTTATATTTCAAATGAATCCATCCTAACGTGTTTATTAATCGGCTTGTCTGGTCTTTCCTTTTCCCAGTTTTGTTACACACCTAAAAAACCTAAGAAAATAGCAAATCACATCCATTTTGTCACAGTTAATCTGAAATGTGAATTACAGTTGTCAATATTTAGATTTTAATAAACATACGAGGATATTTTGAGTTTTAGGCATAATCAGATTTTCTCCCATTTTCCTCAGTGAACAATGCACTCTAAAGTGTTTGTGAAGTATTTACCAATAATTAAATAAGAGGTTTAATGGCAGAAATCAAGATCTTGCTACTCTTCAGTAGACCTGTTGTCAAACAAAACACGAGTATCTAATTACAGCATTATCCCAGTCTAGATGGTTATTTTCTAGTCTGGAAAGCCTATAGGAAGCACAAGTCTCCTCCCATTCCGGTCGGCTCATGGGTCCCCGGAACAACAGAAAAATGAATGGAAGTGAACAGAGCTGTAAAAAATATTTTCTAATCTGCTTTGCCTTAATGCCCTGAATCACACATATGGTGTACTTCAGTTTAAATGAAAATAAATTATGTGTTTCGACTCTGTCAAGTACTTTCAGATTTGTTAGCTTGTAAAAATTCATAAATAATATGACTACAAATCAGACGTCACCACAGAATCTCATTTACTTACCACATGGTCAGATTGGTTGCTTAATGCTCCTTCTGTCGTCCTGGAAGAAAGATTCAAAGCTCGCTAAACTCACAGCCATTTTTTTCCTGTGTCTGGTTTGATGACGTCAATATGGTGAGACCGAGACGCATTTGTAGTACTACACGTCTTTTCAGACCAGACCTAAAATAACTTCCTCCCATGTGAAAATAAGCGCTTTCTTGGCTTCGAAATGTGTCTTTAAAATTCACGGACATCATATGTGAAATCCATGACACATATTCAACGAGATTAGAAAATAGCTTTTATAGCCACAATGATGTGTTGTTGTTTTTTTTATCTTATTTCCGGGGACCCATGGTCCGGAAGTAGATGGGCATAACTTAGGCTCCCTGTTTCTGTAACATCAGAGAACCAACAGCAGTTAGCCTTCTGCAGAACGAGCTTAATGTTGTTTTTGACCATATTATCTCAATTTTGCCACCTTTCGTTGTCAACTACAGCATAAGTCATTCTCTGACAGGAAAGCTTCAGCTGGGCTCTCTGCAGATTTGTAGGAAGTAAGCTGATGTAATACTGGCCTTATAAAGGAAATGAAGCATATTTAAGGTGCATTACCAAAGAGGAAGGACTTAACGTCATTTGAAAAACATTATTTTCAGGTGTAGAGGCTGACTCACTCACCCACCATGTTATGGTTATTGAAAGCACATGGGATATGAGGAGGAGCAACGACTCTTCATTTAAACAGACATCTCCTCAAGGGGCCATCCGTTCATCTAATTTATCACTGAGCTACGTCCTGTGCATACCACACACCAGACAGTTTCCTCATGCTCAGAGCACGCGTAACATCTGCTGGACTGTCAAGCTCATAATGCCTTCCACTATATGGGGATGTCAGGTTAAATTTATTTTCATGTTTGTGGTTACAAGTCTGCACAAATCACTTGAATGCATCCTCCGGCTTTTTGCTGACTCGCAGCTCCCCAGCAGGATTAATGTTCCTGTATTACTTGGCAGCAGAGATATTCATTGGGCTCAAATTAGTTCATTCAAGATGTATTTAAGTTCATTTTTAATTGAAAGGTATTTACATCTAGAAAGAAAGCTGATAAACAGATATCGTAAATCCTCTAATACAGGCCTGGGCCTGTATTTGACTCAAGCTCATCAAGCTCCAGGCCTTTGTTGGAAGGAGGACCAGAATTAGAGGCAGGCCTCTATTTCTATTTGAGCAAAATGAACTAATGGTTTGCTGGAGTTTTTGACAATTAAAATTGCGCCCACATTTTCAAAGTTAAACACATTTCTTTTAACAACGGTAGTTTCTGCTTCAGCCCTCTCCCCCCTCCCCCTGCTCAGCGGCCGCAAACTCACTGATGCGCCAGCAGCCTCTCGGAGTTCCTGCTGCTCTAAACATTAAAATAATTATTTCATTTTCTGTTCCTCACTTCTGATTACCTTCAATGGTGTCTGTTTGTTGCAACCACCAGGTACAAAAACTAACTTGTTTTTATTTGACTATTTTTCTGTCCTGCCTGTTTATTATCTTCCTGCATCTCCTCTCAATCCTAAAGAAAAACTGCTACCTGGGTTCATATATATTCACCTCATGAGTTACCTTTGAACTGCAGTTCTAAAAGATCTACCGACCGCAAAAACAGCGGGGTGCTCACTGCTTGGCGGCCGCATCAGTGATCGTTGCGTCACCGGATGACAAGGTGATGCGCCCCGCTCCACAGCGAAACGCATCAGGCGCAAATAAAAGACAGAAAACATTAAAGGAAATGAACCGACATGAACGATCGTGTGTCAGTACCGACGCTCTGGCACAGCGCGTTGCCCCCCACCCCCCGAGCGCATGAGCTTGTCACCTGCTGACAGCAGGCTGCTGTCTTTTCCGAGGGCTGCATCTTGCCGGTCATTATCACGTGACAGCGACTAGTCGATGACAGGCATAAAAAGTCACTATAGTGAAGTCGACTAGTTCATACAACCCCCACTGCTCCCCAGTGTTCTGCAGCGCACGTTCTCTTTGAAATTGATATCAAATTTTCGCCTCCTCTTCGTCTCTGCGGTTAAAGTTACTCTCGCGGTCTGTCACTGGCAAATCAAAAGTGAGACGATGACACAACCACCCCCCGTACTTGCTTGTTACCACATTCCACCCGGCCACAATAAGAGACCGGCCATTATTCACCTCCGCCGGCTCCGACACCGGCCAAAATGTGCGACCCGGCCGTTAATTGAATACAGGCCTGTATTAGAGGATTTACGGTAAGTAGCTGAGAGTTTCAGCTCATAGCATCAATACTAAGGTTTTAGTTGCTCACTCTGTTGTTACTGTGGCGTTATTGGGTGCAACCAGCAGCTGTTTACTGCTGTAGCACCTTATCAGCTAACAAGAAAGACACACAAGCAGCAGCGACTTGGAGAATTTAATAGCTCATTGAGTAGATGAGGAGCCCAAGTAGGAGGAGAACACAGCGGTAAGTGAGAAGTAGAGAATATTATCGGTCTTGGTCTGCCAGAGTCTAAAAGATGGCAAGTAAACATTATTATTATTGTGTAATATTTATTTATTTTCTTCTTAATTGGAATTTAGCTGGGTGTACCTATTGTAAGTTTTTAAAAGTAATTTCAAAAATGTTTAAATGTGTCTATCTGATCCTGTTCTGTAATCTTTCATAATTTATACTTCCTTTTAAATCCCTTCCCTGGTCCCAATAGCAAAATGAATTATTTAATTATTTATGTGAACCTAGAGCATTTATCAATAAAGTAATATCCACAAGAGGGAGCTGTCAATCAACAATAATGTGCCCCAGTCCCCAGCGTGCACTGCAAGGGGACACACTGATGCACAGTTTGGTCCAGTCCCAAAACTCGCTCTGCGTCCTACAGTCTTCTGTGAAGTGCACTTGGAGGAAGTGCGCAGTATGACTTTGAGTGTTTGGTACACAACTGTGCAAACAATTGCCGAATTGCTGGTTATTTTTTACTGTGCTAATTTCCTGACACAAAAACAAAGTCTGCTGTGCATCTTTGTACTCCTTCAGTCACTGTTGCATTAACGTTTATGGTGTCTGACGTTTTCCGCAAAATTTTCTTCAATCTGCATTGTGGTTTACTGACCAATCACAGGCTTGAGGTCAGCATCGCTTTCAATGGATATTTAGAAATTTGGACTCTACTCCATTCGTCCTTGTGACCACAGATAATGGCGTTAAATGTCTCCGCACCTCCGCAGCCAGTGAAGTATAAACTAGGCTTAAAGGTATAGCAGAGGATCTTTTCTTCCGGGTGGATCATCGGAACCATTGGTCTTCATGACTGTCAATCATTCAAGTGAACCATTCATGCTAGGCTGTCGTCTTACATGCTCATTGCTGGGTAGTTTTCACTTCCTGCACATGCACAAAGCGAAGGTTGGGCTCCCCACAGATGCTGCTGGTGCCAGTTTTTTGCTCGACTGGTAAGATAAAGTTCGGCATGCTATTTTGAGAAATTAATTTCAGATGACTGCTAGAAGAAGTTAGCTGCGAAGCCAGCGGCTACTTGTAAACAGAGCATGCACAAGGATAACGAGGATTGCTTACTCTCTGGGAAGGATAACAACATCTTCTGGGCACAGAAGCAGCTGCTTGACTTGCCGAGTCCACCATTTTCCACAGTGCCAGCCTCGCTGTGCCGAGTGGACTGTTTGCCAACCCACACTGGTGCCCTCTATTGGCTGGTAGATGTAAACATAAATCCTGGGTGTTTCTCAATGCCAAGGAACCTAGCCTTTGTGTCTTGGTCCCACCCTGATTGCCTAGGAGATACGTCATCAGGAACCACCAATGCGTGTTCCAATGTTCATGTTCTACCAAGGCGTTTTTTTCTCCGTTTGTTAGTCATTTAGCTAGCTGAGCAAGGATACACGGGAGGTGCCTTGTAGCCTGGCCTTGGTCAAAAATTTCCCAGAGTACAGCGCAGTGTTTTCAAAAGAATGGCGGATAAGAAGCTGGCAGCTACTTTGGAGCCTGGCCTAGCAAGACATCACCTTGCGAGGCCAGGCACCTTGACATAGAGAAACACCCTTTGCGTCTTGCTCGTCAAAATAAAATTTTGACTTCTTTATTTTAATTAAAATATAGCTTTTAAAGGAAATACTGTACCTTCATCCTGCACACCCCTAAACGCTCTGTGGAGATATCAGTTTTAAATAATATAGCTTTTTATTGAATTGTTCCATATTCAACCTTCAATCTTTAATTCTGAACAAGTTTGCTGTATTTTAACCCTCCCACTAATGGGTCCATGTGGCAGGGGTGAGGAGTGAGCACCACCTCACCCCTACGACGTGGACCTCAAGGGATAAGCCATCAATCCTGCTCAATGGTCAACTTTCCTTGCGGGGTCACCCATAAAGACAGTGGGAGGGCAGTGACAAATAAAAATGCTCCTAGCAGGTGATTTTGTTCAAGTAGCCGGGTGGGGGGGGGGGGGGGGGGGGGCCGGGGGGATGGGCTGTTTGATCGCTCGATCAAACTGGGAGTTTTTGGGGTTATTAGGCCTTGGGTTTCAATCGCTTTTCTGTAACAGCTTCTAAGCACTTTTTTGTATCCAAATGAGGCTCATTGTCCTGCTGTTGTCTGGGAGTTCTGTTGCCATGTGGGTGTTTGTGTGTGTGTGTGTGTTGGCGGGGGGAGGGGGGAGGGGGGTCAAAGGAACACCTACTAGAAAAACTAAGACCCAAGATTGGTCACTAAAATCCAACATCAGTGTTAGTCATATAAGTTGGCATTTGCTGTGATCTTTTTCCAAATGAACTTTTATTGCAAATATTTGTATACAGTTTTTTGTTTACTGTTGGCAAGAAGGTTGTGGTAGGGTGTTTAGTTGTGGGAAATGAATTTTAAACTCAACAGAAAGCTAGAAGGAAATTAATTTCATGCAAATCTAAACAGCACAGTTTGTAAATGTCAAAGTATTTGCTGTGATTTTTTTATCAGCCTAATTGGGGTCTCCCGTCATTGGATCACTCATTTACACAAAGACGGGTCACTTTTTAAAATTAATGTTAAGCCTCTTTTAATGTCCCTTTGATTTTGTTATCGAAGAATTATTTAATTATTTTTTCTACTAAATCTTTATTCCCATGAAAACAGGTTAATTTCACCTTTTGCAACATTCTGACTGGTCCCTAAATTGTTGGCACTTACAAAAACCTTAAGCGTTTTCTAAAAAAAAAACAAAAAAATAAACAAATAGGAAATATCCTCTTGTTGAATTTCCCTTGCTGAATATGGAGGACGCCTCAGGGAGCTTAAACTGTCACCCACCAAACCCCAGAAACCAAACAAACCCACAGAGGCATTTTTTGTTGTTAGACAGGAGCCAAAACTACTAGAACAATAAGATAAAATCAAATAACACTTAACACAGTAATTCTAGGCTTGACTCGATTTCAATAAAAAGAAATCAAACAAATATTGAAATAAAGTTTGTTTTACTAATTCAGCACTATGAAACCATTTTATTTTACAGGTGTTGCTAAGGCATTTTTGTTGTTTTTCATTGTAAAAAGTCTCAAAGCTGAGCTGAAGCTCCGCAGCCACCTTCAGGTTCGCTGCAGTATTTCAGGCTTGAAATTGCTCAAGAGCTCTTACAAATGAGGATCTTTCATTCAAAACTTAATTCTTGTTAATTACTGCTCTGGAATATATTGGAGTTGAACTTGATTAATGAACCAATTCTTTATTATTTTCATAATTAACATTAATGCAATGTGCTAGATTTAAACAAAAGGTTATGTTAATGTTCAATATGAATGTTTTATGTTTTTTATTATATGGAGAAAAGCTCAACATAAGAAAAACAACATTTTTGCTGTTTGTCTTTAAAAGCTTTTAACCATTTTTATTCTATACATTAATGAATAATTAAGAGTTTAATTTAATTTTCCATAATTTTAAACACTGGTTAAAAACACATGCTCTCATGTTCTATGCAAACACCTTACTGAATGTACCATGAGATTATGAAAGGGTTGTTTAGCTCTCTTTTACACTCATGGGATTGTGTGTGCTGAGTCATGGTCATGATTTACTGGAGCACCGGAATCTCACTCAAGCTTTCTTTCCTTACAAACATCAGATACACCTGTGATGTAAATATGATGGTAATAGTAAAAAGATGCACATTTTTATGCTTACAAGTCAATTTTCTAAGCTGCTGTAGAACTTTTTCACATAGCCTTTCACTGATTTTTATATTTTCATCTACATACATGCAAAAACACACTTTACTACACTTTTTTTAAACCGCCCATTTCCTTCAGATCTGTCGTCTCCAGAGACACCTGTCTGCAGGGGAGCACCAGCAGGACCTGTTCCAAAACCTGCCAGCCATGTTTGTATCGCAGCACTCGCAGCCACCCAGTCAGACCCTGGTGGAGCTGATCGAGCTGTGTGGAGGACAAACCTGCAAAACTGTTCGGCGGGCAGGCATCTGCATTGGAAGGCACAGCGGCCGGAGACCAGAGGGATGCAGGATGCTGTCGGAGCAATGGATTCTGGGTAAGACCTAGGTCCTGCAAATCTAATCTCTAGCTAGCTTTTGTAATCATCCTGCTAACTGTTTGTGTGTTTTTTTTATTTATTCATTTTCAGATTGCATCACACATCTAAAGATACAGTCCTATGATACCTACTACATGGCATAGCGCCTGGTTACAACCTTATTGTTTTGCCAGTGAAGTTCAGTATTAATGGTTCTGTAATCACAACTTATGTTTTTGTATTGATTTATGAAATGTCCAGAGGGTTTGTTTTATGTTTTTAACTCAGTGTGACATGCTTTATGTCTTACTCTTTGTGTGTTTACATAAAGTATCAACCACTACTGTGATTGTTTTAAATTTTTTATGTGATCTTAGTATTATTTGCTGAGCCAGTAATCTGTATCTAAGTAAAAATTTTATATGATGTGATTTAAATAAATACTAATTCAAGAGAAATTGTCTGTCTTATCTTTCATTCTAACAGTAAACAGATTATATGGTGTAGACACTTTGTCATTTTTCCCCACATTTATGGACTATCACAGTATGCTTTAATAACAAAAACAAATAATTATCAAGTGAATTAAAGCACATTAGATTACGATTTGCTGTCTGAAGCATTTGCTGCATTTTGTTAATACCCACAGTGTTTTGTCTTTATTACTAAACAAAACTTTTCTGAAGGATCTCTAGGAAAGACTGACTTCAAAAAGGGTCAGCTTAAACTCATTTTACAGAAAATTAACTTTGACGCCAATCAAAAGTATAAATCAGCCTTTAGTTTACTAACCAAGGTCTGCAAACAATGGGCAAAAAGGAACTGATTTACCTGCTTTCGCTTTAAACGCACTAGAAATGAATAATACTGAAGATTGTAACTTATGGACAAATGCAAATAAAACAAAAATATTTTGCTAAATATCAGAAACTTTTATCTGCCCAGTCCTATTCTTATAATAATCAAATGTATAAAAAAACATGCCCTATATTTTTTATTTTATCTGGCTTCATAATCTCATCTGTACACCAAAAGAAAGCAGTTTTGGTACGTGATAAATTCATATATCTATAGCTTACATTTAAATTAAATAAAATGTGAGTATTTACAATTAGTTTAGATTTTGCAATTAAACGTTTCAAATTAACCTTTTAGAAGACGGCATGAGACCAAAGTCCTCAGAGGATGCTTAAATCTTGAGTAACGTTTGGAATGTTAAAAAATTAGTCTAAAATATAAAAGTCTTACGTAGGTTTTGTAAGAGTGAAAGTTGTAGAATAAAACCCACGTGCTGCTTTAAATGTGCGCACCCGCCAATTGGCTAACTCGTTTTACGTCACTCGGCCAATCAGCTTTTTCGATGCTTCAACGTGCTGTTACGTAGGTGGCGTGTGTGACATTCGCTGCTGGAAGCTAGACACCGCTAGGAGCCGGATGAAAATGAGCCGAGACACGAAATAAATTATAGTTTTATTTTAAGCAACTCAGTTAACTTGTTTATTAAACGTCGTTATTGTTCTCGTATCAGAAACGTGAGTTGAATTTAGAAGGACAAAACTTTTAGCCTAGCTAAGCATGTTAAATTTCGGCTAACGCTTTTTCTCAACTTCAGCAGGAAACGGACGGAGTTCGCGTTGAGGTCGTTTTCCGTTTTCTTTTTAAAATGTCGTTTCTAACCGGAAGACTTTAAGTCAGTTTTTTTATCCATGTGTGGCATCTTGAGCTCTTTTCGTCAAACTGCGATTTGCACACAAGGTTAAATTTTTGCTTTACTGCTGCAGCTTCTTCCTTTTCTTATGCTGACCTCTCGGGCCAGGTGTGCTGAAAGTAGGCCAGGTGTGCTGTGATGTAGATAGGGTTTTGTGTAACTTTGTCACGTTCAAGAGAAAAACTTCAGGGACTCCTTAGAGGTGGAAACATGCTGCTCTCTTTGGTTGTGCACACATACTCGCTGCGGTATTGGTTTCCAGCTACTATCATGCTGGGAACTGCTCCAGCTTATGTTTTAACATGGCTGGCTTGGAAACTACTTTCATCAGTATTACCAGCAAGACTTTACCACAAGTTGGACGACCGATTGTACTGCATGTACCAGAGCATGGTCCTGTTCTTCTTTGAGCACTACACAGGAGTTGAGGTGAGTTTAATAAACATGCCACTGTCTGCAGCAGGCATGTTTCTAAATGTTCCTGGGGGGAACATTTATGCAGAAAAGCGTATTTGTGATGATTTCTAAACCTTTGGTGCGACATTTTGTTAAAGGAAAGCCAGTCAGCCAGGTTGTTCAACTCATTCTGGAAAATCTGGATTTTCTCGGTTGTACGTTAAGGGTGCAGTCACCTGTCATCATAGTGATGCAATCTAAAATCTGCAGAGGATTGAAGAATCATTGATACCTTAAAAAAGTTGTTTTCATGAATTTATTTGGTTTATCAAATGGTTTTTACCTGGATTTAGTCTGTTACTACAGAGTGATATGGTTTTTTCTATTACCGATGCCCATATTGTGCTGCCGATTTTTTTTTGGGGGGGGGGGGGGGGATTTTCATGGCCGATATTTGGACATTTTCCACCATATCTATGCTACAATGTCACTGGTCAAAGTTGTTGCACAACTTTTCTGAACCTAGTTGTTTTTTGAACACTGAATTTAACCAACCGACTCTTGAAATGTGTGCATTAAAACCCAACATTTAACTAAAGTTAATCAAACAAATCAACAAACTGAGCAAGCATTGAATTTAAAATTGGTAAATAAAAAGAAATGTAAGCTGACAAAGTTTTAGAGCATTTATTAAGCAGTTGTTTTTCAGAAAAGTAAACGTACATTGAAGCATATTCAGCAGCAGCACTGGGCTGTCCGCAGATGTGCCTGACTTTAAATCGGCTGTCCTAAAGGGGTATATCGGCTGATATAAATAAGTGTTTAATACTGATCTATCCCCTGTAAGTGGTGTATAATATTTCCACCTGCTGTTTCTCTGCAGATTGTCGTATACGGAGATATACCAAAGACAAAAGAAAACGTTATCTACCTGTCGAATCATCAGTGTACAAGTATTACTTTTTTTAAAGCTTGTTGCCTTTAAAACAAAGCAACACAAAGTCTGACGTTTAATTTAGTCAAACTTTTGCTCTCCGTGTAGCTGACTGGATCATCGCTGACATGCTTGCCATCAGACAGAGCGCTCTTGGTCACGTCAGATATGTTCTTAAAGATGGACTCAAGTGGCTCCCGATGTATGGATGGTATTTCTCCCAGGTAATAAAACTTTCAAATAAAAAAAAATGTGTCCAAGTCACCACTAGCTGTTATCATTTATTGTTTTTTCTTCTCTCTCTCTTGTAGCATGGGGGCGTTTTTGTGAAGAGAAGCGCAAAATTTAATGAGAAAGCTATGAGGAGGAAGCTCCTCTATCAGGCTCGATGTGGAGCGCCCGTAAGTATAAAAGATGTCATGTAAATCCGTTTTAAACACGTTTTCAGTTCAGGACAGTTTCTTTTCCAACAAATTTAGTAAATGGAGAACTTTTCCCCGTAGGAAGATCCAACCCCTGTGGTTTCACTTCAACTGTTTTTCTTTTGTCTTCTACGCAGATGTACCTCGTCATCTTCCCAGAAGGAACTCGGTATAATCCAGAGCTGAAGAATGTTATCGCTGACAGTCAGGCTTTTGCTGCAAAAGAAGGTAGAAGCAGGATAGCAGCTATTCTCTGCTCTGCTGCTGCATACTAATTTATTACAGAACACACACACACACACACACCTGTGAAACAGCTGACTAAGTTCTGTTGTGATGCTCATACGGCTCCACCTATGATCATCACTAGCATGCACATGAAAAGCTTGTCTTGTTTCTGTGATGTCTTCTAATTAAAAGGTTACTTTGCAACTTTTTCATAATTTTAAATCATTTTCTTTAGCCAGTATGTGCTAAAATGACCCTTTCTCCGGGTTAATGAAAGGCCAATCACCCCCTGTGGCCAGAATACCACATTTGCAACTTCAGAGGTAGGGCTGTCACGGTAACCGCAAAAATGAAATATCGCAATATGAAGAAGCCCACCGCGCTGCATCATGGGCCACCGCGATTACTGAACTTGGTTCAACTCAATGATGCATGTTGAGAAGGATGGCTGCACTGGTATCAAAACGAAACGTTACTTCGCTCCTTTGGGAGCACTTTGGTTTTCAGTACGTCAGCTGCTGTGCAGCCAGAGTCCTTGGCCGAGACAGAGCTGCCACCAGCGGCAAAACAATAATAATAAACGCTCGGAGACCTGCTGAAGTCCCGGACAAGCACTGCTTCTGCAACCGTCCTGAAGAGAGTTTGAGCCGAGCTGGAGCTCACTCGCTACCTGCAGGAGGAATGCATCCACCCTAAAGAAACCCCCCTGACACGGTGGAGCAACAACTGGGAGAGATTCCCTTTGCTCGCCAGAGTCGCACGCAAGTACGTGTGCGTTAGTGCAACGAGCGCTCCATCTGAGAGGGTTTTCAGTGTTGCTGGAAATGTTGCCACCCCTCTCAGATCCTCTCTCAAACCGTATATGTTAACATGCTGGTTTTCCTTGTGGTTAACAAGGACGTGACCGAGCTATAAATCACCGTCATTCGTGTGTGTGAAAGTGAAATGATTGAATGAGTGCGCCCGGTACATGTAATTTTTTATGCTTGATTTTAAACAACTAAACAAAATGGGGACTTGTTTCTTATTTGTTAGATGCTGCAGCCAAATTTGCATTTAAAAGTTTAACCTTCTCCTGAATTTTGTTGTTTTTAAGTTCAGTCGGACTCTGACTGTGGACAAACAAACGTTACTGCCCTTTGATCTGCATTCAGTAAAGTGTTATAAAAGAAGGCACGGCAATTTTTAACCTTTTTTAAATGTGTAAACATTATGTTTAGATAGTACTGCAATAAAAAAAAAGGGCTGCAATAATATCGCACACCGCAATATTAAGCCACCCTGAATCACCGCAGGGGGAATTCCTCAACCGCGACAGCCCTATTCAGAGGGCCAGTTTGGTCTGTTGAACTTGGAAAAAAAAAATGAGCTAACATACCTGGCGCTGCAGTCTGCTTCCAGCAGGTTTCCTGGAGGGGGTGAGCAAGCCAAAACTACCTTTAAATAAAAACGCTGAACATTTTATTAATGAAAAAAATCTGAGCCAAGCCATTTATATAAAATAAAATATATTTTTCCTTTTTAATTACAGATTTTAATAATTTTTTAACACAAATAGAGCATTTAAACATGAATAATAGTCTTATCTATTTTGATTAATGTTATGGTGCTAAAGTACTTTTATCTTCCACCCAAGCTGCTTTTTAAACATCACAGCCTTTGCAGCTGAGGGTTTTGTTTCTCAGCAGACTGGTCGGATTGGTCAGTAGCAAAAAAAAAAACAAATGATCAATCAATCTGTCACTCAGTCTCTGGAGGAATTCAGTGTAATGCTTACTCAACAAGCTGAGAGAAGAGATGTCTTTAGCTATTTTTATTTTAGGGTTTGGGTTTGCTGCTAATTTTCTTTGTTGAGTCTGTCCAATTGTGTTGCTAATGCACACTCTGGTGTTATATTTGGGGCTTTTGCGGATATCTCTGACCCGCAGTTCTGATTATGACCTTCTCCTTTTTAATCCAAATCACAATTTTGATCCACATTTCAATTTAAATCACTTAAGTCTGGTCACATGTGCTCCTGGCATTATCGTCTGTGAGGGAGGTATTAGGAAAATACCACAGACTGTTGAGAGGCACTGTAACACAAGCTTTCACATAGTTTTTTTAATCTATTTTAATGTTATCTGAAGTATTTTATGGGAGATTACTGTATGTTTTGGGCCATGTTGCTTAGAAGTCTTCCAATAACTGCCATCGTACAAGCAATCTTGTTTTTGCTTTTTATAGGACTGGCTGTTCTGAAGCACACTCTCACACCCAGGTTCAAGGCATCCCATATAGCTGTAGAGATCATGAAGGACAATCTGGATGCTGTGTATGATGTCACAGTGGCTTATGAGGGAACGTTGGATAGCTGTGGACGAAGAAAAGCTGCACCATCAATGGCAGGTACTTCTGATACACCATGAAGCTTCTGGAAGCACAAGTTAGAGGTTGCAGGGTGACATCTGATAGCAACAATTTACAACTAAAGTCAATTAAGGGCACTTTTCAGAAAAGGTTCAATCCCAATCTAATTATGTGAAATTGGTTGGGATGTAAACTGAACCAGATTATAATTATATGAAAGCTTTGCTAGAAGAGCACCAAAGAAAAGTCTAACCAGGTTTTCCACTGGAAGCATAAACATTGCATAACGTAATGAACACGTTTTTCCCACGAGCTCAGCGGCACCTCCCCTCATACCGTTCAGACACAAAATGGAAGCGAAACATTTCATGCAGCTGCATCCGTGATGTCATGAAATCTCTGAAGCACTGTAAGATCACACGTGATTTCAGCATTTCATACGATAACAAGCAAGGAGAAAGATGGCAACATGTATCCAAAAGGTCTGTGGTTTATTTTCTGTTGTGTTTACCTCGGCCAGAGGCTTCAAAGGCAGTGATGTATTATATACATTTTTTTTTCTAGTTTAGCAACTGAAAATCTGCACTTTTTAAAGTTTTCTATTATACACTGCTTTTGTGTTTTATGTCCTGTCTGGCCCGATCTGAACTGCTGAGCTTGGTGCTTTCTGGAAGTGTAGCACATTAAAAATTGGACTTGGAAGTAGGGTTGGGCGATGTGGTCTAACATCAATATCACGATATCTTGAGGATATCTTGAAGATTTCACCTCAATAACGATAAATGGACGATAACTACAGGTATGTGCGTAAACAAAAGCTGTCCACTAGATGGGGCTGTTGTGTATATTACATTGAGTCACATTTTTACGCGACTCAAGGTGCTACAGCTTCTTAAAGGGACATGAACGTTGCCAACCTACACACATCTTTTCATTTTTTTAAATAAAATTTATTGACATAGGGAAAAATATCCCAATAAGAGTCAGAAATTTCAATAACGATAATTTCCAGATACTAGGGTGGTGCTTAAAGCAAGCCAAAACTGCTTAGTTCCCCTTTAAATGACTGGAAGTGTGCACGTGACTTCTTTTCAGAAAGTTTTCAGATGCTTCACACTGCTCTTGTGTTTGACTTCTTGTCTGGCCTGACCTGAACACATTCTGGAAGTATTGCGCGTAAAAATAAAACTCTAATCGTAAGCAATGCGTCCCTAGGATTCTGGAACGCTTCCAAAACGTTATGTTTTGCGGCTTGTGAAAACGCACCCATCCATCATAATGGTAACTACGCTTTGCGGGCGTTACACGTCTGCTGGAAAGGTCTGGTAAAAAAAATTAGAAACAAAGCAATGAAGTAGTTGAAATATGACCTGAGAAATTGATAACGCTTAAGTTAATTACTTTAACAACTACCGGTAATAGCTTTTTGGAAATTACCTTGTTGATGCTGAAATGTTTAATTATTTAAACTTATCTTTGTGGCAGGTTGTTTCCAACAAAAAGCTTAAAAATCAAACATCAAACAGCAGATTTAGTTCTTTTTTCACTGTTTTTAATAAACACAAACTCTGATCTATGAAACCTGCAGCATTTCTGGGCAGGTCTTCCTGGTAATTGATCACAGGACAACATCACCTTTTAAAAGCCAAGCCTTCCTGTTAACTGCGTGACTGTTATTGGAGTCTGATTATTGTGTGTTCCTGGACTGTCTGAAAATTCAAATAAAAACAACAACAACAAACAGGAAGAGAATGGAAAAGCATTCCTCTTATCATGTGTTTCCTGGTTTTATGCGGTGAAGGTGACTTGAGTGACTTCACAGGGAGGTGGAAGTGACCTGCTGCTGCCAGAATGCATTGTGATGGTTCAGGATGGAAATATGACTAAGAAGTCACAAGACTTTATGTACCTGGTTCTAAAAAAAACGCATCATGTATCGAATTTTGGCTTTACCCGAGCCATCTGCTCTTGTTGTGTCTGCTGGTTCTAAATTAGGAAATGTTTTGGTTTAGTCTCTAGTCAAGGCTGTGGTCTTGGTCCTGTCGGATTTTATTTGTGAAGACACAACAAAATGACACGTTTTCATCCGGGTGCTTTAGTCTTTTTTTTTAAGGGTTTTTAGATCCTACCGTGATGTTTGGCGTTCCGGAGTAAAGGGTTTATTTCCTTCTTCTGTCCCAGGTTGTTATCTTGGCCGACCGGTCCGGGTTGTTTTTAAACTGTTGCATTGTTTCTGCTCAAACCCTCCTGACCCTCTGTGGAAGGTTTACTTTCTTTAGTAGGGTCAACGTGGTCTTGGTGCAAAACACTTTCTTAATAAAGTAATGTTTGTTTGTTTTTTTTATCGGAAGACATTTTTTTTATTTCTGCATAAATAAGGAAGCGAGCCACTACTGCGGATGGTTTTCAGGTGTTTTTAAATAAGCACACCTGAGTTACGGGTGAATACCAGTTAAAATGTTCACAGCAGCTGATTGAGCCGATTCTGCGGCACCAAAATGATCTTTCTCCGCTGTCTTCGATCAGGTTTCCTCTTTTGGCCTCGGTGCTACACTTCCTGATAATGCTGCATGTTGTGGAAACAGGAAGTGAAGGATCTCACGGGGGGATTCGTGTGTAGCCTTGAGCTTTTGCACTTGCTTACATTTTTATGTCTGACCTTCTCAGCTCTTTGGTTTTGTTTCTTCACTTGTTTTTGGGCTCAAGGCTTTATTAAAAATAGATTAGTTAAAATTACAAGATGCAGGTTGCTGATCTGACTGAATAAATATCTCGAGACATGTTTTCCACGTCACAACCTAACTGGTCTTGATCCGATTCTAATATTTTCTCCCTTCTTGTCCTCCGATCGATGTAATTGGATGTAATTTTTCTTCAGCTCGGCGCCACATCAGCTCCCCTCCATCACTGCCTCTTCGTGTGGTTTTAGCTTCTTTGCTGAAAAAATGTTCCTGTTTCTGTTTATACTTCTGTTTTTTCTCTTTTTTACAGAATTCCTCTGTAAAGAATGTCCTCGTGTCCACGTACACTTTGAACGTGTGAAATTAAGGGACATCCCGTCTGAGTATGTGTACTTCCGCAGGTGGATGAACGATCAGTTCGAGAAGAAGGATCGGTGAGTGGGTGTAGGTGTTATTTGTCGTGTCTTTTGTGACCTGTGTCTTTATTTTTTGAATAAACACTTATACAGTAGTCATTTCTAACAGTCTTCTTTAGTTTTCCTACAAAAATAGTTCGAGAAGATGTCATGCAAAATTTAACTTTTGCATCCTTTTGTGTTGCCCTGTGGGTCTCTACTGCCTTTATAAATGTTCCAAACGTTAAGAAAAAGCTATGCAGACTTTTTCTGTCATGTTTGGTTTTAGGAATTGTGTGTCTAAAACAAGCCATTTCAAAAATGCTCCGTTTGTGATGTCACAAATGGGGAACATAGAATAGATCCAACTTTCATGTGTAAGAGCGATCTGCTGCTGTAGGAGCAGCTGCTCTACTCAGAACTCCTCCCAGATATCAGAGCTTCTCAGCTTATTGCGGCCAGTCGGGTGGACGTGGCCACCTCCAGCTTGTCTTCTTGCCCCTTCTTTTCACCGGCCATGAAAGCGGTCGGGTTACGAAATAGCGTTTTACCCGTAAGCTAATTCCCACCCAGAAGAGATTTTGACATGAAACGGCAGTGAAAGCGTTCCACACAGCTGATCCTATGAGATCACAAAATCGCAGGAGAATTGCAACACCATCCATGATTTCAGAAGTCCACAAAATTGAGGAGTAGGATGATTGCATGTCTCCAAATAGGGCTGTGGTTTCTTTTCTATTCGGTTTACATCGCTTACAGAGGTTTTTCACAGGCAATGACATACTGCACGTGACTTTTATTTTGAAAGTTTCCAGATGTTTTACACTGCTTCTGACATGATCTTAACAGCGGAGTGCTTTGGAAGCATAGCGTGTAAAATAAATAAATTAATTAATTTAAAGAAAAGACTTTAATCATAATGATTGCATCCAAAACGTTACTTTGCTGCTCCTGGTGGAAAGGAACCCATCTTCTATAACGGTGACTGATTCCCACATCGTATGTTTCGCGGCTGTTTCACATGCACTGAAACGGCTCTGTAGTGAAAATGTCTTCTGAAAATGGTTCAGATTGCTTCTTATGAGAGGGATTTGGTGCAAAGAACTTTAGAAGCATGTTTTTTAATCAACCATAGAACTATTCTAACTGAATTTATATTTGTTTTATGTGCTTTTCTAACTAAAAGTGAGCTATTACCACCTAAGAAATCAGGCTGTCAAGCACAGGTATTACGTTCCGGGCCTAGAGGGCCGGTATCCAGCTCGCTTCAGTGGTGTCTCTGCTCCAACGCACTTGATTCATTGATTAAAGGGCAAGTCACCCCCAAATCAACTTATTTTTATGATGAACTATATAAATGCGTGTCTAATCATGCTGCAGACACGTGTAGTCAATAGTTTTACACTTTAGTGCATTTTAGTTAAAATTTAAATTTTCTGCCTAAAACTCAGTGTTGTCATTGTCAGGTGAAAACTCTGCACTGCAGTTGAATTTAAATCTGCCATCACTATTGGCTAAGTGGTACCCTAGAACGTTAGCTGGTACCATATGATGTCACAATGTCGTGTGCCTGTGTGTGTGTGTGTGTGTGTGTGTGTGTGTGTGTGTGTGTGTGTGTGCGTGTGCGCGCGCATTTGTTAGCGGCTCCGCCCTCTCGGCCTCCTAGGCAACAGCATTTGTTGCATTTTTCAAACAGGAAGTGGGAGTGGAGTAATACTCTGGTAGGGGGTGACTTGCTCTTTAAAGTTTCTGTGCAGCAGCTCGTCAGGCTCTGCAGAAGCCTGTTATTTTCCTGCTGATTGAAATCAGGTGTTTTAGTGCAGGGCTAAAACAAAAACACGCTGGATACTGGCCCTCCAGACCCAGAATTGTTACCCTTGCTGTAAACTAGTTTCCTAACTTATAAGTCACAGACAAATTCCTGCACACAGGCATCATTTTACAGGGATGATGCACAAAAAACAACTCATTGGGGAGAGCAAATTTACACTTTAAATGTTAACAGAAATCACAATAAAGCAGAAATCCCACTTTTGTTGTTGTTTGTTGTTTTTGTATCTCCAATTACTTAATAAAAAGTCTGGTTATCTTTTTATTTTAGTAGAGTAAATCAGATTTATCTAGCCATACTGCTATCCTGCTCCAAGTCTGAAGATGTTTATAAAATAAATGGTTTGAGAATGTCAGCCTCTGTTCTCAAAGACACAGCAATTTTATTTCTTAGTTGAGTAAATAACATTTTGATTTTATTGCTAACTTGGCAATGAAAGCCCTGATGTTATTTGGTCCAGCGTTTGTGCTTTAGCAGTTCTAAAAACCCTGATGTGACTGGATATTTTTCCACCTTTTTTCCCACTTTGCAGTTTTTAGTTTCAGTTCCTTGTACATTTATCAGATTTCTAAAAGACTTGTGTGTTTTCTAAAGGCTGCTGACAGATTTCTACGAGTCTGAAGATCCAGAAAAGAGGTTCCGGTTCCCTGGAGAGGGCCGACCCTCTCAGCTGAAGCTCTACAAGACCCTCCCTTCGTTGGTGATCTTGGGGGGCCTTACTCTGCCGATGCTGCTGACGGAGCGTGGCAGGAAACTTTACGTGAGAACCTGGGTTTACGGGACTCTGCTGGGCTGGCTGTGGGTGAACATTTCCCCTTAATCACCAGACCCCTGGGGGAGGGGGCTGTCACCATGAGACACAAAGAAAACTTTGAGATGCAACGTTCCTTTATCGCAACAACCTAAGATGTGTTTCAGGTGCAGGGCGGTAACTTCCAGCTGACAGCGTTCTGACTGTCCAGCTGTTGACCGCACACGCTGAGAAATATAAAAACATTTATTCTACTTGAAACTTTGTGTTGTTCTTACTTGCATCCTGAAGTCCTGCAAAATATAAACAGATTTGTCAAATATATTAAAAATATTCCTCTAATATAAATGAAAGAGTTCATATTTACGCCTGCAAGCAGTTTATCCATCAATCATTGGCTAGTTTTAAAGACCTCATATTCAAAAGCCAAGTATTAATAAATCACTAGTCCTCATTGTCGGTTGTGTAATAAGTGCGCTGACTAATTTCTACCGGTTGTAATGTTTTTATGCCAAGTCCCATACCAGGAGGAGTCTGCACTTTTCTTACCCAAAGTGACATTTTTACACTGGTGGAACAAAACGATCGGCATGCAGTCCTCTGAGGGGGTTTGTAAGCACGACACCAGCTGCATTGTTTACCATAAATATTAATTTTTTTAATTTTCAGACAGTGAATGTAGTCGTAAAAAAACGTTCATTCATGCAAATGAGAAAATTAACATGCAAACCTGGACTGGAGGTTTTTGAGCAGTGTTTCTTTTCAGTGAACTCCGATTAAACTCATGTGGACGAATGATGAATGCGCTAATGTGTTCTATCAAGGTAAAATTTTGTTTGAACTTTAAAATGTCAATTATTGCCAAAAGCTGGTGTGTATGTTCATTATGTATTAAGAGTGTATCTGTTATGTGGCGTGCTGTTTTTCTTTTCTCAGTTCTCAGAAAAAAAAAGTCTTTGTTTTTCTGCAATTATGTCTTTGATGATCTTGTTTCCTGACGTTAATGTATAAATGTGTTTAACTATGCTACAGTCACATGATAACATCTACCTGACAACAAAGCTGACAAAGCCATGGATCAGTATATTGCAGGTTTCTGCACGCAAAGCCATTTGTATTACATCATCACTTAAATGTGAATTGCACTGTTTGTCCAGTGTTGTTTACCGGTTAACTGCTCTGTTTTCAATTTGTCACTTTATAAGCTGTGTCCTCTTTTGTTAGTCTGGTGCGTGTTTCCTTTATGTTAGTGGTACAATAATCTTTGTTTTATGTCCCTTTGATTCCTCACTGGAACAATCCTTCCCGATTCTTAAAAAAAAAAAATCCTTGTCAGCCATTTTCTAGTCATTTTTATTCAGAAAAGACGGTAACTCATCAGGAAACTAGATTATTTAATTGCCAAGTGTTTTTGGAAATGCGTGCCTTCTCTTTGGGGGCCACAGTGGCTCTTCATCAGGTGACTGCGCTCCTGCTGGAGCTGAGGCTCCCAGCAGCATGTGGTCATGTTGTCTACAGCTCATAGTGGCTTATTTTGCTTCTGAAAAGGTTATTTACACTTTTGGAAAATTATTGTTCAATGAGAAAATCCTTTGTAAGATGTGAAGGATCTTTGGGGTCAGAGATAAATAAAAAGGTTTTCTTTTGGGGGAAGAGTTCGTTTTTTACTTTTGAATTATTAAGAACTTTCTTAGGCAAAAAAATTCTAAATAATGTAAAAAATCTATTTGGAGTTTAGATTTTTTACAGATTGCACACGATAGCGCCTTCTGTTGTCTTATTGCAGCATCGGAATTTTCGGTTGTTCAGTAACTGCTGTTTCCTTTTTTTCCTTAAATGCTGCGGTTACAGCAAAATGTTATGTTTATACAAAAAATACTTTTCAAATAAACTCAACGGCTTAATGCACATGAGGATATCTATTTTTAACAATAATAATGAAAGCAATATTTTCGACAGCATAAGTCATTAAATATTTGTAAATAAGTTACGAGGTGTGTGCGGTTCAAGGTTCATTTTCAATGGATCTTGTCATAAAAGATGTTATGTCAAAAAAGGTTGATTTTAATTGTAATTTCTTCTTTCACTGAAGGTCGGTGAACGTCACATGAACCGAAATTCACACATGCGCAGTTTAGTTAGTGGCGGGCAGGAAAAAGGAAGTGCAGGCACAAAATTGAAATCTGCTGCTGCTGATCTGTAGTTTGGACTAAAGGTATGTAAACTATATCATGGCAAACGAGGCATAAAGTATTAAACTTATGATTAAAACATTTATTGGTAGAAGGCACGTTTATATGCGTTTTAGACCGTTTTCTTCTGCCGTTTACGACAGCTACTCATGTTTAACAGCGACACCTAGTGGTCAATAAGGTTCTCTACAGATATGTTGATTGAACGCACTAAAATAATATTGGTCGGCGATTAAAAAATGTTTTAAAAGGTTAATTTGTGGTTGAACCTAGGTTTGTAAAACATTTCTTTAAACTTGAGACCAAGGTCTCCTGAACTGATCTAAATTGCTTGTTAATCTGACTGGATTTAGTTAAGTTATTGTGTAAATAAATGTCTGTATAATGTCTATAAATGTAGATTTTTCTTTTGCTTACAGCTTTCTTTTGGAAAATGGACTGGATTGGGTTTGGCTATGCTGCAGCCATTTTCTTTGGAGGCTTTCTTGGTTACAAGAGAAGAGGTCAAAGATTGTTGTTCGATTACATTTTAACAGAAGTCTCATTTGAACTCCTTTTAATGATGTGGATGTGTTTGTTTTATTACAGGAAGTGTGATGTCACTGATTGCTGGTTTTGTTTTTGGTGGATTATCAGCTCTCGGCGCCTACAACATTTCCAACGACCCAAAGAATATCCTGGTGTCCCTGAGTGAGTGCATCTCATTTAGATTTGACTGATCAGACTTTATTTAACGTCATTCCTGTGGTGATGTTTCAGTTGCCTCTGGAGTCCTCTCAGTCATCATGGGAATGAGATACAAGAAATCTGGAAAATTAATGCCTGCAGGGATCATTTCTGGGCTAAGGTCAGAGTCATTGCAAAACATGACTGGGCCAAATCGATTAAGCAATCAAGAGACGTTGAGACACATTTGCGGAATGAGTGATTTTATTTTTTACTTCTCCTTCTCGCAGCTTATTGATGGTGTTTCGCCTACTTCTCCTCATGGTGTGACCGAGCGATCAGCACTGACAAGTCTTCTAAAGGGATCTTTACGACCAAGTCTGCAGTTCTGTGGGTTTTTTGTGTGATTGCACAATCAGAGATAATCAGACAAGATTCTATTTTCCTACAGTTGTGAAATGAGAGTAAATGTTTGACAGTATTTCCCACAGATTCTGCTAAATCAGCTATTAAGCTAGAAAAAAACAAACAGAACAACAGAGCAAGTTGAATTTTTTTTGTTTTATTTGATATGTCTGAGATAGATTGTACGATTGGTGAACATTTTGTAATGGATGACAGTTAAAATAAAGATTTGATTCATACAACACATGTTTATTAAGCGAAATGTCCTCTGAAACGGAACAAAAACTTCATTTTCAGACGTTTCCTCAGTAGTGACGCTAGAAAACAGCATGATTAGTATTTTTGCATTAGATCAATGTTAATTTTAATATAATGCAGCCATAGGTGCTTTCACCAGTTTTATGAATCACTTCAAATGTGAGGAATGTATTAGATCTTTTTGGAGAATTTACAGATTTAGTGTTGTGAGGTTGAACACTTCCATGACCGTCTTCTTGTAATGTTCATCTGGCTGCGGCTTCCTCTTGCTGCCTGGCTGCAGGAACCTGCTGATGGCAGGAATACGGCTCATCCTCCCCTGGAAAGCCTGGACACAAACCCAGAGAGAACTGAGCACAGTTTGAGGGGGAATTTTAAAACGGGCACATGTCAGATTTACCTTGGTGTTGGGAAATTCTGCGAGGATTGCAGGGAACTTCTCCTCAAGCATCAGAGTGCATTCGAGCAGCAGCACATCTGCAAGGCTTAGCTTACCTCCCACCAGGTAAACAGACCCACTCAGCGCCTGATTCGTTTTCCAAACACATAGAACTGCTTTAGATGAAATTAGTAATATTTTAGGCTAATTTAATGAGTTGTTCCACTTTACCTTTTCAAACACTGGCAGGTAACGCTCATTTGCTTTAGTTAGGATGTTGTCAAGTTTAGGTTTGGTGTCTGAGACGAAGGGCAGAATCATCATCATTTCCATGAGGTCCATCAGCCCCTCTGAGTACATATTGATCCTAAAGGAGATGATTTTTTTTTATTTAATGAACAACCATGAGAACAGAAACTGCCATTATTGCAAAAAGCAGATCTGGAACACACATGACGCGCTCTTTGATGTCTTTTCCATAGAGGTTGTACTTCTCAGCAATGTAATGTAGGATCGCCTTTGTCTGCACAAGTTTCATGCCATCGATCTCCACCAAGGGGACCTGCTGGAACATGAGCGACCCATCTGCAGAGCATTCACAGCACTAGGTCATGCAGAGAGCCACTCCCAAGATAAGAGCGCACAGTTACTCCCATTGCTGTAGACTCACATGACCTGAGCTAAACCTTTCAGCAGAAGTCCTATCTTGCAACCCTTTCAGGTTGAACCTGAAACTGAACTGGACACAGGAAAATGAGGAGCATGCCCTCCACGAGAATGTCTCTGAAAACCAACTCACCATCCAGAAGCTTCTGGTACTGATCTCTGGTTGTCAGGTGAAACTCATCAAACTGTGGTCATAAATACAAATGAAATGCATTTATTGCACGTGACGGGGTAAGAAAAGTATGCAAAGCTCCAGAACAGCTTCACCCACCTCCACTTCTGCAACTGTCAGAAGCCAACGGATTGACTCCATTTTCCCTCTCCCGTTGAAATAGTGCAGACTTACTTTTCCAGACATGGCTGTTGGGTTTTCGGACAAATCTGTCAAACTTTTTTAAAAAGAGAAAAGGTTATAATGTGTGAAAAACATCACTTTTGGATGAGGACATGAAAATAAGCACAGGGTTTGTACCTGTACACAGAAAGGAGCTCTCTGCTTCCCGATTTCTGCTATAAACTAAAGTCAGGGGCGTGCCGAGGTCACCTGGGACGGGTTAAAGGGAGTGGAAACATCCAAAGTCTGTGATTGGTGGGTTTGGACCAATAGGAACACGACTTATTCTCGTGTATTTTGCTAAGACTCATGGGTAAAAATGTTTCTAGGCTTGTTTTAGCTTTTATTTATGATTTCTTTAGCGACGATTTCCAACAACACACGTTTATGTTGAATTATCTACAAGAATTCTATCCGTTCTAATGAACATAATATAAGAAGAAACCGTAACAAAGAGCGCTGTTAGTTTGTGTGTCTATATATTCCGCTCGGCCATCTTGGGTTTTTCGGATGTGAGGGCGATCTGGCTGCGACATCTGTCACCCCATTGATCGCTAGGGTTGATTCGGCTGATCTGGCTGGCTAGGCGGGTGTCCCCTTCCTCCCTCACCACTCCACATGAGTCCCTCCCGAAGCTCAGCGCTCGGTGGCAGCGGACGACCCCCTGGACGACCATCCTTCGGTGTACCAGTAGCTGCGCTCCCCTGCTAGAAACTCCAAACAAGCTCAAGGCCAAAAGGAGAAACGTAGGGAAGTCAAGCTCCAAGCTTCAGACACATCCAATTGCGGCGCTGCACGTGGCAGTCTGCCTTTCTTTTCATACTTTTTTTATTAGTAAATAAATAATGGCCAAATCGAACAAATAAGTTCAGTTTTTGCAAATAGAGCAGAAATCAAAAATCGATCAAGAGAATAATGACCAACACTTCCCATTTCAGGAAAGAGGTGTATGTGTATGAACACAACTGTCCAGGAATTACCCATGACCGGTCATTCCCAAACTTTTCAGATTCCATCCATACATTTGTGTGTGTGTGGGTTTTGATGCAGAGCTGCATTCCTACTTGGTATCTGATTGTTTAAAAGCAATAGATGAATAAGCAACATGTCCACTAAATGTTGCTTCAGCTAACAAGGAATGATCTCAGCTTCCAACAATAGTCCCTGGAGATCTTATTAAACACTGTTAAACATGTGTCGAACCCATTAAAGGGTTCGACACATGAGAGGCGACAAACGACTGCGATCAACTAAACTTTTCGCTGTTGCTTTGAAAACTTGACAAACGGGAGGTGGCATGCAGCAGCGGCCAGCAGCAAAAGCCAGCGACGAGCTCTGTTCCAGGGCCAATAGCAAGTCTTCTGTTGTTTTGATTGGCCGTCAGATTGGAGGCAATGTTGGGTTGAAAAAGCAGTAGATGTGAAGTCTCACAAGGTTTTGCTAGAGTGAAGTGTTACTTCTGATTTTACTATAAAAAAAAATTTAAGATACATGAATGGGCTCATCCCAAATAAAAAAATAAATGGTGACTCTGAGACCAAACCAACAACCAATTCACCAACAATTTCTCATGCCACTGCCTTTTGGTGAAGATCTTTATATTCTTTTGTAAACATGCTGTAAAGCTTTGGGAAATCCTACATGGCAAGTATTATTTTTTCCTTCATGTTAGCCCTGAGAAGCATCCTGTCCGCTCATTGGTCAGTCAATAATGGTCAGTCGGTGGGCGACGGTGGCACAGGAGTTACGTGCTCACCCCATGATCGGAAAGTTGCAGGTTTGAGCCCCACTCAGTTTGTCACTGACGTTGTGTCCTTGGGCAAGACACTTAACCCTTGCCTGCTGGTGGTGGTCAGAGGGACCGATGGCGCCTGTGCTCAGCAGCCTCGCCTCCATCAGTGAGCCCCAGGGCAGCTGTAGTTACATTTTAGCTCATCACCACCACCGTGTGAATGTGTGTGTGAATGGGTGAATGACTGATTGTGTTGTAAAGCACCTTGGGGGGTTCCAGGACTCTAGAAGGCGCTATATCAAATACAGGCCATTTTATTTCTTTTTAATAAAACCTCCGCTGGTTGATCCTTGTTTGAGCAACAGCGAGGAAAAGTAGAAACTTTTCAACTGTCTGGGATCACGTCGCTGGCTCGTCTGTGCACGACACATGCACGAGCGCAAAATTTCACATACAAATTGTTCGCGTCTGGCTTACCACGAGGGAGACCAGCGATTATCGCTTTGTCGTGCATGTCTCATTGAAATGAATGGGGGAGAGGCGATGTCGCCTCTCGTGTGTCGAGGTTTAGCTCATAAACCGTCGACAGTCATTAACATGCTGGACTGGGAACTTTCTTTTTACATAAAATCACCCCAAACATTACCTCATCTGTAATGTTTAACATTTTTTAATGATTTATAAGAAAGTAAAAGAAAAGCCAGGTTTTTTTTACATTTTATCATATTTTTAGTCTAAAAAGAAAATAAATTATTTTCTAGAAAATAACATTAATTAAGGTAAATAAAAAAAATTGGCAAATGGGATGAACAAAATTTGCATTGTTAGAATTCCTAAAACTAGATAATAAATGTAAAATTAGATTATTTTGCTAGTTTTATGATTTCTAGCTAAGCAACTTTTTGCCCACCCCATTGGCTGGGTTTTAAATTGACCTTATTTTAAGTACTGCTAGTTTTCTAAGAATTTATTTTCTTTTTAGACTAAAAATAAAATAAAATGTCTAAAAATGAGGATTTTTTTCACTGTGTTAGAAATCACTTTTTGCAGTGTAGTTCCAGTATTAACGCCTGCATTATTCAATAGCTACAAAAGGGTAATGAAAATCCTGGACAAAAAGCCAATGTTGTATCATCACTGTCCGATTCTGGATAAATATTCTCTACAGAGTTTTCAAGATTTTAAACATTTCAAATCTGCTTGCCTGGTCTATAAATTTATTCATGATCTAGCCCCTCCACCACTGCATGATTTTATTATTCAAAAATCACACATGAACTCTTCCAGAGTTACTCGAGCTACAGTCAGAGGTGACTGTGAGCTCCCTCTTATAGGCAAACAACATTTTCTCAAAATGTTCTGTCATTCCAGGGCTCGACTTTTTGGAACAGCATTCCTACTCAAGTGAGAGAAAGCTCAAGTCTTGTTAGTTTCAAAAGACAATTGAAACTGTGTCTACAGGAAACTCAAAGATGCAATCATAGATGACACTTTTATTTGTTTTTACTCTTGTCTGTTTCGTAAAATATGTTCCTAACTGTTTTTTTTTCTAAATGTATATTGTTGTCTGTCTTATCTCTTTTAACATTAACCTGCCAGAGGACTGCAGATGGAAATTAGCCTAAGGCTATAATCTGGCACATTTACAGTTGTATTGCTGTTCATAAATCTGCATTGTCCTCTCTTTAAATAAAGTAAGTAAATAAGAATTATTCATATTTCCTATTCTTTATCTGTTTTTTTGTTTGGACTTGAGCTTTTTGGGATCAGTAAAGACATGATTCCAGCTTCTAGATAAACTGTGGGCCATTCAGCTGTTTAGTTTCACAAGTCGGGAAAACCCAGCTGTAATTTGAAGTGTTTAATTTGGTCATTTTGATGAAAGACTCTGGATTCCCCCAAACGCAAACCACCAATACATCATTTCATGAATAAACAATTAAAAATGCTCTCTTGGTCACCTGGCGCTACCTCCAGATTTGTAACTTCGTCATGTTAAGTTGCTCTGAGGCAGTGAGTGGTGGCATGTTCCTGGAACAAATGATGTTTGTGGTTTTAAACACAAAAATGGTCAAACAGGTAGAATAAAACCTAAAGTTAAACCTACAAAGGAAATATATATATATATATATATATATATATATATATATATATATATATATATATATATATATAAAAGCTGGCCAGCATTTTGCAGCTGCTCTATTTTTACTTCTAGCAACCACAAACAGGGTAAAGAAACAGGAAACGTGAGAGGGCTGACGATAAGGTGGATGAAAATAATGTATTCTGACAGAAAGGTGTGAATGTGAAAGAAAACATCCCCAAAACACTTCTTTATCTTGATGAAAGCATACTTTGAAATAGAAAATTGACACAGAGTGAGAATGTGTGTGTGTGCATGGGTGAATGAGTGATTGTGTTGTAAAGTGTCTTGTGTGTGGGGGGGGGGAGGGGGGGGGGTACTAGAAGGCCCTATATCACATACAAGCCATTTATCATTACCCAGAGTTAGTTCATTTGTTGACTTTACATTTTTTAAGCGTCGTGTTTCCATTTTTTAACTATTTGAAACATGTAAGCTATAGCTGTGGTAAAAAAGAGTCAGTAACCACAATGATGAGAGAAACTGTCAAACCATATGCCTCCATCTTTTTTATTCAGTCTCATAAAACCTGCTTCTCTTTTCATTTACTCAGAAAGAACTTTTAAATGAAAGCAAAGCTAAAAAAAAAGGAACCAAAAGCAATTGGAAAATTTAAAAAAGGTTGTATAGTTCCCCAGATTCATGAAACATTTGTTAATCTGTTTTTCCTGTGTAGTCCCACGTTACTGTTTTATCCTGGTTTTCATTATTAAAGCCTTTTTGAGTTCACCTGCCTGCCTCCATGGGGCCTCCACCTGCACTCTGCACCTTCACCAGCCCAGCAAATAAACCTGAGAATTGTTGTGGACTGAAGGAGAGTGAAGTCCTCTCCCTGCTCAGCGACATTGGTAATCTTCTCACCAGCTTTTAGCCTGATTAAAGCTTTTAAAATCAAAACTTTAGGCACGATTGATGTTTTATTTTTATTTTGAAAAGGTTCTGGTGTCCAGTATCTCCATGAAAATAAAATAATCCACAGAGACCTAAAGCCTGAGAACATTGTCCTGCAAGAGGTTGATGGGAAGGTGAATTCAAATCCATGCAGGAATACTTGTTACTTATGTAATCTGCACGTCTTTATTTTCAGTTTTTCTGGTCATTGGTTAAAAATATTATCTCTCCAGCTTGTTCATAAAATCATCGACTTAGGATATGCAAAGGATCTGGATCAGGGCAGCCTTTGTTCGTCTTTTGTTGGAACTCTTCAGTATTTGGTAAGTAAATGTGGATTACTATTTTTTATTTTACAGTTTATCAAGTGTCATGATTTCTTATTGAAAACCTTTTTTGTGTGTGTGGCAGGCTCCGGAGCTGTTTGAGAGTAAACCCTACACTGCAACTATGGACTACTGGAGCTTTGGGACGGTGATTTTTGAATGCATTTGTGGCTTTCGGCCATTTCTGCACCACATGCAGCCAGTGCAATGGTGAGCTAATGATTAAGTTTTCATTTGCAGTGTGAATGTCTGCCAAGGACAAAAAACCTGACACATAATACATGAAATTAAGTAGTGGATTTAAAAAGATGTTAAAAAAATAAGCTTTACTTAAACTTCTTTAAAGACCAAGTTCACTGAGCAACCTGAGGCAGTGGAAGAGTTGCATTGCTGTTAGCCAATCAGAAGCAAGATGTCTCAATATCATGAATATTAATGAGTAACAATTCAAATCCTGCCGTTTTCTGCACCCCACTCCCCCGGCTAACTTCTACTTCCTGAAACAGGAGCGCCAGAGCTTTTTCTCTACTGAGAACGGCTACCAAGGCATTCACTTATTCTAGAGACCACAGCAGACGTATAGGGCTTCCACACTAGCAACGGCTCTTCTCCACCTAGATGGGCTAGGAAGTGTTCACACCTGCATAGCCTGGATTTATTCCTTGCTCAACCGGTCATTTTTTCAGCCCTCTTCCCAAGGCGGTCTGCTTCGGACTGAAGTCGTCCAAGGCACCCACTGCTGACTGATTGGCCAGCTCAAATTCATGCCTACCATTAGAGGGAGCCGTCTAAAGTCTCTCTCTGAGGAGCACGCACACACACACACACACACACACACACACACACACACACACACACACACACACACACAGCGCTGCCGGGCTTGAGCTGCACCAGAACAGATACAGCAGAGCAGGATGCAATATCACAGTCAGTCTCCAAAAGCAACACAGCTCATGTCTGTCTTTGTTTAAGGGACACAGCGGACTTCTCAGCATGTCTTTTGCCCCGTTTGGGAAGCATAGCTTTACTGTAATGTTGTTTTGTCCAAAAACTTCCATAAAGGTCAATATCTTTTTGCTAGCCAACCAACCAAAAAGTTTTCATGTTTTACTTTTAGAACAAAATCACTGTCATGTCACCAAATAGACCCAGGACTCCAGAAAGATGATGTAATTATTATCACCAGACATTTTTCTGATCAGTCCCACTGGCCATTACTTTGGCGTGTTAAAAAAATTAATAAACAATGCACTTGTTTTATGTGTAACCTTGGTGCATTTGATTGAGTTTTATGATGCATGATAAGCTCTAAAGAGCTCTATCTGATTGTTACTGGTTAAACAGCAAATGATTTGACTAAAAGATCTAACTTTGATGGTTTAAAACTATTTTGCAATTGAACATTTAATTGCATCGTTATCAGGTAAAATGTTTAATTATGACAACCAGTAACGCAATAATCCCCCTCAGTTCAGCCTCGAGGGGTTCAGATGCATCGTTTTACTGCTAAATCTGCAACGTAAAATAATGAACAATGTGGCAACCACTTGGATTTAACCAAGTTCTCAGATATAAAAACACTTGGTTACATTTCGCTACACAAACAAGTGAGAAATAAGGGCAGTGACTGATAGAGGTGTACAAATAATCTGTCAAAAATAAATCAGTGAGGTTTTATATCGTTTATGCATATAAGTGGGTAAACAATACAAAAGTGAGGTGAAACCTCTCCATATATATATATGTATAATACAGAAACACTGAGGGGCTGCATTCACAATCCAATATTTTACATCACACAGCATCCATAATACACACAATAAACCAAACGTATTGCTGTAGAGCATTTATGTACAGATCAGAATTTAAAAACAACTACTCTTTGGAAGTGAGAGAGTTTGTAAGAATACAAATAGCCGCTAGCGGTGTCCGTATTTGGCTGACCAGTCTGTTCGTCCATGAATGGTCTGTAGCGGCGGGCGAGGCAGCAGACTGGAGCTGCTCTTGTTGGCTGTCGGCACGCCGGCCGATGGGTTCATGTGGCTCCGGCCAGACCGCCAAGTTGCATAATCTAAAAAAATAAATAAATAAGTGTAGGGAAACAGTTTGTGAAGGGTCATCAGACAGAAGCAAAAACAGATATTAGAGCTCACTTGTTTCCATGGAAACACCCTGACGGCCTCTGCTGTGACCAACTGAGCCGTTGTCTTTCTTGTAAAATGATGGCATGTAATCACCTGGGATCGTATTTGTGCCTGATGAGCAAAAATAAAATAAAATTAAATTAAAATGTTGGGTTGAATCTTGCTGACCGTGATATGTCGTAACCGGGCCTTTCCACGGATGTGTTAATGTTGCTTAACGTTCTCGAAAGGTAGTGCGCAGCAATTAGCCACCGTTAGAGTTAATGGGTCCGTTTCCCCCGCCTGCGAAGCGTCACGTCGTGTTTTGGATGCATCCCAGAAGTGTGACGTTCAGCTTCGCTAAATTCACTCAGAGTAAGGTGCTGCGCTTCCAGTTCGGAAGAGACAGGAAGTCAAACACAGAAGCAGTGTAAAACATCCTTAAAATTTCTAAATAAAAGTGTGCAGATTTCCAGTCTCTGAATAATGAAAAAAAAAAACTACATCATTACCTGTAAACAGAACAGATAATAAATCACATTGATACATTGCGCCGTCCTTCTCTTTGCTCGTTATAGCGTGAACTGCCAAAGTCCTGAACGGTCTTGCAATTCTCTGGTGATTTTGTGACCTTGCAGGACCAACAGCGTGGAAAGCATTCGCTGCAGTTTCATACCTGAAATGCTCCCGGTGGGAATGTGCGTGCTGCTGAGTTTGTGGGGAAGACATCATCACGCTCTGCTTACACTACGCGCCACATTACGCACCCGGTAGAAAAGCAAGGTAATGGTTACAACGATGTTACCATGAGCTCCTCTGCTTGGCAGGGTCCCTCCAAACGGAATACTGCTGCTGCCACAATAATGGCTTCCTGGGAATTCTTTACTGGCATTCATGGCTACGTTCTTCTTAGTACTGATGCCTGAAGGAGACAAGAAGAGATTACTGACCAATATTTATTAAAATCACAAATAAAAAAGAAGCGTATAATACCAGGTAGATATCTGGACTGCCTCAGGTAATGCTGCTTGGCAGAGGCCGTTCTTGATGGCTCTTGATAGGCTGCGGTCTTGTTCAGGTTTAAAGGTGCATCTTCTTTTCCGCTGCGTCGACTGAAATCCAGAACAGTTCCAAACCTGCAGAGAAGCAAACCAGTCGTAGATTTATGTTTTTTAAACACTTCGTACATAACCCGAGTGATCAGTAGCATCACCTGCTCAGAGAGTCGTCTCCTTGTCTCGACTTCTCTGATGAGAAGTTAGGTTTTCCAAGGATACTGATGGAGTACGGATCAGTCTCCTCGTAGTTGTCCCAGTCTTCTCCTTTAACGTGTCCAGCTGCATGTCCCCAACGCCGCCGCCCTCCTTTAGGCTTCAGCTGATAGCCAAGCAGGCTTAAATTGTGTACATCCTGCTGCGTTTGCTACAAAACAAACATCAACCACGGGTGTTAGACAAGCTCAGAATATCCCAAAAGGCTTCCTTCCATAAAAACGTGAAAGGTTTCCACACCTTTTCCTGGTGGCCCTTGTCTACGATGTAAGGGAGACGGCGCTGAGGGGTTCCCTCCATCTGCTCCTGTTTCAGGATGTGCTTTGGCTGCTGCTGCTCCCGAACCAGCTCCGTGTGCCGCTGGTAAGCTGCCGGCTGGGCAGCTGCTGGTGCAGGGGAGGTCTGGATCTGATGGAGCGGCCTGGAGGGAGGGCTGTGCTGGTTAGAAGGCGGAGGCTGGGAGGGGGGCACTGGCTTCAACAGCAGAGGCTGCTGCTGCTGCGTCTGTAAGGGCGTCTGCAGATGCACGAGGCCGAGCTGAGGTCTGCCCTGATCCAGGATCTGCTGAGGAGTTCCCAAAGCCTGGCCCACGTGGAAGTAGGAGTACCTGAGAGCCTTTAAAAAACGATTAGAGCAAGCAGAGTTAGCTTTTATTGAGTCTGCCTGGACGTGAGAGCAGTATGGATGCTACCTGAGCAGAGGCTGGTCTCTTCTTGGGATCCCACTGAAGCAGGTCCATCATCAGATGGATGGCGTCAGGACTGGCATTTGGGATCAATGTCTTCAGATTATTGGGAACGCACTGAGGCCAGCGAAAATTCATGGCACTCGCCAGCTGGTATCCCTCGGCCCAATCATTCTAAAAGGAGAAAAACGTTTGAAGAACGTTTTATTCCACTTTTAACAGAGTTCAACTTATAAACTTGCTTGAATGTTGTCACTTTTCTTGTTTTTTATTTTATTTCATTGATCGTATCACCACCTTCTTTGGTGTCCCCAGGACTTGGCAAATCTTGAATATGGTGTCAACTTCGCTTGATCCGGGGAAAAGAGGCCTGAGCGTGTAAAGCTCCGCCATGATGCAGCCGACTGCCCACTGGTCTATGGGCGAGTTGTAGGATGTGGATCTGAGCAGCACCTCTGGAGCTCTGTACCTGGTCCAGAAACAAAACATCCTTTCATTTGAGCTAAAGCAGGTACGTATGAAGGACTCTTCCTGCCCTAACAGTAAATAATGTGTATTTATTTCCAAATATATTTATTAAAAACAAAATTTATTTCATTAATTTAGGATACAACTTTATTTCCTTCTTTCCTAATTGATAGATTTATTTCTTAAAATTAATATTTTTCAGTTTTTTTATTTTTATTTAGAAATGCATTTATTTATTTTCACTGTTATTTCCTCTTATATTTAATCTTTTCAATTATTGCCACATTAATTTGTTTAATATTTAATTTAACTCTTTCCTCATATATTATTTGTCCATTTTTATTTCCACATTCATTTATTCACAATTTTATTTCCTCATTTATTGATTTATTCCCCCCAAAATTTTTATTTACTTATTTCCATTGGTATTTCTTCATGTGTTTATTTGTACTATTTCTTAATGTATTTATTTATTGTCTATTTTGGCAGTGAAAGTCCTCCACAGGTATGCGTTATGTTTACAACAGGAGCTCAGGAGCTAGAGAGGGTTGTCCAATAATAGGAAGGTTGCAGGTTTGATCTCGGCTCCCACCATAGAATGCTGTTGTGTCCTTGGGCAAGACACTTAACCCGCCTTGCCTGCTGGAGGTGGTCGGAGGGACCGGTGGTGCCTGCGTACGGCAGACTCAACTCTCTCAATGCGCCCCAGGTCAGCTGAGCTGTGGCTACATCGTAGCTTATCCCCACCAGCGTGTGAATGTGTGTGGATGACTGATTGTGTTGTGAAGCGCCTTGGGGGGTTGTAGACCCCTAAGAAGGCGCTATACAAATACAGGCCATTTACAACTCACCATCTAGTTGAGACGTAGTCTGTGTACGGTGGTCGAGATCTGATCTCGCGGGCGAGTCCAAAGTCGGCTATCTTCACCAGCTCTGGACCCATGCACAGAAGATTCTCCGGTTTCATGTCCCTGTGGAAAAACCCTGGTGGAGACACAATACATCATCATCCTCCTCACTCCGATGGGACTAACCGTTATGGGCTCGACACACGGGAGGCGACATCGCCTCTCCTCCATTCATTTTCAATGAGACATGCGCGACAAAGCGATAATCGCGGGTCTCCCTCCCACCAAGCGAAACGCGAAAAACGTGCGTGTGAAAGTTTGCACTCGTGCACGTGTCGTGCACGTGCGACCCAGCAACGCGATCCCAGAAAGTTGAAACATTTTCAACTTTTCATCGCTGTCGCTTGGGCGAGGACCAATCAACGGAGGTTTCATTCACTGACCAATGAGCGGACAGGATGCTCCGCACTTCTCCGAGCAAACATGGAGGAGAAGTTGATTATTATTATGTTTTATAGTAAAATCAGAAGTAAGATTTCACATAACTCTAGCAGCACCTTGTGAAACATCATATCTACCACTTTATTAACTCTGAACCGCTTAAATAACCTTAATTCCCTCCAACCTGACACAGCCAAACAAAACAACGGAAGTTTGGATTTCGTCATGGAACAGAACGCGTAGACGGCTTTGCCGCTGGCCGCTGCCGCGGATCGCCTCCCGTGTGACAGGTAATAAAAGCGACAGCGACAAATTTCGCTGATCGCGGTCGTTTGTCGCCTCCCGTGTGTCGAGCCCATTAGTCGTACCACGACTGAGAAGCATCCGCACCATGTTTGTGGATAAATGCGAGTCCCTGCAGGATCTGAAACATAATATTTCTGATGGCAGATTCAGGAAACAAACGTGCTCTAGAGCAAGAAAAGAGAAAACAATTTAGAAAACATCGAGCTTTTTCCTCAAATGTGCATAAATTGTGCAAAAACGCCAAAATGTACACACCTATCTTTCATTAGCTGGTATAAGTTCTCCTTCATGTACTCAAATATAAAGTACAAGTGATCATTTTCTCGAATGACCTCCTTTAGTTTGATCACATTTGCATGATTGAGTTTCTTTAGTGACTGAAAGAATAAAGAAACAGGTTGTGTAAGAAATGTACAAACAGGAAGTAAAGGCGGGAGTAAATAATTGAATCTTGACCATGCTGGAGGGAGAGCAAACAGGTCACATTCAAAGGCACGCTCTACCTACAGCTATCCATACCATTATTTCTTGGGTAAATTCAAGAAAATAGTGAAGTTTATTGGGGGGAAAATGCTGCAAAAGAGGGATTTGCTCTTGAAAATTGAAAAGGTAGCGGGATGCACCGGGATGATGAATGTTCAACCATGCTACAGTTTTAGTCAAAAGGGAGAAGCTGAAAAAAGGCTTTGAGAGCCAACAGTGACATGCTGTAATTGTGAACTACTCAGCAGGACCCTCAGCATGTTTATGTTTTGCTACAATAAGACCAAGCTCTACAAAGAAAGGATCAGGTGGTCATGTGGACCAGGAGCTAAAATAAAAACAAGAATCACCTTCTGCTCTGTGTGCTGGTGGGAGGAAATCTGAACAGTAACATATTAAACTGGTATGGGGAAAAATGTACTGAATTATTTGTCAACTAATAACATCACACACAAATCAGCATTTGTATATTTCATGATGAATTAAGTTCATAAATTAAAATAATGACTAAAGCGATGCCCATCAACACTCTTGATTAGTGGTGCCCACAAACGGTGGCTGGGGGGCATTGCCACCCCTAGAAATTTCTCTGGCAGCACCACTGATTGTGACAGGTAAATTTGTACCGTTTATGGTAAAACCAAGGTTAATGATACGGGTAACATTTTTGTTTTGTCTGGTTTATTTTCTCATATGACTGGTGAAACTTACCTTGACTTCTCGAAGGTTCATGCATTCTTCCCAAGAGTAGAACTTTCGTTTCATTCTGGAAAATACAGATTTCTATTGAATTACCTCTAATCATTGCTTCATGTTGCTGCACAGCATCTCTTCTACATGTCATTAGGTAAATTAGAAAGTCAGCACACAATGCTGCACAGATCACAAGCTCTTAAAAAATGAGGAAGTTGCCAAATACTCACTTCTTTATAGCAACCAGCTCTCCTGACTCCAGACTGCGGCCGAGGCTGACCGATCCATAGGTGCCATCCCCGAGCTGCCTGATGGTGTTGTATCTATTCATTGTGCATGTCCTCTCATATTTTTCCTCAAGGCAAGACAAGAATTAGGAGGAAAAATGGACGTGTTCAGCTCCTACTGCTGAGTGCAACCAGATTTTCCTGTGACAAATGCAGAAGACCGTGGGCTGAGCTGGAGGACTCATGGTGTCACAAACGTCCCTCCTTCATGGTGAATGGATCCAAAAATAAAACAAGAACTAATGTTAGTTTTCCATGATTACTACCGAGCACAAGCTACTAATAAATGTGCATCTCCTCAGTAGTTGCTTGTGAGTTTCAAAAGAACCATTAAACTCATTTAAAGTTTAAATAAATTATCCAAATGCTTGCACCATTTTTGACAAAATTTATGAAAGAAAAACTGCCAGTTTCTACTTATAGTTATAGATTTTTTTTCGGTTTTTAATACGAAATTATGGAAAATATATGATTATACTTTTCATATTACCACCAAAAAAAGCTGAGATCATACATTTATCCTAATTTTCTTTGGTAGTTGTTGACTGGGAGTATTTTTCCACATTTTATTGTTGTTACAACTTTTTAGGACAATAAAAAAACACCAATCACAATTAAGGTAAATGTGCCTAAAAAAAGCTCAAAGCATCATGGGTGATACAGTAAATACAGATAATCAGATGTGTTACTAAAACCTACCAGGCTGTTTGATGCTAAACTTTGGCATGTAAGTAAAGCAGATACTAACCGCACCGTAGCATTTTCTGATAAAAACAGCGATGCAGAGACAACCGTTGTCTAGCAGGGATGATCCTAACTGACACCCAATAAAAGGAGCGACATAAAACTCACCTGTCTGCTTCTAACCGACAACACCTATCCCGACATTTGTATAGTCGATGTTTAGCTACGTGCTTTTAAAAAGTAGTGTATTCAATTAATCTCTTTATAAACATCCCAGATGTCCACGACTGAACGTCAATTATCAAACAGCCAGGCCCTTCCGTCGGAGAGCTCCACAAAATCTCGCGTTATTACAAAAAACCGTTGTTTCCCTGTTTTCTCACTACAAATCACAGCTTTCCTCAGGCGGGAAATAAACAAGCATGCCTTTGTGTACTTTGTGTCCCGCACAACGGCACGTTTTAAAATACAGAGGTTGGATCTTGGGTGGTTATTCAGATTTTTCACATTTATTTAGTATTTTCTTGATTTTTTCATCCCTTTTTGAGGGACCAGAAACAATGTAACACTCCGTTCCAGGATAGCTGCCAAAACGCGCGTTTAATGCGCTTACTATTAAAATTAACGCGAATTCTCAATTAATAAATTTACACCCTACACACACGCGCGCGCGCGCGCACACACACACACACACACACACACACACACAAATCCATCACCAAAAAGACGTCAAGCAAAACCGGATGTGATCTACAGAGAACTATCTTCCTCTGCAATCTTCTTTGATTAAAATCTGTGTCCTGTGCACAGTTTTGTAAAACATGCTACTAACCTTATTTATCTAAAGAAATAAACAGATTGGACTTTATATATATATATATAATTTATTTCACTTAGCTCTGTGGTTTTTTTTGTTTTACAATCAACACAAATAAATATAGAACAAATGTTGGGGTGGGGGGGATAGCAGAATCTCGTGAATTAGAATGGAGATAAAAACAAACAAGTAGACCTCTATATCTTCAAAGGCATCAAATGTCATAATTTCAGTCTTCATCTGATGTTTTTGTGTTTTAGTCTTCTATCTGACCATGCATGAATATAAATATTTTCACATAAAAATAACAAATAAATAAATGTAATATATAAATAAATAAACACATACACACTACACTACATGCATACACATAACTGATCAAGTGAGCTTTGATTTGTTGAAAACTTAATCAACTGTTTGTAGAAATATGGGATGCAGATAGTACATGTGTTTACAATTAAACTTAGAGGAATTTAGCCTTAATGAAAACTTTTAATTTCCACTAAAGCTCCCTTAACTGTCAACTAGGTAAATAAAAAAAATCTTGTGCAATTTGTATTGTTTATTATTTATGTTGCAAGGAACAGAATAGCTCAAACTTAAAAAGCCTACTAGTTTTCTGGAAATGCAAATGCTAATAAAAAGTAATTAATTCAGTTGCAGGTGTTGCTTTGAGGAATATATCTATTACATCATAACTCCTCACTGGCCTCTTTTAAAAAGTAGTTTGAATTATTTAAATAGTGGGGGATCCTAAACACCTAGGAGCCTTGTTCTGGCTTTAGACACATTTGCACTAATTTGACATTAAAATTAATTCATCAACCCAGTTCAACTCAAAGTTTTGTTGTCAAACAAACCGTAAGGAAATGTGTTTCCTGTAATAAAATTCTTACTTTGCTGCACTAGATGCAAAAAAGTATACATTTAAGTATATACAAATAAAAATTAAACCAAAAGAAGCATGCAAAAATACAATAAAACGATCAAAATATAAAGTGTGGGAAGTGTAAGCTATGCAGAATATCAGCTATGTATAGATAATTGTGCAGGTAATGTGCTATATTAGCTGCTACATGTCGAGCAAGATTCAGTGAAGTGTAGATTTTACAGGATGTTTGGGTAACCCCAATATTACATAAAAACTATAAATAAATAAACAGGCCAACAGTGCATGCACCGGGGTAAAGCTCCATGGTTATCAGTTCAATTGGCCTAGTGAACTACACCAAATTCTTGCTTTGCAAAGTTTAAATAATACATTTATTTAGTCTGGCTTGCCAGGCTAGAGTCTACAGGCTTTGGGGAATAAAGTTTTGTTGTCTTATCATCCTGCATTTCCTACTTTGGTACCTGAAGATGTTGGTTACTTTACCACTAGGCCACTGAGCTGGCCTAGAGGCAGCTCACCACTCTCCATGTGGATGGGTCAAATGTGGAGGACAATTTTTACCACACCAGTGTGTGTGACGACTATGGGACTTTAATCTTAGGGTTAGGGTTAGTTCATGTTGCTGGTGGATGAGGTCTCTGAAGATAAAGGTGGCAACTATTCCATGGTAAATGATCTGTTGTGGAGTCCTGGTAATCTTAAAAGCAGTCTTTACCACCTAAAGTTTTCTCAGCCTCCACATGAAGCACAGCCACTGTTGAACCTTCTTCATCACATGTGTGATGTTCCAGGTGGCTTTTCACTGATGTGGACCCCCTGGGACTTAAAGCTGATTACTCTCTCCACATCAAGGTCCTGGAAAAACAGTCAATATGATCTCCTCTCTTTCCTCGTGTCCCACTATGATCTCCTTGGTCTTGTCTGTGTTCACAATGAGGTTGATGTCCGTCAGTGACACTAGCCTTTCCACCCTCCTGTAGGCTGCCTCATCCTCACCACTGATGAGATCTATCACAGCAGTGTCTTCAGCAACTTCAGGATGATGTTGTCCAATTGGGATGCAGAACAGTCAGGGAAGAACAAAAAAGCAGTTGAAAACTCACTTGTTCAGGCTGGCTTTTGCGTGATCTTCATCATCAGCCTCTCCTTATTCTGCTCTATCTACCAACTCTGCCTTTCCTGGGATCCATTGAGTTCCCTCTTTCCCTTTCCTTACAATTTTAATCACAGTTTTTATTTTTCTAATTTTTAATATTTTTTTAAATGTGTTTTTATACTTATTTTATGTTCTTGAGAAGCGCCTCATGCTTTTTATCTTGAGAGGTGCTATATAAAAGACCATTTTCTTTCTTTTTTGGGAACAGGACAGCACTGAAGACACAGGGGTACCAATGTTTATTTTGATGCTGGCTGAATATATTCAAATATTCCAATGTGATCGCTCATTTAAAAGTTGTTTGCTGTTTCTGTAATATTTAGGTTTAGAATAGCTCCTGCTTTGTTGGAGGAAAAAAACATGCACAGAATTCACAAAACATTTAATTAGTTATCTGCATGTTTACTTCGGTTCATTTAGCAAATTTACAAAGCAACTATGTATAAAATATGAGTAGAGGATGATTGAGCATGTGAACAAAATGTTTTTCTGGTTTGTTTACGTTTCAGTGCAACTCTCTCCCGGAGCTCCGTCCAGCTCACCACACTTCCTGTAGCACCGAGGCTCCAGGCCGCTCTGCGAAATGGCTGCGTTCCTGCGAGCTCGTAAATATGTCCGCTGTGTGGTCCGTTTCTCCGACCGTGACCTGTAAACGGTACCGTTGATCACCTGCGAAGACAAAAGAAAAGCGACTGTTAAAAGTGTCATGGTAGGTCGCCGTGTTTTACCCGCTAATCAGAGATAAACAAGTTAGCTCGCTAGCTAACGTAGCTAATATTAATTAGCTTCCTTTAAAGGCAACCTGAACGTTCACTAGTCAGCACTGGTTAGGTAGTTAGCTAGTTGGTTGGGTTGTAACCAGAGTTACAGATACTAAATAATGAATGTGTAACCAGAGGTTAGCTCCAAGTTGAATTAACTAATCATGAAATGTTTCGTTTATACTAGACATGTTAGCATAATATAGCCAGTGGATTGCAACAGTTAGCTAGTTGAAATCACACACTATTAATAAACCTGTCTTATCCAGAAGTAGGTAGGTAGGTAATTTGTTATACCGCATATCACAACTCACATATGTTAGACACTAAGCGAATGTCGTTTCTAACAGTTTTACTGTTAAACCCGCGCAGCCATGAAAAGCTACAGGTGTTTTTCATGGAGCGTTCAAGTCCAAAGTGCAGAGGATGACAGGGCTTGTTGTCGACAGGACTGCCGCTTCAATGAATGCATAGTTTCATCCTGACTTTTCCATCTCCCTGAACCAGACTACAGTACCCAGTGCTGCTGTCTTGTTTCTTCACACAGGCTGAAGACAACACAGGTACTGGAGGTATTTTAGAGGATGAAGATGAGAGTTCAGATGAGCCAAATATCCAGGTGAGAACTCGTCAATGGTCTGAAAACACAGTTGCTGCTACACTCATGGACATAAAAGCTGTTGTACATTCACTTATAGGATCTCTATGTTTGTGGGAAACTTTGACCTTCATCTGCCGGATTGGCAGATGTGGGAGCGTCTCAGGCAGGACACTTTTGAACCACACGGGAAAATGTCCACTCGTGGGTACTGTTGTGACCTCTGACATTTGCAATTCTTTTCACTGTACTTGAAACATGATGGATAAGAATATTGTAAAAACAATAAATATACAACAGTGACCTCAAACCACTTTTATTACCAATGACTACACGTAATCAGATTACAGTTCAAACTGTAGGAAGTTACTTTGGTTTACTAACGCGGGACACTGAAATCAAAGGTGCAGGAGCGCTCCAATGACCTACAGTAGGTCTCAAAAGTCCTGATCTTAAAGCTCCCATCTTATGCATCATCATCAGAATCATCACTTTCCTCTTCAGAAGCTTTTACCATAACAACAGTTTCATTACTGGGAATTGTCATGGAACAACAGAAAACACCAGACACGTAAGGAAACATCTGAAAATATAAAAAAATATTTACAAAAAATAAGAATCCTAGCCGAATAGCCGTTCTTAATGCTTCTGGTGCCCAGATATATCAACATGCTTAAAAGAATGCGTCAGTGCAGATTTTATGGATATTATAATAGTCAGGAATGTCCGGCTCCTGTATGATTGTGACAATATTCAAGAAATTAACTATAATTATGGTTATTACTATTATTAACAATATCAATATTACTACTAAAATATGAAATTATTAATTAAAACTAGAGGTCAACTGATGTGTTTTTTTTTTTCTATTGCCAATGCCGATATGAAGCTGTCATGATCAGCCGATGGCCAATGTTTGGGCCGATTTTCACGGCCGATGTCAACGTTTTCTACCTCATTTGTGATAAAATGTCCCCAATCATATCATCTGATGCACAAAATTCCTGAATCTGAATCCAAAATCTTTTTTTAACTCTGCATGTAACCAACTGTTAAGTCATAATTTTGTGCACTGTTGTGTCGTAAATATTGGCTCAGTGCATCGGCCGACACCAGTCTACCTCTAATGAAATACATAGAAAATGTGTTTTCTTCTTTTTGATTGATAAGTGGATGTTGTTGCTAATAGATGTAAACCCTGCAAATCAAATCACTTTTATTGTCACGTCACATGTGCAGGTACACTGGTACAGTACATGCGAGTGAAATTCTTGTGTGAGAGTTTCACAGCAACAGTTGTGCAAAATACAATAATGTAAAAACAAGCAAAATATAAAAATGGCTAATCTAAGTAATAATATATATAGTATGTAAGGTATATACATTCCTAAATGTGTGTGCTAAGTATTTTATTTTTCTACATGTGTGCGTGTGAGTGTGTGTATAATGCGTACATACATATTTTACAAATGAATAAAGTAAACAATAAAATAAGAGATATAAAATATACAGCGGTTGGTTTGTGCAAAACAGTGGCATTAATGTACAGTATGGAGTGTGTAATGTTGGAGTTTCAGTAGTGAGGGTGAGGTGTCTGCGAAGTGTTCAGATGGCCTGATGGAAAAAGCTGTCTCTCAGTCTGCTGGTTCTGGACCAGATGCTGCAGAACCTCCTTCCTGATGGAAGTAGTCTGAACAGTTTATGGATGCAGCAGTCATAAAAGGAATAAAAGTTTAGTATTATCAACTGTTGTGTTGTTATTGCAGCTGGAGCTCAGCGCCTTCAGAGCTCAGTGGATGTCTGAACTCAAACCGAGTTCTGGGTCGAGCGGCCGACACCTGCGAGCTCAAGATCTGAAGTGGACACAAGAAATAGTTAGAGAAGAAAAAGTAAATTCTTCACTTTTTTTAAAGTATATGCTATTTTGTGCAGAAAAAAAAGTTGGTTTGATGTTTGTTTCATCAGGCCACAAAGCTGTTCTTGAGAGCTGTGCAGAAGGAGCAGACGGGGGCTGTCTATGAAGGTACATAAGCAGCATTTAGGAAGTGATCATGTGAAAAAATAACTCAGAAGGTCTGAGTTTTTAAAAGTTTTCTCAAAAATTTTAAACATAAATGAAGATCTGGATTTTTAAAATATGTATAATTTATTTTCACGTTTCAACTTGAAGCCATCAAGTTCTACCGCTTGGCGATGCAGCTCGATCCTGACATTGAGTTTAAAATCAACTACAGCCGTCCTACTGATGCAAACAAGGCTGAGGACAACTTGTAAGTTACCTTTTATTATACTGATTAGGACTGGGCGATATGGCCTAAAATCAATATCACAATATATTGAGGATTTCACCTCGATAAAGATAAATGGACGAGAACTGCAGGTATGCGCAGAAACTCAAGTTGCCCACTAGATGGGGCTGTTGCGTGTGTTACGTTGAGTCACATTATGTGACTCAAGGTGGTACAGCCTCTCAAAGGGTCATAAATGTTTCCAACCTACACACATCTTTTAATTTTTTATTATCAAATTTATTGGCATGGGAAAAATTATCTCGATAAGAATCAGAAATTTTGGTAACGATACATTTTCTGTTTATTGACCAACCCTAATACTGGTTAATTCATTATTCGTCAAAGTGGCAGTGTGTGGTGCTAGGGTGCAGTTCATACATCTCAGGGTAGATTTACACCACATCGCTGTGACTGTCGCTAGCTTAAAGAAAATATTACGGCAAATGTTACTTGTAGAGTAGAGAGCATGCGACCTCGGCGTGACTCCTCCGACTTTGATGGTCCTTAAGTTAACTCCATCAAGAGAATGCAATGTTGATCGTAGTTCTCTGGTGGTGTGGGTACCAGATCTGCTCAGGGGTCTTGCGCCTGCTGATGGCGTCATATTATGGCAATACCTCTCGGCCAAAACATATTCCGTCTCTTTTTTCATCCTCTTCTTTTACGTAGGTTTTGGACAGAGTTTAACAGTTTTGTTATTAAATGCATGTTTCTTACAACCTAAATGTTTCTTTTATAACTCTTAATTTGTTAATAAAACACCAAATTTTCTTAGTTTTTTAAAGAATGTGAAACTACATAAAACCAACATCAGACTCATATCATTACAGTTCTTTAAACATCTTTGGTGTGTTCTTACTGTGTTTAGTTTCTAATTCCATTTTTGGTTCTTTTTAAAACACAGGAAAGATTTCTCTTTAGCTTGCTGACGTACATTTCATTTGCCGACTGCAAAACATCCTCAGAGCTCAGCTGACGCTGATGGTGGCGTCACTTCCTACTCCGTTTATCCGCGGGCAGCAGAGGATGTTGTCGCCCTCTGCTGCCCGATCTCCCCTCCGATGATGCAGTCCCATGCACGATCCAATGTATAGACGCTATCGTCTCTGTTAATAGTCCTGCATCCACGTCTCTTTATCTCTATAGCTTCCTTTATCCTTCTTTTGTATTTCTGTTGTTCTGTGTTTGAACCACCGAACAACACAATAGTTATGGACAAAGAAAAATATAAACAACAGATGAAACAGATATTAGGACAAAAATACCTACAATTCAATTCAATTCAAAAATACTATATTAATCCCAGAGGGAAATTGATGGATAAATTGATAAATACTTAAAAAAGATCCAACAGAAAGCATTAAGAAAAACATGAAAAAATTACTGAAGCCACTACAAGAAAAAGGCAAAATAACAGAAAAAAATGTACAAACACTGGATTCCTACAGCAGATTTCAGATTTATTGGCCAAGTAAAATTACATTTACAAGGAATTTGGCTTCGGTAGATGTTTGGATTCGGTAGACAGCAAACATAATACCAAGAATATGTGGAACTCCAAAAATACACAAAAAAACACCCCACTTAGACCAATAGTAGACAGCATAGGTACACCAACATACAACATGGCAAAAGAAATCAACAAAATCATCAGCCCGTTATTAGGTAACACAGATCAACACTGCAAAAATAGCATAGAACTTGCAAAAGAATTAAAAAAGACTACAATAGAAGACAGCGACATACTCTTCTCACATGACGTCACGTCCCTGTTCACAAAAACACCAACCCCAAAAACCATAGACACAGTAGTTAACAGAATCAGACAGGACAAAACTTTACACAAAAGAACAATCCTCACAGCAGATGAAATAGCACAACTGATAGGACTGGTAGCTAACTCCACTTACTTCACATACTGTATGATGACACAATATACAAACAACTGGAAGGTTTCGCCATGGGTAACCCGTTATCAGCTACCCTGTGCGAGTATTTCATGGAAGACCTAGAACAAAAAGCCATAGCCACTGCCCCCCCAAACTGCAAAATAAATCTCTGGAAACGCTACGTAGACGACATACTGGAAATCATACCCAAAGGACAAACAGAAACACTAACACAACACTTGAATAACATTGACGACACAGGCAACATAAAGTTCATATGAGTCAGAAACAGAAGGCAGTATAGCATTTATGGACATGAAAACAAGCAGGCAGACCGACGGGACCCTAAACATAAATACACATAGAAAACCAACACACAAAGACCAATATTTATTATGGACATCAGAACACCCCACCATACACAAAATGTCAGTAATCAGAACATTATATCACCGAGCAAACATGGTAGCAGAAGAGACCGTAAACAAGAGGACAAACACACATAACACGCTTTAAAGACCTGCGGATACCCGACATGGGCAATAAACAAAGGAAAACAACAACAGAAAGAAAGAAAAGAACCAGAAACCCAGAAAGACGAACCAAATCCAGTGAAAACCTTACCATACATCAAAGGAATAATAGAAAAAATAAGAGCAACAATGAAAAAACACAATATAAACACACCAACAAAACCATACACAACAGTTAGAAACAGACTAGTACACCCAAAAGACAAGATACCAGCAGGACATAAATGTGGAGTCGTTTATGAAATCCCATGCAAACTGCAATAAAACATACATAGGAGAAACCGAACGCCAACTCAACACACGAACAATAGAACATAGAAAGGAGTGCGAGAAAGAAACAAGTCGAAAACACACAAGAGCAGGAAAAGAAGCAGAAAGCACAATAAAGAAGTCAGCCGTAACAGATCACTGCACAAGAGAAAACCACATAATGGACTGGGACAACACAAGGATCATAAACACCGAACAACAGAAATACAAAAGATGGATAAAGGAAGCTATAGAGATAAGGAGACGTGGATGTGGGACCATGAACAGAGACAATGGAGTTTACTCATTGGATCGTGCATGGGACTGCATCATCGGAGAGGGGAGAGCGGGCAACAGAGGGCGACAACGTCCTCTGCTGCCCGCGGATAAACGGAGTAGGAAGTGACGCCACCATCAGCGTCAGCTCTGAGGATGTTTTGCAGTCGGCAAACGAAACGTTAGCAAGGTAAAGAGAAACCTTTCCTGTGTTTTAAAAAGAACCAAAAATGGTCATTACAGTTCTTATATGTGAACATTTTTTAATGTATTTACATAATTAGCAGCGCTTTCCATTTTTATAAATGTGGAGTTCTTCTGTTTATTTTGTTAGTTCTAATATAAATAAATCTATTCATTCATTAAAATTGTTGTATACTTGTTATCTGTTAGTTATTTTAAATTTTGTCCCATTTCATCTAAATCAGAGCTGCTCGGTCTCCATTTATCAATTGATATGTTTGCTTTTATTTTACATTTTCTTTGGCAATATAAACATATTTTCCCCGAAATGTCTTTTTTAATTAAAATTGTTATTGTTTTTAAGAGCAGGACTACAACCACAAGGACTACAAATTACAAATTTGTCCAGACCAATCAAAATCTTTTGTGTCAACATGCTTACGTTACTTGTAGCAACAGGATGCCATAACTTCCATAAGTTGTACGTCCAGCCAATCATCTAGTATGAGGTCATTAGCAGGAGCAGGACCCCGAGCTTCCTCACATAAAACATGGCGTCCCACAGAGCCTTAGATTCGCGCCCTATGTGTTTTAGACCTGGTTTTTATGGTTATCTGTTATGAAGCTGCCTGGATTTTTCAACAACTGGGCATCATTTTATTAATTTTTAACAAAGTTTTGATGGATATTTCCAGAGATTGAAAGTAAAAACTACACATAGTCACTTTAATTTTTTGTCTTATGTAGTAGCGAAGACAGCGATGCTGATGGGGAGATCGAGGATCTGCTCGCCTACTTCGAGCAGCAATTCACTCTGGAGAGCTCCTTTCCAAAGATCTGTACTCCTGAGCTTGAAATGACTCAGACGCACATTTCAGGTAAAAATAAGCAGCTGAAGTAATCGACAAATACAATATCGTGATTTAAACTCTTATGTTTGGCTGCAGCCTTGCCACGTGAAATCCTGATGTACATATTTCGATGGGTTGTGTCGAGTGATCTGGACATGCGTACCCTGGAGCAGCTGTCGCTGGTGTGTCGAGGATTTTACATCTGTGCGAGGTTAGTGGTGACGTGACAGAGCCACGTGCTGTGGGAGATCTCCGGTTGTTCCTGCTCAGCAAATACGGAGATCAAACTTGTAATTTTCCTCAGGGATCCTGAGATTTGGCGCTCGGCTTGCACGAGAATATGGGGATGCAACTGCACCAAACCTGTTCCCTTCAACTCCTGGAGGGAGATGTTTCTGCACAGGCCGCATGTTCGTTTTGATGGTAATGCTTAATTACTATTCTTTTTTCTTTGATGTTGCACTGCTATGTGCCCTGTTAAACTTGAGACTCATCACTGGTCCCAAATATGAAATAAAATCATGTTTTTATTTGTATCGATCCTTTTGGGCTTAAGAATCCAGTACGCTAAAAGACAATTAGTCAAAAATGGTTTGCTTGTGAATAAAAGCTGGACTGTACATGCAACATGATATACTGCGATACTAGAAGCTAGATGATATTTGTAAGACTGAACTTTATTGTAAACTCAGCCTGGACACTTCTAAAACATATCTAGTTTCATCATGATATATCATTCCAACAGAATGACGGCAGTAAAATGTGGTGCCTCCTAGCGGTCGGAGTTTGAATCGCAACACACAAGAAATACAGTAAATAAAGTCAGTACAAATAAATCAATGCATGGCTTCAATTCAGTATCGTCGTCGTCGTCTTCCTCCGCTTATCCGGGTCCGGGTCGTGGGGGCAGGATCCCAACTAGGGAGCTCCAGACAGTCCTCTCCCCGGCCTTCACCACCAGCTCCTCCGGCAGGACCCCAAGGCGTTCCCGGACCAGATTGGAGATGTAACCTCTCCAACGTGTCCTGGGTCGACCCGGGGGCCTCCTGCCGGCAGGACATGCCCAAAATACCTCCCCAGGGAGGCGTCCAGGAGGCATCCTGACCAGATGCCCAAACCACCTCAACTGGCTCCTTTCGATCCGGAGGAGCAGCGGTTCTACTCCGAGTCCCTCCCGAATGTCCAAGCTCCTCACCCTATCTCTAAGGCTGAGCCCGGCTATCCTACGGAGGAAACTCATTTTGGCCGCTTGTATCCGCGATCTCGTTCTTTCGGTCATTACCCAAAGCTCATGACCATAGGTGAGGATTGGGACGTAGATCGACCGGTAAATCGAGAGCCTGGCTTTCTGGCTCAGCTCCCTCTTCACCACGACAGATCGGCTCAGCGTCCGCATCACTGCAGACGCCGAACCAATCCCCCTGTCGATCTCCCGATCCCTCCTACCCTCACTCGTGAACAAGACCCTGAGATACTTAAACTCTTCCACTTGAGGTAGGACCTCTCCCCCGACCCAGAGTTGGCAAGCCACCCTTTTCCGGTCGAGAACCATGGTCTCAGATTTGGAGGTGCTGATCCTCATCCCAGCTGCTTCACACTCGGCCGCGAACCTACCCAGCAAGAGCTGAAGGTCAGAGCTGGATGAAGCTAGGAGGACCACATCATCCGCAAAAAGCAGAGACGAGATTCTCCTGCCACCAAACTCGACACACTCCACACCACAGCTGCGCCTAGAAATTCTGTCCATAAAGGTAATGAACAGAACCGGTGACAAATTGCAGCCCTGGCAGAGTCCAACCCTCACCGGGAACAGGTCCAACTTACTACCGGCTATGTGGACCAAACTCACGCTCCTCTGGTAAAGGGACTGAATGGTCCTTAACAGAAAGCCACCCACCCCATACTCCTGGAGCATCCCCCACAGGGTGCCCCTGGGGACACGGTCATAAGCCTTCTCCAAATCCACAAAACACATGTGGATTAGTTTGGGCAAACTTCCATGCCCCCTCCATCACCCTTGCAAGGGTATAGAGCTGGTCCACAGTTCCACGGCCAGGACGAAAACCGCATTGCTCCTCCTCAATCTGAGATTCAACTATCGATCGGACTAGGGCTGGGCGATATGACGATTTTAGACCGTTTTACGATCTACACATCTGACGGTCTGTCATTTTTGAGAGACCGTTTTATCACGATTCACAGCTCTGCTGTTGAATTTCTGCCTCTGAATGAAAAGGGAACTTACCTCAGGTGAATGACACGCCTTTGTTTGACCCTTAACCAATCAGAGTGAGTCATAGTAATATATTAGTGCCCCGCTTGTTTTCATTTGTGTGTGAACAAACATGGCTTCGCCGCGGCTGAGCGACACGTTCCGAAGAGGAACGCAGGGTTTCCTTAGCGCGCGGCGCTAACAACTTAGTGACGTGACATGTCTCGGAGAAAGCATAAAAACACGTTGGACGCTTCTTCTGAAGCAGGAAAATAACACCGCTTCTTAAGCAGAGCACGACGCCGCCTCGGCTCGTTCACCCTCTGCCGAGCCGGTGTCGGTACCGGACTGAGCTCGGTCACTGGGTCGCTGGAGCTGCCCCGTGACTGCCTGATGGAAAACCAGCGGGTTTCATCAGACTCGTAGTTTCTTGTTTTTGTTGGGGACCCCCTGTAATTTACCGCTCCCTCCTGCAGTCTTCCCCTATTAACATTTAAAATTATTCTGTAAATCCGTGTATCAATAGAAACAATCTCTGCCTCTGCCAGCTGCAGTAAATGTAGTCTCCAAATAATAAGAGGTGCATTCATCTGTGTATCTCCTTTGATCCGCATTAGTGATATTCTCAGCACCAGAACAGTGAAGCAAAGAAAGATTCCTGAGTTTGTTAGTAATTTTGTTTATTAGGTGCATCTAACCTGTTCTATTTTTCTCTGAGATGAGATCAAATCAGTGCTTCTATGGGTTGTCTCCAATCTGCACTGGAAAATTTTACTTTATTTAGAGACTTGTTGCAGAAAATATTCAGAATGCACAGTTTTTTTGCTACCACAAGCGATCTCTGGTCCAGCCGCACATCAGAGCCGTATTTGAGCTTAACTATCCACTACATGAGCAACTGGGAGCTACATAGTATTTTGAACAAGTTAATGTTTGCACAATACGTTTGCAATTGACATGTTTGCACTTTAAATATGTTTACGATTTTAATTTATGTTAAGTTACTTGAAAAACGAGAAAAACTGATTTTTGTAATTGTTTCTCTCAGGGCTTTTATCATCTCTGGTGTGAGTTTAAAATATAAGTGTGTTAGCACTGTGCTGATTATCCCTAATATGAATAAATGTTTATTTATTCAATGTTTCTCTTCTTTAATACGCAATTGAAGTTATGCTATTCATGGAGAAAAAATCCTGATAAAATCGAAATCGTGATAAAATATTGGAAAAATCGTGATATTCTATTTTTGCCATATCGCCCAGCCCTAGATCGGACCCTCCTCTCCAGTACCATGGAGTAGACCTTTCCAGGGAGGCTGAGGAGTGTGATCCCCTATAGTTGGAACACACCCTCAGGTCACCCTTCTTAAAGATGGGGACCACCACCCCGGTCTGCCACTCCACAGGAACTGCCCCCGATGACCACTCAATGTTGCATAGATGTGTCAACCATGACAGCCCTACAACATCCATAGCCTTGAGATACCCAGGACGAACCTCATCTGCCCCCGGGGCACCACCGCTGTGTAGTTGTTTGACTACCTCAGCAACTTCTGCCCCTGAGATTGGACAGTCCATCCCCAGGTCTCCCGGCTCTGGTTCCTCCTCGGAATGCGCATAGGTGGGATTGAGGAGCTCCTCGAAGTATTCCTTCCACCGTCCGACTATAGCCCCAGTTGACGTCAGCAGCTCCCCATCCCCACTGTAAACAGTGTGAGCGATTTGCTGCCTTCCTCTCCTGAGGCGCTGAACAGTTTGCCAGAACCTCTTTGGAGCCGATCGATAGTCTTTCTCCATGGCCTCACCAAACTCCTCCCACGTCCGAGATTTTGCCTCGGCAACTGCCACTGCTGTACCCCGCTTGGCTATCCGGTACCTGTCTGCTGCCTCCGGAGACCCACAGACCAACCACGCCCTGTAGGCCTCCTTCTTCAGCCTAACAGCGCCCCGAACCTCTGGTGTCCACCAGCGGGTACGGGGGTTGCCACCACGACTGGCACCGGCCACCTTACGACCACAGCTAGCAGCAGCCGCCTCAACAATCGCAGAGTGGAACAAGGCCCACTCAGAGTCAATGTCCCCCACTGCTCTCGGGACGCGGTCAAAGCTCTGCCAAAGGTGGTAGTTGAAGACCGTCTTAACAGGTTTTTCTGCCAGGCGTTCCCAGCAGACCCTCACTATGCGTTTGGGTCTGCCAGGTCTACGCAGCATCTTCACCTGCCATCTGATCCAACTCACCACCAGGTGGTGATCAGTTGACAGCTCCGCTCCTCTCTTCAATCGGGTGTCCAAAACATATGGCCGCAGGTCAGATGATACGACTACAAAGTCTTATCTGCGACCTAGGCTGCCCTGGTACCAAGTGTACCGGTGGGCATCCTTATGTTTGAACATGGTGTTCGTTATGGCCAAACTGCGGCTTGCACAGAAGTCCAATAACGAAACACCACTCGAGTTCAGATCAGGCGGGCCGTTCCTCCCAATCACACCCCTCCAGGTCAAGCTGTCATTACCCACGTGAGCATTGAAGTCCCCCAGCAGGACAATGGAGTCCCCTGATGGAGCACTATCTAGCACTCGTCCCAGGGACTCCAAAAAAGGGTGGGTACTCTGAACTGATACTTGGCCCATAAGCACAAACAACAGTCAGGACCCGTTCCCCGACCCGAAGGCGCAAGGAAGCTACCCTCTCGTCCCCCGGGGTAAACCCCAACATACAGGCAGAGAGTCTTGGGGCTAACAAAAAGCCAACCCCAGCCCTCCGCCTCTCACCCGGAGCAACTCCAGCAAAGGAGAGTGTCCAACCCCTCTCAAGGACTTGGGTTCCAGAGCCAATGCTATGTGTCGAGGTGAGTCCAACTATATCTAGCCGGTACCGCTCAACCTCTGCCACAAGCTCCTGCTCCTTCCCCGCCAGCGAGGTGACGTTCCTTGTCCCAAAAACCAGTTTTCTTGTCCGGGGATCGGACCGCCAAGTTTCCCTCCTTGGTCTGCCACCCGATCCACATTGCACCGGACCCTTCATGTTCCTCCTGCGGGTGGTGGGTCCACAGTTGGATGAGCCCATGTATCCGGTTCGGGCTGGGCCCGGCCGGGCCCCATGGGCGAAAGCCCGGCCACCAGGCGCTCACTCACGGACCCCAACCCCAGGCCTGGCTCCAGTGTGGGACCCCGGTAACCCTCCGGGCCGGGTACTCCGACTCTTTGACTTTACCTCCATAAAAGATCCAGTGAACCGTTCTTTGTCTCACCCTTCACCTAAGACCAATTTGTCATGGGGACCCTACCAGGGGCACAAAGTGCCCCAGACAACATAGCTCCTAGGATCATTAGGGCACTCAAACTCCTCCACCACGATAAGGTGACGGTTCAAGGAGGAGCTCAATTCAGTATCAACACTGGTTTGCTTGTGAAGAGTTATCGTAAAACCTTGTAATGTCAAAAATAAATAAATATCCAGACACTGAAATTTTGCGATATTTAGTGTTCAGTATCATAACACTAAATATCTCAACATTTCAGTGTCTGGATATTTATTTATTTTTGACATTACAAGGTTTTACGATAACTAAAACACGTGGAAATAAACAAATGGTTCCACAGTCTGCAATAAAATAATGTTGCATTTAAAAAGTAGAATTTAAGGACCTTTTATTTTTGCAACACTCAATGAAGTCATTTTATTTTCTATTGATATGTTTTGACAGGTGTTTATATCAGCAAGACCTCGTATGTTCGTCAAGGAGAGAAGTCTCTGGACGGGTTTTATAGGGCGTGCCATCAGGTCGAGTTCTTCAGGTGATTATTTAGGCCCCGCAGTTAAGAATGTCCTGTTTACATGGAGGGGGCGGGACCTAAAACTTGTTCTGGTTTCAACTTCCATGTTGCATTTTGATGTTATTTATTTATTTCAGTGCCCTTTTCATGTATTCACAAATGTTATTGCAAAATACTCTGGAGAAGATGCTGGATAAAAAACATATTTTTTGCAGGACTTTAGCAAAAAGGTTCCTTCACGATACTTTTATTGGTCCAGATATTTTTGCACAGGTGATGAATGAAAAAAGGCATCATGCGTTAAATAAATAAACTTTAAAATAAATTTTACTGGTGCACTCAACACTGTGCTCTCAGGTATCTCCGGTTCTTCCCTGATGGCCAAGTCCTGATGCTCACCACCCCCGAGGACCCGTTGTCTGTCGTCTCCCGCTTGCGTACCAGAAACACCAGGTGCATCTCTGCAAACTCCTAGTAAACAGATGCTACAGAGTAAAGAACAGCATTGTAATTATGACATTTGCTGATTTTCTTTTATTTGACAGGATGGATTCTGTGCTGCTCGGTCATTTCCGCCTGCTGCAAGAGACGGATAATCAAACCAAAGTTTTTGCTGTTGTCTGCAAGAAAAAGGAGGAGGTGAGGAAATGCCTGCCAGGATGTGTAGGATTCAGATGTCAGATTCTGGTGTAAACTGTACGTCTTGTTGGCAGAAAACTGCAGAGATTCAAAGGAATCGGTTCTGCAGGCGGAACCCAGCTCCAGAGGCTGAACACATCTTCCATGTGGGACTTCATCTGACCTCCAGGGGACATCAGAGCTTCAATAAGCTTGTGTGGATTCACCACTCCTGCCACATTACTTACAAGTAAGACTCAACAGTGTCAAAAAGATTAGAAAAAAGTGTATTTTTTCCAGTAGTTAATAATAGTCATTGTTTTCAGACTAACTGGAGAAACGGTGATTACGGCGTTCGACCTTGACAAGATGTACACGCCCTTCTCCTTTGCACGTGTGAAGAGTTACACTGCTTCCTCTGAGCAACCTCTGTGAGCAGCAGCGAGACCGCCGCATGATCCCGCCACGTCTGCAAACGACGCTGGTTCACCGTTTAAATAAAATGCATTCACCCCCGTCTGTTTACTTTGTGCTGCAGCAGGATTAGGGTGTTGCTTTTTGAGTCCCGCCTCCTAAATGCAAGCATGTTACATTTCAGGTTTGCCTGTTAGGATGCTTCTTATTTTCTGATAATCAGAAATTTGCATTATTAGCTGAGAGCTAAATTAATTAGCAACCTTTCCCCACCTGCTCCAAGCAATGAATGTTCACACTGTCTTTGTTTTTGGCTGTGCACTTTTGTCCTCGAATAAACAAAGATGAGCAAAAATGTTAAGGAGATTTATTTGTGAGATGATGACTCGAGCATAAATTTCCTGTTCTGCAACCACAGGGAACAGACGTCCCAGATCTGATTTCTGCAGCATTTGTCTCTCGGTGCACTCAGGGATATAATCCACATATTACATTTTCTGGGAACCAATAGCGAGCATAGTCGATAGGATTTATGGAAAGAAATTATGAAAAAGATGAGCTGGGTCGGATAAAAATTATGTTGATTTGAGCAGGTTTTCTGAGGATTTTGCAGAATGGTTGTAGAAAAAAAAGTTTCAGTTAGCATTTATTTTTGTTTTCACATCAGACTCCCTCAGGTTTTGGACTCATAGGGTTGAAGAAGTCCTGCTCTTGTTTGGATTTTGGGAAGTGAAAGTTTCCCAGGAAACCAAACAGAGGAAATAGATCTCAAAACAACCAGAAGAACTTCTTTTCGCTTTTATTAAAACAAAACAAATCCAAAGGTTATAGGACTTAAGTCGGTCTCGTTTCTTATTCAATTTTAAAACTGCTGACACAGCGAGTCATTCATCTCTACACCAGGGATGTACCACCTGGGCCCTTGAGGGTTCCTACCCACTGTGTTTTGGTTGCTTCCTGCTCCAACACACCTGGTTCAATGGTTGAATCACCTCTTCAGGTCTGCAGAAGCCTGTTAGTCACTCGCATATTAAAATCAGAAGTGAGGGTCAGATACCACGCTAAACAAAAAATCCAGGAAGTAAAACAACAAACAGGAAATATTTTGTCACTGTCATCTTATAGAAACTTAAGTTCCTGTTATTTTTAGGAATTTCATAAATCCTCTTACAATTTTAGCAAAGTTTGGATTTTAACCATATTCTATGTTAAAATGTATTTTCATAGTAAGCTAAAGAAGATAAAATATATCAAAATTTGGAGTATTTGCTAACAGCAAACATTAATCAAATTGTTTGAAGCATGTGAATCAAAACATGTCTACAGGACTTCTGGGTCTCTTAACCCTTAAAGATGTGGTTCACTTGAAAATCATTTTTAATGACTATTTCTGAATTTTTAATGCAGGCTTAACGTGAAAGCTGTTGTTGGTTTAGTGCCCGGGAAACGGCAGAGAACGTCTCGGCTAGTAGAAGCTAACTGTTAGCATCAGCAACTCCACCACACACAGCAGAACTCCTTCAGGCTTGTGTGATTTGTGGCGATTAAACATCAACATTGCAGAGCAAACAAAGTTGCTGTTATCCAATCAGATGGTTCTGTCTAAAGCTCAGCTCTGATCATGTGACTCACTTCTACTTCCTGAAACAGGTGCACTGGAGCTTTGTTTTCCCCAAGTATGACCTGGCTACAAGGCATTCATTCCTACTAGAGACCACTGCAAATGTATTGACCAAACAAGTGAACCACACATTTAAAACAGCTTAAAACATCAGATTTTACTTGTTTTGTTACAGCTGTTTCAAATATTTATTGTATTTTTATTCACGTAATTGATTTCCAAATAAAAAAATATGCCTACAAACAAGATTCACAACTTTTGCTCGTTTTTAATGTGTTACAGTGAATAAAGCACAGGTCAAAAAGCATTATCTCTAAAAAATAAATTATAAATAAATGATGAACGTGACATTCATTAATGCATCCTTGGCCTTTATCAATAAACATTTTAACAGAAAATTCTTCTATTAAACATACACGCAGGTTTCTATGAAATAAAATCAAAAACATGTTTGGTTTACTTTTAGGATGAGGAATGAGCTCTTTGATTTTCTCCATTTGAACTGAGGTTTGCGTCTGATTTCACGGAGTCTGCAGTTCTGTGGAGTCAAACACTTTTACACATCAGATGTCCACACTGACAACAGCGGAGGTCACAGGAAGTAGAAGCAACATGAAGCAGATTTACTAAAAACAGAGTTTTAGCTAAGATGTCAGAAGCTTTAAGCTAACTTCTAATTCACAATAAATCAGAAAAAAAAATCATGTTCTAGATCTTCATTTCCTCCCAGATGCTGTTCTTACCAGTTTCATTTCTATTATTTTAGATGGAATATAGTCATAAAATTAAGATTCATCATTCTTACGGTCATGTATCAAAACAATCCTATTCAGATTTCCTCACAAGTCGTAAAATTAGCCAACATAAAAAGCAGGTTACAGTTTTTAGTGACACTTTACAATAAGAGTCCCTTTATTAATGTTAGTGCATTATAAAGCATTAATAAACATTTAAATAAAGTATTAACGACTGCTTAACCATATTATGTAATGCATTAATAAGCAGACACCTTTGTCCCATCCTTAAGGACACTTAATAGTTAATAATAAAGGTAAGTACATTTTATTCATAAAGCACTCATCACAGACAGAAAATCGCAAAGTGCTTCACATGGATCAAAACAAAACTAATCATAAAGTCATAAAATCAAGAAAGAAATATATTAAAATCAGAAAAATAGTCATTAAATTATAAAATACCATAAAGCAAATGAAAGATCATTGCTAATTTGAGATTAAAAAAAAGAAATTAAGTGATTTAGGTAGTGTTAATAAAGGGATATTTGTTTATTAATGCTTAATAATGCACTAACAGTAATGTTATAAAGGGACCCTTAATTTAAGGTCTAACCCAAAGTTTTGCTAGTAATGCCTACATTTTAGTTTGAAAAATAGCAAAAAACAAAGTTTTACCCTTACAAAAATGTGCTTTTAACGTCAGTTAAATGATAACAAATTGAGGCATATTTTTATTTAAATAACAAGGATGAAAATGTGTCATGAATAAACTGGAAAATGGAGTTTGGAGCACTCTAGGTGTGTTGTTGTGCATACACACAAACAAATCGGTGCATATAAAAACACTGTTTACCAAAAACATCAGAGTGTGAGACGGGACAGATTTCCTCGCATGGCTGAAAAATTATTTTTACATTTCCATGAAAATTTCTTATTAGTCAGTCAGCTAATCTCAAGAGGAATGTGGTCACATAGGAAGGCAATAAAATAAAAATAAAAATGAATGTTTTGATGCAAATGTCTAACCTCTGCTCAATAAAAAGGTGGCACAAGAGCCTGAAGTACAGCTGGGTTTAAATGTGACACTTTTTAACAGGTAAACAGATCCGTTGTTACAGGAAACACACAGGTGTGTTAATGACAATCCAGGAACGTAGCTGCTTTAATTGGTTCGTTAACCTCTCATTGTTTTACGCTTTAAGATATCTGCTGTAAAAAAGCCCCCCAAGAGGACAACACGTGCTGGAAAAAAAGGACTGTGCCTAAAACAATACTAAAAGGTTTAAACACTTTAAGCGATTGCTTTTTAAATCCGTTTCAGTGGTTGTTGAGCTTGAGCAGCTTCACATGGGACAGGCACTCTGTAGCCTGGAAGCTAATATAAAGGCTAGCAGTTTTATCCAGTTCGCTGACCATCAATAAAAAGAAAAAGAATCATCATGGCGGACTAACAAAGTAATATCTTTGGAGATGAAGCAAAGAGCTAAAACCAGAGCAAAACATCGGGATGGCCTACATTCATTTGAGACTGCGGCAGGGTTGTTTACAATAATTATAATTCTGCTTTCAACCAGTAGGGGGATATGGGAAACTGATCAGATGTTACATTAAATGTGTGGAACACTAAAAAAAAACTTTGTTAATGATTGTTTTCTGATTATAATCGGTCACTCTGATTTTTTCATGCAGGCTGAACATGAAATTAAGTCTCTACACCTATGTCCTGCATTGGCTTCTGATAGAAGATAGACAGTGTAAGTCTAGGATTTGAAAAGCCTGACAGATCTACGTCAAGCGGTTGGGACGGGGAAGACTCTTGTTCTTTTAGCATCCAGGTAACAACATTGAATGTCTCGCCTAACATAAGCTAACCGTTAGCATTGGCAACTTCACCACGTGGCAGAAGCTCCTCCAGGCTTGAGTTATTTGTAGAAATAATACATCCATTTCACAGTCATGTTGCTGCTTTCAGCAACCCCCCCCCCCCCCCCCCCCCCCCCAGTACGACTTGCAGGGAATTCATTACTACTAGAGACCGCTGCAAATGTATTGTTTAAACACCTGTCCAACACCTTTCAGGAACTTTCGTTTTAAAAATTTTTTAGTTATTAAGTTATCGTCATATAGAAGTAAACTTTTTCAAAACACCATAAATAAAAAATAATCTCTTCCTACAAAATGTTACCAGAATGTAATGCATTTGGATATTTAGCAGTAAACTGTTTGTACTATGTTATTATTTTTATCACATTAATATATTTACCAATAAGCAGGTATATTGCAGATCTTGTAAAGATGCACGGTATTGCATCCAAAGAGCTGCAGAAAAACAGCATCTACTCAATACAATTACTGAGGAGTTTGGAAAAAATAAATACCGATGGCAAACAGTTTCTTTTATAAGCAGATCTGATCTCTCACGCTGCGGCTACTGAAAATAAATACTACATACACATTCAAGCTGAACCTTGCTCTGCATGTACATCTGGAAAAGTAAACTGCTGCTGCTCCACCTTGGCTCGAGGAAATTATCTACACCATCGCTGAGAGTAAGATGTTGGAATATGCAAACGCATCAGGCAGTTGTGAGATATAAAATAAGACCAGTTTGTTCCCTAGAGAGTCATAAGCACCGTGCATGCTTTGAATTGTCCTATTTGCAATCGTGTGTAAAAGAACATGTATCTGCAAACTCCGTCTTTAGACCTTTGTTGTGCAAAGCATCATTAAATATATGTTGCTCATAGCAACAAAGGAATTATTAAAAGGCGTTATCACTACAGGGCTCCTATTTTGTATTTATAATAATCTGGTTTCATGCGTAATGAAAGAAAAACATGAAACGTCTCTGGGTATGTTGTTGGTATGGCTTGTTTCATCTGAATTAAATCCTATAGTTTGTTCCTAATGTAAAAAGATACTCTAGGCATCAGGTGATGCTCTACACTGTAAAAAAGGGAATGCTGAATTAATTTAACCAAGTTTTGTCAGCTGGTTCCACGAAACCCAGTAGCTTAAATGTAAAGCATAATATATATTGTTCTACCTTGTTATGTTAGAAGTAAACGTATATTTCTCTTTACATTCACTATTGGAAGCAGTTGACACAAATTGGTAAACTAAATTCAACATTTCTTTTTTAGAGTGTTTGAAGAGAAAACGGTCCTCAAATATCAATCCACCCTCAGCTTCCTGGCCGCTGTGTGCTCCATCGACGGCGTCCCATTTGCGTGCCCGTTTGTCGACGCCGACGATCCGAGCTGACGTTCCTTCCTTCGAGAACTGCTTTGCTTTTTGTAAGTCTTGAGTGGAAAAAACAGCAAAAGAAAAGAAGGAAAATACGGATTTAAAATCTGAACGGGGTTGAAATCAGAGCACAGCATTTCACAAAGGACAACATGCAGAAAAATCACCGAAATGAATCAACAACGGGATAAAATTACGTCTGCGAGAGGTGATTTAATTCCTGTGATTATTTAAACAGGTGGAGTAAAAAATATCTTACCTGAATGTAGAAGTTTGAGAAAAGAACAGTGAAGGAGAACATGTAACTGATTTGGAAGTACAGCCATCTTATGGGGAAGCCACACGGCCAAATAGCTGCCAGAGCCGTCTGACACATGGTTAAACAGAACTGGATCTGTGGGGAAACGTGCACGAGGATTCAACAGCTGATGCACAGAGAGAACAGACTAAAAACTGATGTGCTGTCGCTTTAATATATAAAAATGGACAAAATGCATCTCTGTGAGTACAGTCCCTTGTTCCTACTTGCATATACTTCCACTTTGCTGCATTACAGGACTAAATATTGTTTTCAGTAGCTGTTACACGTGCAGCTTTGCATAAGTAAAGCTTCTCCAGGAGAAGGAAGCTGCGAACTGAGGCTGCAGCGCATCTAAGGTCTATTTTCTTACTCTGAGATCAGATGCATCAAGAGAAAGTTGCTTTTGACTTCAAAAAGGACATTTGGTAATATTTCTCTGGAGAAGAAACTAGAACCAAAACCCAGCAGAATGAAGTCAGCTTGTGCGCATCGAGGAGAACTTAAAGCGAGGGGAAAGCTTCTTTAATATGTCATTGGAGTTGGGTCCCAGGGGCAGCAGCCTAAGCAGGAAGGCCCAGACTTCCATCTCCCCAGCCACTTGGGCCAGCTGCTCCGACGGAATCCCGAGGCGTTCCCCGGTCAGCCTAGAGACCCGGGGAGCCTAAGTCTCCTCCCTTTCCAGTCAGCTCATGGGTCCCCAGAAGAACAAAATAATGAATGCAAGTGAACGGGGCTCAAAGAGCCATTTTCTAATCCGCTTTGCTTTACGCCCTGGATCACACATATGTTGTACTTCATTTTATATGAAAAGTAATGATGTGTGTTGACCATGCCCATCGCGTACGTTGAGATTTATTAGCTTGTAAAAATACATAATTAGCATGACTACAAATCAGACATCAGCATGTCGCATATATGACTTCACGACCGAATCTCCTCTCCCTAGCGTCCCTACTACTTACCAAATGGTCAGATTTAAGGTGGTTCTTTTCTCCTGAAGGAAGGATTTCAAGTTTGCTCGACTAAAAACCAATTTTCCTCTCTTTTTATCCGTGTCTGTTTTGATGACGTCACTTCATGCTGCATTTGTAGTCCTGGACTTATTTTCACACAAAAACTAAAATAACATTTCCCCCCATTCGAATATAAGCGCTTTCTTGGTATAAAAATGCATCTTTAAAATTCACAGACATCATGTGTGAAATCTGTGGCACATAACAAGCGGAGTAAGAAAATAACGTTTTTAGCCCCGCTTCTTCTTTTTTTTTGTTCTTCCACGGTCCGGAAGTAGATGGGCGTGACTTAGGCTCCCCATAGTCCCTCCAGCGTGTCCTGAGTCCTCCTTTGGGTCACCTCGTGGTTGGACATGCTCAGAAAACCTCCCCAGGGAGACGTCCAGGCAGCATCCTAACCAGATGCCCAAGCCACCTCAACTGGCTCCTCTCGATGTGGAGGAGCAGCTGATCTACTCTGAGCCCCTCCCTGGTGACCGAGCTTCTTACCCTATCTCAGCCCTTTGTACATACAAGACACACCGTGCTGGCAAATCGGCGAAATATTACCACAATGGAGTGTCTTATAAAAGCGCCATGCCGGCATGGCGTTGCGCGAATTTCGCTGCATTCCTTCCGCCTCGCTTGGTAGTAATGTTGCAGTAATGGTCTTTCTTATAAACGGCTATTGCACCATAGCGCAACAGAGGGAGGTGTTATGATGACGTGGGGAGTTAATGGTGAGCTTGGGCCGGCAAATATATTGAAAATTAAGGTAAACACGGGCAACAAGTTCTGCTTTTTGAACAAAATCAGCTGAGACGGCAAACTGGTGAACCCCAGTGCTCCATGAGCGTCTCTCTGTTGAAGCTGAAGCTCAAATTACACTTCAGACATCTTTAGGAGCGGATTGTTTAAAAAAAACACAATGATCACAATTTCAATCACAAGAAAAAGCAAGTTAAGTTCAAGATAAACGGAAGTCTGCTGCAGCGCAGAGACCGCCCCATACCGCCTTTATGCCACCATCGCCTAATCTTTTATACATAGGACACGATTGCACCACATTACTGCCACGGTCTGACCACTTATAAACAACCTAAGGGTCCCTGATGCCGCCACAGCTTTGCGGCAAACTGATGGCATTGTTTTGTACAAACGGCTTTGGGAGAGCCCAGCCACCCTGTGGAGAAAACTCATCTCAGCTGCTTGTCCATGGTCTTGGATTTGGAGGAGCTGGAGAGGAGCCTCTGCATGTCTTCAGGTTCTGCAGAAGCCTGTTAGTATCTCTTTTTTTTTTCAAATAAGGCGTGCTGGAGTAGAGAAGCATGTAAAACATGCAGGATAGTGGCTCTGTTTTAGTAGGACCTGCTGTGTTTATGTGAGAAAAGGCCCTGATGGATCCTACATTCAAAAATGCATGAAACAAATCCAACAAATCAACAGTTTTAACACTTCCGTATGTCTTTAATCACTCTGAGCTCATGTACTGTTTTTAGATTAGCTCTAAATGGATAACGTAAGTGACATCACTGTACTTTTGCCACTGAGATGATGCAAGCAAAGTAAAGTTAAGGACGTGAACCTACCAGCTGCAGCTGCGTGATGTACTTCTTCCACCAGAGGTAAGGCCGGAGGGCCGGGATGGCAGAGAGGCCGTAGTAGGAATACATCACAACGTGGACAAAACTGTTTAAGGAGGCACCGAAGTATGCTGAAGAACATAGAACAGAGGAAATCAGAGGGCTTTAAAACCCATTAACTCCCTCACCAAGAAATAAACAATGAAAACATTCCACTTTTTTTTTTGATGCAATAAGGCAATAAGGGCTTGTCCAATCGTGCTGTAGACACTTTAAGTTCATTTAATGCTTTAATATGTTGTAGGGACTTTAGAAATGCTCTACCAACTGGTTGAGCAGGCAGGCAAAGGTTAAAACTCCAACCCAACAGGAAGTCACTCTCAGGATAACAAGTGTTCAGTGTGTGTAACATTCTGGGCTCTGGAAGAAATGGGCTATTTTCAGGTCTGGGTCTTTTCCGTAGAAATGCTTGAATTATTTAGCCCAAACAGTAAAAAGTATATGCTGGAAAGATCTGAGGCACCAGAGTGTGAAGTTGAAAGATAAAAAAAAACACTCACAGTGGCCACAGGGAATCCAGTTCATAACAAACCACCAGATATTCAGCATGCTAGCGTGGTGGTAGACGTGGAGGAAGGTGATCTGGTGATTATTTTTTCGTAGGATGAAGAAAAAGGTGTCCATGAACTCCAGAAGCTTGGAGAAGTAGTACCACCACAGGACGCCAATAATCTAGGAGGGAAAAAAAGGATAAAAAACTAATACATTAAAAATATATCTTTTGTTATCACAATAACTTTAGCCTCCCTACTCAAAGTTGTGTTCACTTAGAATTGGAATAAAATGTGTACATTTGGGTTTTTGAGTCAAATTTGATCCAAAAAAGGGAAATATTCACAAATAAACAAAAATAAGGAATTGACTGACCTTCTTATCCAACTCTGGTGAGCTGTGCGTGTCCTGGCAGAAGAAGTTGTATCCACTGGGCCACACATTACTGATCATCTGCAGACAAAACCATCGAGATATTTTTTTTTTACTGAATCAATAACCATATGAAGGCTAAACACAAACAACAAACAGCCAACTGTCCTCATTTTTTTCCTCTCTGTAGTAAAAAAATGCTAATAGATGATTCTGTATCTGCTGTGTCAGGTTACAATGCTCCATCTTAACACACACTGATTAAAGTCCTTCAGCTGATAGATAAAGGTGAAAGGTCACACTACTGTTGCCAATTGGGTCTTGGCCACATTGTAATTTAAACAGCAGAACCTCCTAATCCTCAGAAATGGTGATTCACAGGCCAAGACGGGGTAAAAAAAACAGTTCTTTGCTTTTCAAATTAAGTAATTAGTACTAATTACTTATTCAATGTAAAAAAAACTGAATAATGGAGTAACCATATTGTAAAAGTAACAAAAAGTACCAGGGAATGTAACCTTGGGATCCTTTTTTTATTAGAAATATGCCAAAACATTTGGATGCCCTCTTGAAAGGTTTATTTTTTAAGAATAACATCCTGTGGTTGAATGCGGTTACTGAAGTCCATTTTCTACGCAAAAACATTACTCTCTCACTCCCGTCCAGGTTCATGGCTGTTGCCGGTTACATAGCAGCACCAGAAGATTCTAGAGGATAAACGAAGACGAGTCATCCACAGTAAGTTGATAAGATAAATAATACATTATCATATTTGGTGTTAGCTCCTTGGGTGTTTTACAGTAGGGAACACTTACTACATTTATTATGGTAATTTGTTTCCCGCATCACAGGAAGTGCTTGCTGTTAGTTCTGAACGACTCAAGGATGTGAAATATCACGAATGACATCCACTTCACACATATATTTGACTGTAATATTGAATTGTAGGTCATTGACAAATGTCAATATTTATGCTTAATATTGTACATGGTCCTTAAATAAACATAAACAAAAAATTACCATAATACTAAAATTTTAATTATTAAATAGACCAAAAAAGTGTCCAGTGGTTTGTTATGAAACCGAATCAGTGAAAAGAAGTGCATTGATGAGGGTTGTATTCCAGTTCTGCAGCTGTGTATGCTGCTTGTTGTGCTGAAATCCTTACAAAGAAAAATAAATAGAATGCAGCTCTTGTTAGTAAATTCAAACTGTCACACCAGGCTTCACAAATCGTCTGGCAGAAGCTTTCGATGAAAAAATACTTGTGATATAATACAACACATTTAAAAACTGTTATATTTGCACATTCTGAATGGGTAGATCCATTAGATTTGATCACAAGTGTAATTACTTTTTGCAGGGGGGTTCCCTCCACTTTTTCATAATGAAGTTTGATGATTTCTGCTCTTTTTTTACAGCAATGAGGTAGAAATTTATCTAAGTAATGTTTATTGGCCAAACATTCCAAAAACGAGTACAATTTGGACCACGGATTTTGGCGTGTTGTCTTTTAACTGTAGTCTTGCTTTTAACATGAACCGTATCTGCTACCTTTGCTCTGGATCAGCCGAGGTTTGAGACACACTTATGCCTCAGCAACAGAATGAGGATGGATTTTAACATGAAGTATTTATCATGTGCACGCAGACATTAGCCTCTCTCTGTAACTTAATAAGCCTTCCATCTATTTCATAAGCATATTTATTATAGAGTGTATAGAGATCAAATGAATTACTGTGCGACTACTGACTGAATGTCTTCTGGCAGCTTGACAGAGAGAACTGCTCTGACTGTACTTTGGATCGCATCAGGTGACATCGATTTCAGAGGGGCAAAAGTTTACCTCACGGCCGGGGTGGCGGTAGATTGCCGGCTTTAATGAATCAAGCTGACCTTATGCAACCTAGACAGGAAGACCAAAAGCTTGTCCCGGGTGCAAGGACACACTACTCCGGCTTCAATTGTGGTTAATAAACAACAGTCCCTCTTGGTCACTCATAAATTATTTTTACTGAAATAAATGAACTTCAAACTGAGCCCTTGCCTTTTTAAAAACATTTTCACGATGGTGTATGAGAGATTTAACAGCTAAAATAATGAGCATGTCAACATTTATTAGTTATCATCTTATTCCTGATCAAAACATTGGCACCAGTAAACATTGCTTTCTGTCCACATCAGTTAAGAAAATCAACTCCTCTCTAAAATGCAGAAGCGCCCCAAGAAAAGTTTCATAGGGGTGGCCATGGGGCCAGTGAAAAATTTGGGGTGGCGCACCAAATTGATTCTTGTGGTAACTCTGGGAATGTTTAGCATGTAGTGATGCAATAAATGCTCTTTTATTCATTTTCATTAAAAAACAACATTAATGTGACTTATTAAAGAACACTGGTCTTCCCTGAGTGTGGACAGTAAGGTGGCCATGGCCACCCCTTGGGGCACCACTGCTAAGATGTCTCTTGAACGTTATCCTGAAAACACAGAAAGACAAAGATTCTGCCTAAAACTGATTCATGTGAATCAGAGATTGTTTTTCCATTGCATGATCTGTGTTCCTGTTTTTAACCATTCTCACTGGTTTAATATTTTCTAACAAAGCTGTGTTTTAATAAAAAGGCAATGGTGGTGCAGAAAGATGGATTTTTTCCTCTTCATTGTGACTTTTTACACTCTGTTTTGGCTCATCTCAGCCCATCTCTCTGCAGTCTGTTTACCTCGTAACACATGTAGAAGGACAAGATGGTAATGCCCAGATTGTAGATCACCATGAGGCCTCTGCAGGAATAAGGCTGCCTGTGTTGCATGTACTTGGGTCCCAGCCACACGATCAGGAGGTACATGGCCGTCAGTGCCAGCGTTGGTGGGTAAGTGTCGAGCAGGAGCATGCCCTCCACCCGCTTATCTGAAATACAAAGACAGAGGTGAATGGGAGGACGAATGGTCGACGGGTGAAATGGCACCTGAATCTGCACAAACCAGAACAAAGTGTTTCATAATGCCTCACCTCTGGGACCCATCCATGTTTCAAAATAATGGTTCAGTTTATGATTGATGGCATCCATTTTTCACCTATAAGCAGGACAGAGAGGGGAGAATGAAACACACGGTGATGCGCAGGTTAAAACAAATCTGGTATTTGCCCTATTTCAAAGCGTCATTTTTGGTTCGAGTTAGAAAATGATCATTTCCAAGTTGTTGTGACGACCTCGGAGATCCTGGCCACGTTTACGCCTTTGTCAACAGAAGCAATCGTTAACGAGCTCAGTTTAAAACCAAACACACCTTCAGCTGACAAGCTAACTTCAGGACAATGTTTACCTTTTAGTGCGAACTAAAAGTGATTTACAGAGCTACACACAAAAAAAAAAGAAATGTAGAATCATCTTAACCAAGTGAAACTGATTACAAAGTAATATACGTTTACTTTCAATATAACAGCATATAACAACATATATTACTCTTTAAATTAAAGCAACTAGGTTAAGTCGAACAAGCTGACGTAGCTTGGTTAAGTTAATTAAACGTTTTCTTTCAGAGTGCATGCACCCACGGTGAACTAACAACCGGGGTGACATAAATAATAGTGCAGCCATTTCTAAAGTACAGAGTGACCCTTTTTACTCAAGTTGATTATTTTTAATTTAACACCTTAAGAACTCAAATTATTCATATTAAACTTACAAAAATGATCACAATAATTGTGCAAAACCATCTTTTCTCCTGTCCCGTATTGTTTATAATAACAAAACTGCCAAGTGTGCAGACTATTTCTTTATCACCCCACAAGTATGTGCACGATCCTGCATGCCTTTCCTTTAATCTGCAAGAGCCTGCTGTATCAGCTCTAGCCCATGAGTTCACAGAGATTACACTGAGTCTGCATTCTTTATTTCCAGTCATGTATTTTCACAAATACATCTAAAGCAATTAAGTAGCTCACTGAGAGCTGCGTGGCTTACTGCCTCCACACCTGCGTCTGCAGCTGGAAACATCAGGGGACCACTATCCCCAATGCGTGCCTCTATTTGTCATCAGCTAAACCTGAGATAATCTGTGGGTCCTACATATGGATGTTTTTTTTTCCCAGAAACTTACGGAAATGGGCTTGATGAAACCAAATTTAAAACAGATATTTGTATGCATCAACTTTACATCAGTTTGTGCCTCAATAACAATAAAAATGTCCAATGTTTAGAGTCAAACATCCCGGGCAACAATTTAAAAGGTGGATAACCTATCCTGCAGTTGAGCTCCTAATCAATCAAACACCTTTGGACCGACCTTTAACACAGCTGGTATGGTACAGTGAGTGCTACCAGCTCTTTCTAGCTTCTGATTTTGCAAGAAAAGGTACAAAAATATGCATGAACCAAAGCATTACTTGTGTAATATTCATTATTGGCTATTTAAGCTGCTAACACAGTTCTGAGAATTCAGACCAAAGACACAGAACACTCCCGCTGCCCTGACATGTCTGCAACAGAACTTTTAGACCTTAAGAGTGGTGCTAAGATTCAATCAGTTTGAACAAACAAAGGTGAAACCACTCTTTAATGATGAATCACACAAAGTGTTGCAAAAGCAGGAAAAGGATAAGCAGAAAGAAAAAAGAGTCAAAGGGGGGAGGTGTGGTGTTACAATAATGTGCAAAAACGTAAAAATGAGTACAAAATAAAACAGGAAGTCATGATGTATTGCAGACAAAACCCACAGACCCTAGAAACCACCATAAGGAGAGAAGTTACAAAACAATTGCTGGGAAACGTGTTCTCCACTTTTCCATCAGGAAGTTCTGGTCATTCATATTTCCTGCTCATTTATTTCTGAAATGAGGCAGAACTTTGAATATTATTTATGGAAGCATAAATGTTAAAGGATGATTAGTTCTATCTGAAAAAACTCTCACAATACTGAGCCAGAACAGATGGTGCTTCTTTTTCCCTTCATGCAGAAACTCTTTCAAAGGCTATGGAATAGGATAAGGGCCCCTGAAATGATATATCTGACTTTATTCTTAGAATTCTGATTTTAATTTCAGAGTTATTACTTTGATTTATTCATTTATTCTCAGAACTTTGATTTTAATCTCAGAATTCTGACTTGAATCTCACAATCATTACTTTATTTTCAGAATTCTGACTCTAATCTCAGATTTCTGACTTCAGTCTCAGGATTCTGTCTTTAATCTTAGAATTATTACTTTATTCTCAGAATTCTGACTTTAATCTCACAATCATTACTTTATTTTCAGAATTCTGACTCTAATCTCAGATTTCTGACTTCAGTCTCAGGATTCTGTCTTTAATCTTAGAATTATTACTTTATTCTCAGAATTCTGACTTTAATCTCACAATCATTACTTTATTTTCAGAATTCTGACTCTAATCTCAGAATTATTACTTTGATTTATTAATTTATTCTTGGAATTCTGACTTTAAAATCGGAATTCCGACTTTAAACTCAGAATTTTGTCTCTAATCTCAGAATCGTTACTTCATTTTCAGAATTCTGACTCTAATCTCAGAATTCTGATTTTAAACTCAGGATACAGTCTTTAATCTTAGAAATACTACTTTATTCTCAGAACTCTGACTTTAATCTTACAATCAACTTTATTCTCAGAATTCTGACTCTGATCTCCGAATCATTACTTTATTTTCAGAATTCTGATTTTAATCTCAGAATTATTACTTCATTCTCAGAATTCTGACTCTCATCTCAGAATTCTGTCTTTAATCTCAGAATTATTACTTTATTCTCAGAATTCTGACTCTGATCTCCGAATCATTACATTATTTTCAGAATTCTGATTTTAATCTCAGAATTATTACTTTATTCTAAGGATAATGCCTTAAATCTCAGAAATATGACTTTAACTCATTCACTACCAGCCGTTTCCTGATCAGTAAAGCCCTTCACTGCCAGCATTTTTCAGGGTTTTTACTTTTTGTTTTAAGAGTCACAGAACGTTGAGCTCAATGATGATGTCAACGCCAAAACTACCAAAACAAAGAGGAGGCTCACCTCTTACATCAGGAAGAATCTGCGCCTTTCGAGCGTTATCCATCCTTTCATAATCTGTTGTCGAATTGTGATCAGCAGAAGTTTTTCCTGTTCACGCCTCACTTTTTTTTACAGCAGCGGCCCAAAACTATCTAACACGTGGATTTTCTGCTTTCTGATCACGTGACGTGTGACGTACGTGGATGAAGATCGGCTTTAGAGCTGGGATGTTTGTTCTCACAGTGTGGGGGCTCGTTCCGACGCCCATACAGTAAAAGAAATGCAAGGTGAACGGTTGGATTTAAAATGACGACTTTTGTCGTCAATGACAGTTAATGAGTTAATTTCAGAATTGTTACTTAATTCTCTGAATAATTCCTTAAATCTCAGAATTGTTACTTTAATCTCAGAATTCAGTATTTTTCTCAGAATTCTGTGATTAAAGTCAGAATTCTTTTCCTTTTTCTGTTTCATTGGCCATGATCCTCTTCTGTAAAAGTCTATGTTGAACTGCTGCTGCTTTTGTTCCAAAATATCACCCACAGCTATACATGTCCTCACTAAATCTGACATATTAATCTGGACCCCAGGCCAGGACTAGCCTTTCTCATTCAGAACATCATGATCTACGGGGATTTTCAGAATAATCAGCAACATGTAGGCGTGCATGCAGTTTTTCCTCAAAATGACATACCCAGAGCATGACACACACTCACAGGGGCTCAATTATCAGAAAGCATTATTGCATCATCTGAACGTTTGTTAAAACATGAAGGTGCCTGAAGATGCGAAACCAAACAACAGTTGAAAGGTTTACGTTTATCAACATGTGTTTGTTAAAAGTGGAGGGTTTTTAATTTACAGGAAAATTTAACATCCAGGAAGTAGAAATTCTTGCCATAATGAAAAGTTCACTGGCACAGAACAGCAGGACCATATATGGTATAAATATCAACACAAGTCCACTTAATCCAGTTCATTGGCTTGTGTCACCATTTTAATTCTAATTTTAAGCATTTAGGGTTAAGAAATGTTTTATCTCCTAACAACTACTACTACTATTATACAGCACTATGTATTTTCCCCATAAATATTTCACCTTCTTGCCCTATAAGAAAATTGTCTCCTGGGTGTAACTCTAAACCTCTGCAGTCAAGCAACAGCGATAATTAGTAATTCATCTTTTACATTGTGAAGGATTTTTATCCCTCTCTTAAATGGTTTTCCAGCATGAACAACATGTTTAAAAGTGTTGAACATTTGTTTAATCGATACATTTGCAGTGGTCACTAGTAGGAATGAATGCCTTGTTTCCCAAACTCTGGGTATGAAAGCCCTGGTGCACCTTTTTTCATGATCTAGAAGAATGCCAGATCAGAGGAGAGCTTCAGGCGGCATCATTTCAAGTCTTACTTCCTATATTTGGCCAATATCACCTCTGATTGGCTAACAGAAACACAACTCTGACTCCATTTACTTTGCAACATTGCTGTTATCTCCACAAACAACAAAAAACTTTGTTGTTGTTGCTGTGGCCGCGCTGAGGAGTGTAAGATAAAACGGGTGCTCCCAAAGAAACCTCTGTCTCCGTGACTGAGCTCACTACATTGGTATCAGAAGTGGGATACTCACCCTCGCCATAATGGAGAGAGACATTCGGAGGCTGGAGCAAGCTATCGAGGAGAACATTACCCGCCTGGAAAGCTGGCGATTGAAGAGAGCGGATGTGAGCGGCCATGTAAGCTCCCCGATGGGTCCCGATGGCGCGAGCGCACCGAGGCGGCGGCCCGCCGCGACCGAAGCTAGGGCAATGCTTGATGGGCTGCCTCCGTCAGCCGACACACTGGGCCCCCGACAGCGAGCAGTGATGCCTGCAACGCCAGCTAAAGTACCGAAGTATAACGGGCTAACCCCGCTAGAGCCCTACCTCTCACAAGTACGGCTAGCCGCGAGACATAATGGCTGAAGCGACAGCAAGGCTGCTACACACCTAGCGCTAGCATTGGGAGGAGATGCACTGCAGGTACTCCTCGACCTAGCCGCGTCAGAGCAGCATGAGCTCCAGGCCCTCACCACAGCACTTGAGAGGCGATTTGGGCAGCGGCACTCAGGGAGCAGATGACCAACTGGAGCCGTAGGCCGGGGGAGAGCCTGGGCACCTTTGCAGCGGATGTGTTGCTGTATGCTCGTCGTGGCTACCCAGAGTTCCCAGCAGCAGCCCGGGAGGAGCTTAGCCTGCATGCTTTCCTGCGAGGACTTTTCCCAGAGCGACTGCGCCAGCACGTCCGCCTGGCCATGCCTCAGACTCTCAGTGAGGCGCTCCTTCAGGCTGAAAGGGCCGAGCTGGTGCTCGCCTCACCACCACACCAGCAGGTGCCCCCCCAAGCTACCCTCAAATCAGAGCCGCAGACTGCGACGGGGAGGGGGCGGTCGCAGAGATATGTCAGCTGTGGCCCTCGGTGCCTCGGAGGCGTCCTCGTCGTCCCACTGACCGCTGTTACCGGTGCGATGAGCCTGGCCACGTGGCGCGTGACTGCCCGGCACCTGCCCCGACGGTCAGAACTATGGAGACTCCGGGAAACGGGGTGGGAGTGGTGTAGTGAGGGGACCACCGCCCCAGCTTCCTGTCCCCCTCGAAGGACGATGCACGGTGGTGGGCTGGGTTGGGCACCTCAAGGGACTCTACCTGAGCTGCTGCATTGAGGGCCAGCCATGCCGGGCCCTGGTGGACACGGGGTCTACCATCTCCCTGATACGACCTGACGTGCTCCCTGGAACGTCCGGGTTGTTGGTGGAGGGTTGGACGCCTACCGACACCCAGCTGATGACAGTGACGGGAGAGAGAACTGATATGCGGGGGAAGAAACCGTTGCAGATCCGAGTGAGGGATCTGGAGCTGATTTATGACTTCTGGCTGGCTGACATTCAAGACCAGTGAATCATCGGCCTTGATCTGCTAACCCGCTGGGGGGCCTGCGTCGACACCGCAAAGCGGGCTATCATTCTTCGCACAGAGACTCTGGCCCTCCAGTGTGGGCAAAAGCAGGGAGCGGAGGGGACCAGAGACAGACGTCAGGCAGCTGCCGCTCAGCAGATTTCAGGTGCCAGTGGTTCCGGGTCATCTCTAGTCACCTTAACCCCGGCCCCTCAGCCCAACAAATCTCCCTTGACCGAGACAATCGAGGCTGTTGGTGACCTGTGGCAGCGCAGCAGCGTAGGTCTCAACGGTGATCAGCGTCAGCGGTTGAGGTGCCTCCTGGATGAGAATGTGGACATCTTTGCCGCCAGTGACAAAGACTGCAGACAGACAGGGCTGGTCCAGCACACTATCGACACCGGCTCTGCCCAAACCATCCATCTACGTCCACACCGGTTGCCCCTCTCAAAACGGCAGGTGGCGGAGGAAAAGATCCGTGAGATGGCTGCGGCTGGGGTGATCGAGCAGTCCAACAGCCCATGGGTGGCACCCGTGGTCCTGGTGGGGAAGAAGGATGGCAGCCCGAGGTTCTGCATGGACTTTTGCCGTCTCAATGCAGTCACCAAGAAGGACTCGTACCCGCTTCAGCGGATCGACGAGGCCCTGGATCACGTCTGCGGCTCCAGCCGGTTCAGCTCCCTCGACCTGTGCAGTGGTTACTGGCAGGTGGAGCTAGCCCCCAAAGCAAGGCCTAAGACTACATTCACCATCGGACAGGGGCTGTGGCAGTTCAGGGTCATGCCCTTTGGGCTCTGCAATGCGCCAGCGACGTTTGAGAGGCTGATGGAGAGGGTGCTCGTGATCGTCCCTCGTAGCCGCTGTGTTGTGTACCTGGATGACCTGTTGGTACACGGTGGCGACTTCGACAGTGCACTGTCCCACCTGAGCGAGGTCTTCAGTGCCATCCGTCGAGCCGGGCTGCGGCTCAACCCTGCGAAGTGCCGGCTGTTGACGAGAGAGACTACGTTCTTAGGCCATGTGATCAGCGCGCAGGGTATCGTCACCGATCCCGCTAAGGTGGCGGCGGTCCGGGATTGGCCGACCCCCTCGAACGTCAAAGAACTGTGGAGCTTCCTGGGCCTAGCCTCCTACTACCGTCGGTTCATTAAGGGGTTCGCGACGACAGCCAACCCCCTCCACCGCTTAACCGACAAGGACCAGCCGTTTGGCTGGAGTGATGCCTGCGCTGTGGCTTTCGCACAGCTGAAGGAGGCCCTCACCAGAGCCCCAGTCCTGGCCTACCCTGACGCCCGGCAACCCTTCATTGTGGACACTGACACTAGCAATGTAGGAGTCGGGGCGGCCCTTTCTCAGCAGGACGATGCTGGAGAACGAGTGGTGGCATACTTCAGCCGAGCGCTGGGGCGAGCCCAGAGGAACTATTGTGTGACCCGGCGGGAGCTGCTGGCCGTGGTGCTAGCAGTGCGGCACTTCCGGCCATATCTGCACGGCTGCCGGTTCCTCCAGCGCAATAACCATGCATCTCTGACTTGGCTCCTGAACTTCAAACACTCAGAGGGTCAGGTGGCCCGCTGGCTGGAGGTCCTTCAGGGTTACGACTTTGAGATCCAGCATCGGGCAGGTCGACAGCATGGCAACGCTGATGCCCTCTCCAGAAGGCCCTGCATGGCCGTCGAGTGCCGCTACTGTCTGCGACAGGAGGAGCGGGTCCAGGAGGCGCTGGGGGGTGGCTGCTGCTCAGGCCACAGCCAGCGGAGGGGGGTGGCTCCCATTGGCCCCGAAGCAGCTGAAGAGGGAGCAGGAGTCTGATGCGATGTTGGTGCAGGTGGGGGCCTGGCTGGAGGCGGCGCAACGCTCCGACTGGATGGGGGTGTCGGGACAGGAGCCCGAAGTGAAGGCCTACTACTCCCAGTACAACAACCTGGAGACCCACGACGGCCTCCTGTACCGGAGATGGCAGGCCCCCGGGCAGGGCAGAGATCTCCTGCAGCTGTTGGTGCCTCGGTCGCAGGTGCTCGAGCTCGTCCACGGCTCGGTGGGGGCCGGCCAGAGGACGGTTCTACTGGCCTGGCTGTCGACGGGATGTGGAGCTTCATGTGCACTGTTGTGACACCTGCACGGCACAGAAAGGCCCAACTCAATGCTCCACTGCCCCTCTTCAACAGTACCTGGTGGGGCCCCCGATGGAGCGAGTGGGAGTGGACGTCCCAGGGCCTTTCCCTGTTACGGAGTCAGGGAACCGGTACGTGTTGGTGGCCATGGATTATTTCACAAAGTGGCCGGAGGCCTACGCTGTGCCGGACCAGAGTGCATCGACGACGGCGGAGAAGCTGGTGGAGTAGATGTTCACCCGGTTTGGGGTCCCAGCCAAGCTCCACAGCGACCAGGGGGGTAACTTCGAATCGAAGGTCTTCAAGGAGAGATCTGTCGGCGGCTGGGGCCGGAGAAGACGAGAACCACACCACTCCACCTGCAAAGTGATGGCTTGGTCGAGCGCTTTAACCGCACGCTGGCCACCCAGCTCGCCATTCTCACCGGCTGCCACCAGCGAGATTGGGACCGACATCTGCCCCTGGTCCTTTGGTCGTATTGGACTGCGGTTCAGGAGTCCAGCCAGTGCACACCTGCCGCTTTGATGTTTGGACGGGAGCTCCGGACACCCGTGGATCTGGTGTTTGGGTCCCCCCCCCCCCCCCCGAGCCGGAGATTGACTACTACAGGAGGCTGAGGGAGCAGCTGCAGGTGGTTCATGACTACACCCGCCAGGCCCAGGCCAGCGCCGGAGTGCAACAGAAAAGAGCGTACGACACTAAGTGGTGGTGGTGGGGGGGGGGGGGGGGGGGGGGGTCGCACCTGGCAACAAGGTTTGGGTGTACTGCCCGGTTCGCAAGAGAGGAGTGTCCCCCAAACTCTGCAGTCACTGGCAAGGGCCGGCGGAGGTCGTGGAGCGGCTAACAGAAGTGGTGTACCGTGTTCGCATGCCGGGCCCGGGGCGCCTGGTGGTGTTGCACCAGGACAGACTCTCCCTGTATCGACCGCTCGCTCAGGCTGAGACCAGGGCAGGGGATGCTGGCAGCACCCCATGTTCTGACCCGAGTGACTTTCCCCCCGCCTGTCGAGACCGGCCGGTGCGCCAGAAGAAGGCACCTGGACGTTTGCAGGACTTTGTGTGGGGTAATGGGGTTGTCGGGAACGACTGACCCCTTAGGTGGGGGCTGTGTAGCGGGCCAGGGCTGTTCGGGGTTTGTTCTGTTATTACAGTTATGTGTTTGTTGTCATGTTGCTATGGTGACGGGTGATGCGCTCTCTCAGCGACTGTTTTTCCGGTGAGAGCGCGCCCTTTTGTTGTTGTTGCTGTGGCCACACTGAGGAGTGTAGATTAAACGGGTGCTCCCAAAGAAACCTCTGTCTCCTCCGTGACTGAGCTCACCACATGTATTTATCTTTCCAAAACCAGAGATACTGTGTAAGGATGTTGGGATAATGCCCCCCTGTAAATGCCCCTTGATAGCCCCATACACAGAAAAATCCTAGAACCCCCACTGTGTTCATTTGCTTTTTCCAACCCCCCCCAAAAAAGAAAATAAATCCAAATGTTTCCAATGCTGCATACATTTCCATTTGAAAGGACTCTGCGAGATCATCATCACAACACGCAAAGTAACATTAAAACTAAGTTTGCCTGAGCCTAAAGCTTTGTTTTTATAAATGTGATTAAAACTAGTACAAAAACAGAGTCCGTGTGCGCTCCAGGGTTGTATACATGAGCGGTACTTTTTTTTTGTTTTGTTTTTTTTTTTGCTTTTTCTTTACCGGACAGTGGAAACAGCAGCCTCCGGTGAAACTGGAAGAGCGCTGATGGCGACTACACCGTTATGTAACAATCAGATTCCCATCAAAGCCATTCAACACATTGGGATGAACATAACAGAAGAACAAACTTCGCGCGTCCCGTTGGTAATGTTTCCGTAGCGTCATGGATAAAACCCGAATAAAAGAAAACTCCTTACCAGATCCTCCGGCGCTGAGAAGGAAGTGCAGAGGGGAGTCTGGCCGGTCTCTGAGCACACTGTTGTAGCTTGTGACTCGCTGGGGAAGAGGGAGGAACGCGCAGACTGGCCTGCTGCCCTCGCGGGGGGGTTATAGCCAGGAGGTGACCTGCTGTGTCGCAATGACACATGCAATCAGAGGGATGACATCAGCGCACGGTGGGTCTACCCCGCAGTTACGGTAGAGATATGGCATCAAAGGGGACCGCATGATTAATGAGGCAGAAATGTTGCTCACTCAGACTTTTGCATCTGATTTGAGTTGAACGTGAACGGGAAATAAAAAAAAAGAACATTCACAAAAGATCGTGTTTTTATTAGTTAAAAATAAGCTCCAAAACCAAATAGTTAGGACAAGAATGATAAAAAATGTGCATTAGTGTGTTGTAGTTTGAAATATCTCATCATCTATTTTTATTTAGATAATTAATGAATGCAGCTGACTCAGTTTTAACCTGGCAGCCAGTGAGATTCTATTATCAATCCTGGAGTGAACTGAATTATATATATATATATATAATTTTTTTTTTCATTAATTTTACTATTTGCAAAGCCATAACTTACAGGGACCAAAAATGTCATCAGTAGCCTATCAGTTTAAATAACAAGTTTCCCTCTCCTAATAAGAAAATGGTAAACCATTAAGTAGTAAAGTTAAACTGACCCCTCCCAGATAGCCCACTCTGCTCTGATTGGTCAGCTCTTCTGACCTGATCAGGCTCCGCCCACCACTCCACATTAGTTCTATAGAAATTCAAAATTCAACAGTTTGAAGTCAACTGCAGAGCACATCGATGCATTTAACACTAATAACTGAGACATATATTGTTTTCTTGGAAACTTGAAACTATACCACTAACTCTATCGAAGATCTATTTAGTGCGGTTTATCCACTTAGGACAAAAGTTTATATTGACACTTTTTGGCTCGTACTTGATAATAAATTTAATTTACATTTGTAATGTTTGAATTATAGCGTTACTATAATAAATGAATACATACAAATAATGAAAACTGACTCCTGGTGTCAAGTGAATGAATAAGATGTCTTTTATACACATCGATACTTCAAAAATAGTTTCTTCAAAAGTATTATTAGTTATTTCAGCTGATTATGGGGGTTACTGTCCTGATGACCACAAGCACCACCGATGTCTTCACTCTCCAGGCTTTTTTGAGTTCTTCTTTGAGGCCCTGGCACTTCCCTAGTTTCTCGTGTTGCTTTTTCCTGCTGTTGCATCACGGTGTTGCCACATCCACCACAACGGCTGTCCTCTGTTGTTTGTCGGCCACCCAAAATGTACGGTTGGTTCGCCATCACCATTTTATCACTCTGAATCTGGAAGTCCCACTTTGACCTTGGGGCTTCCAGTCCATACTGTACACAGAAGTTTCTCTACACAGAGCCAGCTACTTGGCTGTGGCGTTCCATGTACATTTTCCCTGCCAGCATCTTACACCCTGCAGTTAAATGGTGGATTATCTCAGGGGCCTCTTTGCATAGCCTACACCTTGGGTCTTGTCTGGTGTGGTAGATCTTAGCCTCTGTTGATCAGGGCCTGCCATGATGAGTGCCATTTGCTGTGATTGATAGATAGATAGATAGATAGATAGATAGATAGATAGATAGATAGATAGATAGATAGACGATGGATAGATGGATAGATAGACGATGGATAGATGGATAGATAGATATTTTGAGATATGTTCAAGAACAGTTTGTGTCTCCAGGAAACATTTAGCTATTTATCACAACACTCAGCTGATGTGGCTGGTGATGACTTGTCAGCCTCAGTTGTACTTTGTGTTTACAAATCAGTGTCAGCATGGTGCCTTGCTGAACTGATAAAGCTATTAAACTAGAGTCTGAGTACTACCGAGATAGCGTTAAAACGGTTGATTGTTCCAACAGGGTCACTATGGTGCTTCATATACAGCTTTATGTAATCATATTTTTTTTTACCATTGTAAAAAACATAACAAGTCATAAAGTGAAGATTCATGACAAAAATGAATCCTGATGACATTTATTCTCTGTGTGAATGTTTCTCCTGCTTCACTGGTGGATTTCTGGGACGAAGGTCATGGGTTATTTTGATATTTTAACTTAATGCATCATAAGGGGATATTGCAGAGTGTTGAAAAAATCTGATAAGTGTACTTTTCATTCTCCATCGGCTTGGCAATAAAACAATCAATGAGCCAAACATCAGCAAACATGTAGAGTAAGAAGTGCAGTGAGATTATTTTTGTAAAAAAAAAAAAAACTAAATATTTTATACAGAAATCTTTGTCACCATTTATGTGTTATGTTGACACACATTAACAACTGAGTTAGTAATTAGAGCAAGATCTAAATTGGTTCTCTTGCCATTAAAATAAATTATTGCATATTTCCTCAGGGCAGGTTTCTTCTGCATATTTGGAGATGGTTTGTTAAAAGAGGCCTCTCTCCTTCCTTTCCATTTTTGCTTCTTCCTCTGATTGGTCAGATTCAGTGGCATGATCAAGCCCCACCCACCATCACCTAGCATTAGCGCTGCTGGAACTTCAAATAATAACAATAACAGCTCTACAGATCTAACCTCTGACCACAAGTCAGAACGATGCTGACTTTTATACTGAGTCATGTTTAGTGCACCTGTGAGAGGTTTGAATCAATACAGCAGCTGCATGATCAATTTTCTTAAAGTGCAATATGAATTTATAAAATGTATAATTTTTACCCCTTTAACAGTTTTTATAGTAGATCTTCGTGTTGTAGCGACTAATCATTAGCTCAGATTGAGGCGTCCATGTCACAGCGGCTTCAAGTTGCATGAGTCTGTAACTCTTTACCGCCATCTAGTGGATGACTTTTACAAGTGAATTTAGATTAAATATTTTTTCTTACATTATGAATTATCAGATGTCTGAATACATTTTTTAATGTTTTGAGAAATCCCTAACAGCACTGCAGGTAGATGCATTTAGGAATAATCTTGGATTTTTCCTCATCAAGCCAAAGGAACGACTGGTGTACAGGTTTATTTTCACATGGCAAACATTGGTTGACAATTTCCAACTGAATGCAACAAGATCAGGTCCCACTACTAAATCAGCAGCAAAGCAAACATGTCTTAATGACAAAAACAAAAGGAATTTCTTCAGTTTTAAAGTTCTTCTCAGCAAAAGAAAGTGAAATTATTGTTAATAGAGCACTTACAGAATACAAGATTAAAATCAGCCTACTGTACAACTGCTACATTTACAGGTTCACACACACGTTTAATTTTCAGACAAAAATACACATCTGATTTTTGTATTACACACCCTCTTTTCAGCCTATTAAAATAATTCTGTAATCATAAAAATCTCATACAGTGTATATACATGTATTTGATGCAAGTGTATTTCTTCACAATACACACAGACATGCTGCTAAGCTCTCTTACGATTGGACTTCTTTCATTTGGTCGTTGTCTTAAGCCTCTTTTCCACCTGACGTGAAAGTGGTGTGTAACGACACGAAGGCGTTTTACCAGGGAGCTCCCTTCCAACCAGAAGCGATTCTGACGCAAAAAACGGAAGCAAAAGCGTCCCACACAGCCATTCTCGTAAGGTCACATGATCACGGGAGAATTGCCAGATGTGTGATTTTGGAATTTATAAGCAAAAAGACAGCTACATGCATCCAAAAAGGTCGGTGGCTTATTTTGTTTCGTTTACATTGGTTAAGAGGGATTTTTACCGGAAATGAAGTACGTTTATTTGAACATTACTTTTATTTTGAAAGTTCAGATGTTTCAAGTACCTTTAAAGATGTTGCTTTTGTATTCAACATCCTGTCTGACTCAATCTAAAATGCAGATGCTGAAGTGTTTAAGAAGCGTAAAAGTTATCTCTTTGCTTCTTGGACGCATCCAAAATATCACACTTTGCTGCTGGTGGAAAGAAACCCGTCCACTATAACGCCATGGCCGTTCGTGACGCTCTCACGACCGGCGGAAAAGTGGCTCAACATGCGTGTTTGGAAATAAACGGTGCAGCATTTATCACTTTACCCGATTAACTGGGTGTCCAAAAAGCTCGGGGCACTGCTCCTCGCCTTTTGCGATCCTGTCGCACTTTTCAAACAGGTCGTAGTTGATCTTGTCGGTGATGACGCTGTCCTGTTTGTATTCTGGGTGCTTCGCGACAAACTCCCTCATCCATTTGGCCATGGTCATCATCTCACCTAATTTAGATCAACAATAGGTGGAATCCATGATCCTTTAAACACTAAAAGACATTTAAACTGACGTAGAAGCTTACCTGAAGCACGTTTCTTGATGAGTTTTAGATAATTCAAAATAGTGCATCTGGTGTCGACGTCTACTTCCATGTTTTCCAGGTAGCAGTTCAGGATTGGGATTAGCCCCTGAAATACTCCTTCCTGGTGATTAGGAAGTTGAGGGAGAAATTTAACAATTACAACTGCACACTTGGCAGTTTTGATTTGCTTTTAGCACCACCTAGTGTCCATTTTTTCCTCTTTTTTCTTTCATTCAAAATAAAAACAAATAAAACATATAAACAATAAGAAATGCATAACAAACAATCAAATTTGAACGAAAAGGAGCAGAATGAAGAAAAACCTTATAATTTCTGCCCCCTTTTCCAGAAGAAATAATCAATTTATATACAATTTCTATTTGTCAGACACACATACAGATTCATTTTAAACTTTTTCCTGTTCTAAATTCCAGTGCTATCATGATCATTGATTTAATTTACTTTTTCATAACTATTTAGTACACTCAATTTGGTACATTTTTTGAATATATTAAATGACAGTTTTTTAAATTTCCCTTTTAAGGTTATTCCATAATTTAACACCATTCACAGATATATTCCATTCCTTAATTTTAGTTTAGTTCTACATCTAGGTTTTGTAAACACATCAGTTTCGTTCAGCATGTCATTACTAGTTCTCTTTTCAAATATCCCCTGAATGTTTGTTGGCAGAGTACCTAAATTGGCTTTATACATGGTTTGTAAGATTTTCCAGTCTTTTAAATCATGAAATTTCAGTAATTTATATTTATAAACAATGGTTTCGATGGATCTCTACAGCCACTATAATTGATGATTCTCAGAGCTCTTTTCTGTAAAATAAATAAGGGTTGTGTATAGTTTTTGTATGTTACTCCCCAGATTTCTACACAATAAGTCAAGTATGGAACGATCAGTGAATTGTACAATACAAACAAACCAGAATTAGTCACTAAAACCTTGACTATGTAATACCCCTAAGGATTTGGCAATTTTACCTTTTACGTAACTAATATGGGATTTCCATGTCAACTCTTTATCAATAAGAACTCCAAGAAATTTAGTTTCTTTTACTCTTTGAATTTTAATCCCATCTATTTCCAATGACACATCACTGTTCTTTTTATCATTAAACAGTATAAAATTTGTTTTATTAAGATTCAGTGTCAATCTATTTATAATCAAACCAGTTTTTAATTTTAATCAGTTCATCATTTATCACTTTAGCCACCTCCTCAATATTTGATCCTGAGTAAAACAGTGTTGTATCATCTGCAAATAGAATGTTACTGTGTCTTAGATATATTTACCAAGTCGTTAATAAACAAAATGAACAGTTTAGGTCCGAGGACAGACCCTTGTGACACGCCACAATTAATTTCACATAGTTTTGATGTATGGTCCTTTATCTGAGCAAACTGTTTCCTTTTTTCTAAATAAGTTTTAACCCACTGATAAGCCACACCTCTTTTTCCATACCGACTTAATTTTCGAAGTAACCTTGAGTGATCAATGACGTCAAAAGCTTTTTTCAAATCAATGAAAACACTAAAAGTAATTTTATTGTCAATTGCTGTTGATATTTTATCCGTTAATTCCATTATTGCCATTGCTGTGGAATGTTTAATTCTAAACCCATATTGTTCATTGTTTAAAATATTATTTTTTTCGATGAATTTATCCAACCTTGATACAAATACTTTTTCCAATATTTTAGAAAACTGTGGAAGCAGTGACACCGGCCTGTAATTATTGAAACTATGTTTATCACCAGTCTTATACAAAGGAATGACTTTCGCTGTTTTCAATGCGTCAGGAAAATTTCCAGTAGAAAGTGGCAGATTACAAATGTAAGTGAATGGTTCAATGACAGATTCTATGATGGTTTTATCATGTCCAGATCCTGATAATCGGTTGATCGTTTGTTTCCACAGTTTTTTTTACAATGTTTCGTATTTCTTCTTTATCTACTTTGTCAAGGACAATACTATTGACAGTACTAATCATTGTGGTCAATTTATCTTCTATTATTGGTTTGTTTTCCATCAAACTCCTACCTACATTTACAAAAAAAAAAAAAAAAACATTAAACTCAGTGATTTCTTTATCATCATAAATATTTTTTTGTCCTTGACAGTGATTTGGAATACTGGATTTTGTTTTCTCTCTATTAGTCACACTGTTTAGTATTCCCCAAGTAGCTTTTGCATTATTTTTATTCTGATTCAATAATTACCATAATAATCTTTTTTTTGCTTCCAAATTATTGTTACCAATTAATTTTTATATTTTTATACCGTATTTTCCGGACTATAAGTCGCTACTTTTTTCCCACACTTTGAACCATGCGGCTTATAATGAGGTGCGGCTTTACTGAAGATTTTCCTTCACCTGCCAGGGGACATTTTAGCAGAAAGTGAAACTGGTGGAAGTCAAAAGTGGAAATCGAAGGAAGTGCTCATTTTAATTTAGCACATGTAAGCAGCCAGCACGACGAAGAATTTTTTTCAAATCCGTACCCCCTCTTCATGGTAACTAGGAGTTCATATGATGCCACATTTAAGTTAGAGGCCATCCATCTGGCAGTAAAGGAGGGAAACAGTGCTGCCGCATGTAAGCTTGGCATGAATGAATCCATGGTTCGGCGCTGGAGACGGCAGCGGGAAGAACTCATTCAAGCCAGCTTCACCCGGGGATGATGACAGCAACACGCACAGCGACACTGACATCGCCACAGAAAAGGTATGTGACGAAGCTCTTCTGAGGCTGTTCAACTCCGACACTGAAGAAAAGGACTTTAATGGCTTTAGTACGCAAGAGGAAAATGAGAGCGAATGACTTCTGGTAGGCAAGTGTGTTTTATTTACTAACCAGGCATGTTTTGTGTGCAGTTTTTATTTTCTAATCATCCAGGGCTTATTAATGCTGTGTCAGCGCTGTTCTTTCTAAACATGCAAATTACTGGTAATAATGTGTCAGTTCTGTTTTTATTTTATAACCATCCAGAAATATGAATGCTATCAGTGCCGTTTTCTTTTCTAAACCTGCAGGCACGTTCACCCGTGTTTAAAATGTGTTTTGTTGAATTAAAACAACAACGAAAAACCTCCGTTTAGCATCTTTCTGTCTAATTATCTTATGCTATGGCCATACATGCGCTGTGCGCCGGGGACCTGCATGTGGCTGCTGCGCCGCGGCTTGTACCCGAGTGCAGCGTGTGTGTGTAGAAAACCTTTTTTGTTGGTGCGGCTTATATTGAGGTGTGCTCTATAGTCCGGAAATTACGGTATCTATCTTCTGCTTCCCTTGTTTGCAATTTAAAAAAAACTCCTCTATTTAAATTATTCTTTTTTGCACACACATTCTTTAATCCCTTAGTCATCCAAGGCTGATTTTCCCTTTTACCTGTAGATTTGATTAATTTGCAGTTATCATATGACTTCAACAGTATTTTCATGAAGGATGTGTATGCAGCATTGACATCACTGACGTATACCTCCTTCCAATTTTGTTTATTAAGATCTTTGGTTAATGCCTCCATGGCTTTAACTGATTTATCTCTTCTGTAGTTTATGGTGATGTTTTGTTTTATGGAATGTTTGTATTTGAAGACTGCGAAAACAGGTAGGTGGTCACTAATATCCGTCATTAATATCCCAGTTTTCCGGACATCATCCTTATTGTTAGTGAATATATTATCAATGATTGTTGCACTCAGAGATGTAATTCTATTTGGCTTGATTATCAAGGGAAATAAACCTACACTGTACAGTGAATCTGCAAAATCCTTAGTTATCTGTCCAGCCTCATGTTCTAAATTAATATTAAAGTCCCCAAATAGAAAAAATGTTTTGTATTTAATGTGATCAACCAATTCAATAATTTTTTCATTAAATATCTCAATACATGATCCTGGTGTTCTATATAAACAACTAATTAAAGTATTTTTAGCAGCTTCATTGCTGATTTCTACAGTTACAATTTCCATAACATTATCTTCCATCATTGTCATTTCCTTAACTAGTTTACATTTTAGATCTGATTTAATGTACAGGGCAACCCCACCACCTCTTTTATTTTTTCTATTTACAAAATAAAGTTCATACCCTTCCATTTGTACTTCATCCATCATATCATCTTTGATATTTAGTAGAACCAAGAGCAAAACTTATTTCCTCGCTGCACGTTCAGTCTTTTTAACGCCTCACTCTAACAGCTGAAATGTCTCCCCAGCCTTTATTACTGTGTACAGGAGTGATTCATCATTAAATCAAACGTGTGTGTGTGTGTGTGTGTGTGTGTGCGTCTCTAGTGCTCCTGTTTCAGAGGGTAGAAGAAAGACTAAGTAGAAGAACCGCTTCCTGATCATTTACCAAAGAACATTCCAGAATGGTAACATTTGCATGTAAACTAGTATTTCCTCCTTAAAGACTGGAATGTTTGTAGCGATTGTTAAAATGTTTGACCTTGCAAAAAAACAGTTGGAAATGGTTAGTTTTGACTAGCGGATTTGTGCTCTGCTCCCTCCTTCCCGAGGACCGGCATAAGTCAAAGAAACTGATTTTTTCTGACCCGAATGTTTCCTCTACTTTCTCACTCACATCCTGTCTGCTGCTAATGCAGGAAACAGGGTAAAAGACTGAGTGACCGATTGTGTTTCAAAAAGAACAAGTATTGCACCGTTTCTCAGTGAAAGAATCCTTTAAATGACTGCAAACTGCAATTCGACCACTAGATGTCAGTAGATAATAATGAGAATCAGAACTTGATTATTAAGCTAAACTAACTAATAAAAACCACCTTTCCATTGATGATTGTGTCAATGCTCATCAGCATGTACTCCTCGTTTCCACAGTCGGTTTCTAAGCCGTTCTGAGCAGAAGCAGCACCATCAAAGACCGGGTTGCAGCCTGTTCAAAACAGAAATGATGAAACAGCGGCCAGCTGGATTTGCATGCAGTTCTACTTCCTGTTTCATGTACCTTTAAAGATGTCTTTTCTGAAGTAAAACATTCCATCCAGGACAGCGTTTCTTTTCTGTGCCACCTTCATGTTTTCATCAACCTATAAAAATATTTTTATTCCACATCAGTGGAAAAAAATTCATTATCCATCGCCGGGGTTGAATGTTAAAATGGTAGAAGTATCCATTTTCTATTGTTACCTTTGACAAGGGGATTAAGAAGTCCAGTTTGTAGGACAGGATGACTCTGGTGAGCAGGACGACAAAGACCACATATGCAGCATTCTCAAAGTCTGTTAACTGCACCTGTGCGCCAAAACCAAAACATCCGTCTCTACAAGTAGCTTAATCTACATTCAGATTAAAAACTTGTAGTAAATACCTCCATGGGGCGAAATTCAACCCTCCAGCCGATGTCAGAGTTCGGAGGTGGGGGTTTAAACCGCATCGACTGCCAATTTGTCGACTGAAGGTTCTACAAGAAGTTTGATTAAAAACATTAAGTCCAATGACCGGATTAAATGTAATCTTCACATTAACAATTATTTGTCATCTATGGATTCCGTTAATCCAAACCTCAAAGTGATCAGACTCGTTTTCGTCGTCTAAGTGGATTTTCTCCTCAAACACAGAGAGCGGGTCTCGTATGAAGAGGTGAGCTATGTGCTGAGCCAGCAGATTGTCAATCCCTGGAAAAACCAAACCCAACACATTTTCATATTTCACAGCTGTAGGAGCATGCCCAGGTGGATTTAAACAAATCGTACCTGCATCGAGAAGCTGCTTGTTGATTTCCTCGTCTATTATCAAGTTAATGTCGTTGTACTTCTCACCACAGCAGGACAGATAGCTGTCAATCGAGTCATATCTGGACTTGAAAATCCTGTATTTGTTGTTTTTCAAAGGCTGAAAAACAAGATTAAAAGGTACAGTTGGGAGTCTTATTTCCTGATATTTGGAAATCTCTCCTCGGATTGTATGGTTTCAACAGGAATCTACCACAGACTTTTTGCTCTGCAACATTGATGTTTTATCAACACAACCAGGGAGGAGTTCTGCTGTGTGGTGGAGTTGCTAATGTTGCCAAGTTGCTTAAGGCTGTGGGACACTGAAAACACTTTTGTAATGATTATTTCTGATTACAATCCATCACTCAGTTTTTCATGCAGGCTGAACATGAAAATAGTCTCCTACACCCATCTCCTGCATTAGCTTCGGAGAGAAACTCTAGGATTTGAAAATCCTGACAGATCTACATCAGGCTGTCGCTTAGCATTCATGGACTCAACCATCTTGGCTCATGACGGAGAAGGCTGTTGGTGTAGTCTCCAGGAAACAGCAGAGAACATGTCAGCTAGTAGAAGCTAGCCATTAGCATTAGCAACTCCACCACTCAGCAGAATGACCCCGAGGCTTTTGTTATTTGTGGAGGTAAAACATTCACGCTGCAAGCAGGGCCAGATTAACACTTCGTTGTACCCTGGGCAACAATATTCAAGGGCCCCATCATCATGGCCCAAGGATCACCATAAAATGGTCACATACAGAATATTTTACTGTAATATGCAGTAAATATACTCAATACTTGAATGCCTGACATCACGTAACCCGCTCAGGGCAACCTTTGGTCCTCTCTTCATTGGTCAGTCTGCAGGGGGGGGGGGGGGGGGTCATTTTGCCTTGGCCCCCAAAATGTCTTGAAATGGCCCTGGGTGTGTGACAGTTTTGAAGGTGATCTGAATTGTATCAAATGCATAAATATGACGTGTAGAACTTATTGTTTTATACAGGTAAAAACGTGTAGTGGAGATAAATCTACCTACATTTTACTTTTCAACACTTAGTTTTGTTTCCTTGTTTTTATTTAACTATTTCCTGTCCTGTCTCTCATCTTCCTGCACCTCCTCTAAACTCTCCAGAAAAACTGCTGCCTGGATTCTTACTTTTTCACCTCATCAATTACTTTTGAGCAGATCAAAGGGATCTCCTGACCGCAAAGCGGAGAGCACATTTCGATGCTGCGTCAGTGAGGTGAAATCGCCGCAGCACAGGTGATGAGCTCCGCAGTAGCAGAGCACTTCAGGCACAAATAAGACAGAAAGTAGAGAACATGTGCGGACATGAACGATCGTGTGTTAATTATAGTTTTTTTTGGTTGCGCCATTTTGAGAATGGACCGTGCGCTGGACGCAGCAGCCTGGAGCACTGCACACCAACGATCATCGCTCTGCTGCCCTCTGCTCAGAAGAGTCCATAAATGATGTAATATAGGTAGAAAACTTTTTATCCGGCTCCCCTGGATGTGTAGGATATCCAGCTCCCCCATAATTCGATCCCTGCTCCTTCCTGGATGAAAAACCGGACATTTTCATCAATAGGCTACAAAAAAACCCCCGGACAGAGAGTGAAAAGTGGACATGTCCGGGGAAAAGACGACATATGGTCACCCTAGTTTAAATATAAAGCGGGAGATTACAGATACAGTATTTTGCTCATGCTCTTGCTGCCCTGGGCCTGGGCCCTTTAGAGTTCGTGGGCCCCTGGGCAATTGCCCAGTTGCCCATATGGCTAATCCGTCCTTGGCTGCAAGTCAGTAGTAGCGTCGCATATCTATTATCCGATCTGAGGAGAGATGCCTAAATATCAGGAAATAAGACATCATAAACATGCTGTTTGAAGCTCAGCAGTGATGTGAGTCACTGTTTGTTCCTGGAAATGTTGCATAAGCATTCTGGAGGTGGGGCTTAGTGAGGTACGCCTGAAGGCGGGTTGGAGCTTTGAATTGTATACTTTCAAATAGTTGCAGCTTTTTTTAAGAAATACTATCCTATCTTTACTTTATGTTATTTAAATCACCTCAAACTGGGACGTCAAACCAGGTGGAGCTTTGCAGTGAAAACGTGTTAGATATGGTATTATGTGGTGAGCCGTACAATGTGAGAAACTGGATTTATTCATGATTTACTGGACTTCATATCAAAATCTGAGAGGTACGACTATTAAAGGACTATTCTCAAACACTGAATTAAGTTTGCATCAATGACCATCTTTAATCATAATGAGTATACATCAATCATTTTCTAAATGCAATTAACAGAATAAGAAATCTAAAATGCATCATCTATAGGAACATTCCAGTCTTAATTGAACTTTGGCATCTTCAGCTCACCTTTAGCCCACGTTCCTCTGGAGTCCTGTCATCCACCGAGGCAGAAATAACTCCCCAGCGACAATCAATGTCTGACACATAGCCTCTGTAGAACGGAGAGGCCGCACTCAACGCCATCTGCAATGAGTGAAACATGATCTAGCGCAAGCAATACATAAAAAAAGGTTTATCTTCATAGTAAGGGACTGATCACTTGCTTGTGTAGCAGTTGGTGTGATGAAAAATAGATCAGGAAACAATCCATACAGCCACTCACCACGATGGGGCAGAATGTTGCTAGTTGGTCATAAAGATACCTTGCCTCATCAATGCTGCAAGCCTGGAATGTCACCTGCAAAAGCAGCACAAATGAGGCTGAAGTGCATTTATAAATCACTTATTATGACGGTAGGGCTGCAGTTACACAAATAAGTTATAAATTATTATATAATCCACATCCATGAACAAAATAAACAGATTTGGCAGCTGGGTCAAATCCTGCTCTACCTGCAGGCAGCAGTTGCCCATGCCAAAGCCCATGCAGTCCATGTAGATGTGGTCAGGCAGAGCTGCCCGCGCCGCTTCACCGTCGTCCTCAGGAAACTCCTCCACAAACGGAGCCGGGGTGCGCTGGTCTTTGAAGACTGAAACAGGAGAATACAACAAAATCGCTTTAGAAAGACCCTTTTGTGTGTCGTAAAGCTCACAAGGTCCAGAAAACGAATCATATGACGAAACATTAAACTCATCAGGAATGTTTTAGCTAATGTGATTTTAAAATTAAATCAGATTCTGCATTTTCATTATTTTTGAAATAAAAACTTACTGGGCACATTTATTACAACTTTCTCTCCCCTTCGATGGCGAATGTTTCTTGTCAGAGTGCTGGGGGGGGGGGGGGGGGGACAGTTAACCTCAGAAAACTCCCAAAAACAAACGGTATAAATGAAAATTTTATGTTTTCTAAAACTCTAACAAAGCCCACCTGAATCTTGGATGTCCGTTAATAGCTTCATCTGGAAAAAACAGCGACTTAGAAACTCCCTTTTCAACCGGAGTGGGTCGGTACTCTGGCTTGGTAAAACCTGGACAACCTAATCTAAACAAAGGACTTCAAACATGAGACTACGCACATCATATTTTATATTTCAGCTAACTAAAAAGTCTGTAAAAGAAATAAAAAAAGCTGAAATGCTGTTTGAACACCGGCACCTTGGAAAGGAGGTGATTGTGCAGAGGGTTTGGTTCTGACTGAGGACAGACGATGCCTCCAGGCGCCTCTTCCTCATGTTGCCCTCTACCGTGTTGAACTCCGACATCGTCCCTCCGTACGGCTGGCCTGGAGTTCCCTCGATCATGTATTTGCTGTACTCTGGTCTCCAAAGTGTGGGGTGACTGTAATAACATGAATCATGTTGTGGAAACATTCGACTTTTTCTGCGTCAGCCCTAGTGACATTATCACAGTGACCTTAGTCATTAGATAAAACAGCTTTTTTCTTCTTCATGAGGTGGCGGCAAAAACCTGGCGGCCCACTGATGTGTGCAACAGAGGGGCAGTAATGAGGAACGCACGGGATCTGCTATCGTTACTGCCACTGGTATTTACCTCTGGGTGAAGTTAGCAGCAAAGATTTTACACTGACGTCATGACCAGTGGGCTAACACAACACCCTCCAGCCTGAATGAAAACATTCACAGCGGTTGGATGGTTGATTACCTTTAAAGAGGGGCTACTGAGGTTTGGAGATGTTTTGCAGGGAATAGTCCTTTCATAAATAATGGCCATCCATTTCACAGAAAAATTAATAAATGCCCACCACACTGCAAGGTGGTAAAAATATAATAACCGGAGGTGATTTAAGGCAATGTGCTTTTGTTTAGAAAATAAAGTAGGAGAGGTTATATTTGGAACATATTTTGCTGTATTGTTTGAAAAGGTCTTAGCATATTGATGGCTACCAATAAATTAAATGTTTTGTCAAAAAATTGATTACTTTAATCGTGTCTGAAAAGTACAATCCTAGAAAAACCTCATCCGATCATCATTCACATAACTGAACCATGACTCATCCATCAAATTGCCCTCTGATCGTCTCTGAGCATTACCCTCCATGTGCACATTCTTAGTTTGAAGCAGCTCAAAAGGAAGTAAAGCCAGAACCGGGCTGGCAAGATTTGGAATAGGGCGAATTCACTTAAGGAGTTAATTTACAGGTTCTGTTTTGAGTCTGGTTCGGTTCTTGTTGGAAAACAGGTGACGGATCTGTCGTCTGTGAGCGCAGCAGGTGTTTTGTCAGCTGGCAGAGCAACATACTTGCGTACACATGTGTATCCGAAGTCAACACGGTGAAGAGAGTGTGATAGGTTCGGGAAGTTTTGACTAGTTGTTTGTCAGGTTTTTCCAGATTGTCGGCTGCACTGAGCTGCTGTGACTTTGAAGTTAAAAATAAACTGATAAAGCAAAAATGTGCCTTGTTTTTCACCATGAAAAACACCACACTGAATTATCTAGCATACTAAATAGTTATATGGTTACGTACATGCATTAGGAATTACTAGGGATGTGTATTGGTGAAATTCTGGCAATACGATACATATATTGTATCGTCTCCTCTGCATCATGATATCACCAGGGTTTCCCCCAGCCCTTTATAAGCCTGGCGGCCTGCCAGGCTTTGTTTGCCCACCCGCCAGGCTAAGCGTCATGCCCCGCCCCCCGCCCCGACCCTACCGTGTCCGCTGACACGAACGGCGCAATGAAACTAGAGCCCTCCATCAGCTGATACTGGTGAGAAACAGCAGCGGAACGAGTGCAACCACCCCATCCCCGCTATCACGGACGATATTAGCGATTTTTTAAAGACTGAATTTATTGTAGGAAAATTCAAACAGTCCAAACTGATATGTAACATGTTTAACATGAGGTTTCTGAACCATGATAGAGGGATTTACATTTCAATGGTGGAAACAAAACCCACTGCACACTAGGGTTGTCAAGGTAACCGGTGTAGCGGTAAACCCCGGTAAAAACGTTGACAATAATAATAACAGTCTATTTAAAAAAAAAAAATTATCTCGGTGGATTACCGTGGCTGCGGTGTAGGCATGGTGACACTTACCAGCCACCGTATCATCTGCTGAAGTTGCTGGCGGCACATGCGCACTTTGTTGTTTACGACCAAAACTTTCTTGAAGCGAAAGCTGAAATAATGGCCAAAGGAGGAGACGGCAGCGCTCAGGACATTTATTATTCCTCAAAGAAGACAAAGTGGGAAGTATGGGCAGTTTTTGGATATTTGAAGAATGCCGAGGGACAGTTGATAGAAGACGGCTATCCTGTTTGCAGCACGTGCAGAAAAAGTGTCTGTGAAAGGCAGCAACGCTTCATATCTCATGACACATCTGCGTGACCATCACCCACAACTCTACAGTCAACGCAAGGCAAGCTAACGTTAGCGTTTTAGCTAAAATGCGTGATCCGAGGATTTGGGTTGAGGGAGAATGCAACGAGTCGCTATATAAAGCAGCCGCAGCGCCGCTACCTGCATATAAACCGTGTCGCGGACACCCCCATGTTGAAATGACGCTATGCATTACGGGGCTCCCAGGGGCAGATAAGAGTTGGTCTCTCTCCGAGAATAATTATGAATTTAACAATGATTACTGCCTGATGACATTTTCCCACATCTGCAAAGCTCACTGGAAGGACACAAACCAAGGACAATATTTTCCTGATATAGGGGTTATTACTCAAGTAAGGGTAAAAAAAAGTATCTGATTAAAAGGCTACTTGAGTACTGAGTATAATCTTGTCTACTATTTTTTAAATGATGACATCAAACAGACAAAAAATAAGTTATGGGCAAGTATTGGTATTTTAAAGACTAAAGAGGAAAAATGTAAACAAATAAACAAACATAATTACAAAATAACACATTTTAGGCAAAATTTAGACACAAACTGAGGAGAATATTTCCCTGATATACAGGGTTTATTTGTCTGAAAATGTAACGCGTTTTAAAAAATACCGCGATAATACTGAAAACCGTGATAATTTTGGTCACAATAACCGTGAGGTTCAATTTTCACACCGTGACAACCCTACTGCACACTGCTGCCAACAAGCAGGTGGCCTTTGAAAAACACCAAAAGAAAAGAAAATACGCAAATACTTGCATGTAAATCCCCCCCCCCCCCAAAAAAAAATCGATACACGGCTTTTGAATATTAATATAATTTGCAGTAAAAAATATTGCGATATTTTGCCAGATCAATATTTTCTTACATCCCTAGGAATTACAGCAGAAAAGGTGCAAACAATGGGTTGACAAGGTAGCGTTATGTTTTTATGGCCGTTTGTCTGGTATTATAACATTTTCTGTGAACATGCGATTCTGTGACTCTTGGAGTAACCTCAAGAAAAGGGGAAGATGTTCCTTGGAGATTTATTTTTTTTTTGCCTAAAACATAGCTTGCTTGAACAGCTTTCTTTCAATGAAGTGGGCTCTACCTTAAACCATCAGCTCATCAGTCCTGTTGGATGTGGGCACCATTTCTCCCAACAGTGGTTGTTCAGGAAAGCAGTAACTATTTTTCAATGTTATGCAGATTACTGGAGTTTGTTCTCAACTCTTTCTTTTTACAATAATAATTAAACTCCGCTGAGACACACCCATCTATCCACGATCCATCTGTCAGACGGCAATATAAACAAGCATTGGTAAACCAACTGGGTCATGTGTCAGATCAGGTAACTCATCACTCAACACAGGTGTAAATTACGTGCATGCACAATCACAAAAGGCACACACGGCTTTCCTGGGTTTTAATTGGACACTCGGTGGCTGAACATGAAAACAGTATTCTACACCCACGTCCTGCATTAGCTTCTGATAGAAAATAAATGATGAAATATTAGGATTTGAAAAGCCTGACAGATCTATGTCACACTGTCACTTAATATTCACAGATTCACCCATCTAGACTCGCAATGGGGTAGGATGTTGCTGGTTTAGCGTCCTGGAAACAGAGAACGTCTGGACTAGCAGAAGCTGAGTGTTAGCATTAGCAACTCTACCACACAGCAGAACTCTCAGCCTTGTGTTATTTGTGGAGGTAAAACATTAACGTTAGAGTCAGTGATAGAGTCACGTTGTTGTTATCCAATCCGAGGCAAGATGTCCAAATATCAGGAAATAAGATTCCAAATCCTGCTGTCTGAAGTTACTTTCCGAGCTGATACATGTGCTTATGTTCCCCCCAGTGAATTACAGGGCATTCGTTCCTACTAGAGACCACTATAATACATCGATTAAACGAGAGTTCAACACCTTTAAGTTACATGATTATCTGGTAGAAGTGCAGCCTCGTTACCAAACTCTTTGGATAAAACGAGAAGCAAAAAAAGACATCAAACTTACTTGGGGTTTATATTTTCACCCTGCTCTTGAAGAGTTTCCAAAACAGCATTTCCATTCAGCACCAGTCGCACCTTTTTATCTTTGTCATCCAGTTCCACCAACATGTACTCAACCTACAGCGAAGACAGGCAAAAACATCATAGACGTGACATACAAATTTAAAGTTTTCTATAGACGACAGGCACGAAGCAGAGGTTTTACGGAGACCAGAGTGGGACGCCATCACATCATTTCCAATTCATCAGTAATGTTTCCTTGACTTTGACTCTGCTTCTGTGTAATCCCCCTGTCTGAAACTGGGATTAATCTATAACAACAGCATTCCACATCGATTGAAATTGAAGACCTCGTGTTCGAGCTGTAGCACACTGAAGTTTTGGTGAGCCACTATCAGGAAAATGTGTTTTTTATTCTTAAATAAAGAAATACATAAAAACTGCTACACATCCACGCCTCTCCATATGTAGGAGGGAAGACTTTTCCAACGTGTGTGGAAATTGTTAGAACTTGCTTCAGATTAGCGTTTTAAATCCAAAATGAATCATAAAGATGTATTTATTTAACGAACTTGCAGCTTCTAAAGAAGACAGGTCAAGCCATTTAAACAGATTTTTCCATGGGAAAAGGCATCAGATTTGTTGCGGCAGGTTCAGCTAAGGCTGCATCAATAACAGCTCTTCACCACGACACGCATGACTGGCAGATCAAACCCACTGACTATACTGGTTCAGCCCAAAGCAGCATGACTTTTGTTTTCCTTCACTTACCTCATCTCCCCATTTTAGCACGTCTTTCTGACGTTCTTTGACCTTGTGGTAGATGTTGAGGAACTGAATGATGCCGTGCTTTCTGATGTGGTCTGCACATTTCCTGGTTTCCTCCCAGGTCAGCGGAGATCCTTGTGACAGCAGCCCCATCGCACACAGACAGCCCGGAGGAAGGGACGACTCACGGCCGGCTAAACGAGGGTTAGCTACCGAGCTAGTTTGTACTCGCAGGGAACTGAAATAAAGTCTCGGTTCTCGAAACACCGGAACGGTTTCGTTCTGTTAGGTGGCACGGAAGAGGTCGCAGGAAATATAACGAAACTCCCGGTGCGGTTCACGCAGTGTGCCCGTTTGGTAACCTTAGCTGTGCATTCAGAAGAGACAGGCCCCAGCTCATCACCTGCTAAAGCCTCGTTAGCTCGCTAACAGCACCGAACAGCTGATGTTAAACTGAACAAGTGTTACCAGAGTCCGGTAGCCTCGGCTCGGAGACACGAGCTGAGCCTGGTGGACTGACAACGAGGTGAACCAGCACTTTGTCGTTGCTCCCTAACCAGACTGACGCTGTACTCTGTTACGCTGTGTTGTACGTAAAACCGCCCTCCTGTTTTTAAGCACGTGATTCATCCAGGCGGAGCCGAGTACATCCCTACGTGACTCAGCAAAAGTTGGCCCCTTGTACCTAAAATTAATATAATATAATATAATATAATATAATATAATATAATATAATATAATATAATATAATATAATATTAGCTACGCAGAGGCGGCTCCAGAAATGTATTTTTCTGCAGGTGCTATGAAGGAGCTAGTCTTTTTATTGAGGGTGCTATGAAGGAAGTGGTCATGCGTACCTATTGTTCTCTAAAACACCTTCAACACTAGCAGATGCGTGCACAAAACCAAAACAACACCTGAAACAGTCATTAATATACATCATAAACATATGATGAAAGTTTCACAGGTTTTCAAAGGACATATCTTTATGATGCACTTTAGAAGACATGACTCAGCGTTCTGGTGAGCCTAAAATTAAAAAAATACTTGCTCTGGTCAAATCTGAGAGGCAAGTCATGAAAATTTTTACTTTGTGCATATTTTAAATGTCTACTGTCAAAAATTATACCTGGGTAATATTTGTTGTTTCATTTGAAATCAAGAGATCAGATTAACTGTAAAAATCCAGATTAACGTGAATTATGTCTACAATATTCTTGATTAAATACTTCGGTCATTTGATCCTTTAAAGAAAAAAATTTATGTAGGTCATTCAAGAGATCAAAATAACACCATAAACTTTCAAATAAGACAAGAAAAAAACTTGAACAAAAGACAGAAATCAATAAAGATAATTTTTTTGTATTTAATTTTAAAACAAACAACAAATGAAAAGACATGAGCAGTCAGGGATCTTACAGAAAAGCTCAGGCTCCGATTGGTATTTCAGTGTTGAATTATCATTTTTTAAAAATAAAATAATTTACTAACGTCACAATTAAACCCATTCAATCTTAACCTTCTTTTAAAAATACAGAATCTGAATCACACTCACAGTGACTGTGGCAAAAGACGTTATAACACAAGTACTGCATCTGAGTTGCACGCAGCTGTCTTGGCGTTTTTAAACACTAATCATAACCACCTACTCCTGGTAGGTGCCACCAACACCTTCCAACCCTACCTTCATCCTGCATGTGGAAGTCACATCCCCCTAAATCATCACAAATGGGCCATTGGTATGTTCAGAAAAAAGTTTTAAACCTTCTTTTGTTCAAGTGAATTTGTTATCTAGTCTGAAAATCATAACATCATTGCAAAAAAAAAAAATAAAAATTCCAGCTTGGACCCTGAAAGAAAATTCGATGTATTAGCTCCTGTCTCGCTTTTTTTGAAGACAATAGCTGGTGTTAAGTGATGCAAACTATGATAAAAATCAAAGAAAAATATCTTAAAACACATTTTTACACTTTTTATTTGATTTATTTTGGCTTGTAGCCAGCTTTCAAAAAGTAAAGAGGGAACTATCACTTTGTCAGCCATGATCCCCTAAGTACAGAAAGATGAATTCCATTTAGAAGGGTCTAAACCAAGATTGTGGGCAGATAAAACTAGATGATGATTGTAATATTTTATATACTGACTGGTGCCGATGAAACTGAACTGGCTCTGGACTCTCGTGTTTTCCTGGTAGGTAGAGTGACAACGCAGCATGAGATGCCAACCGTAGCTTCTGGCAGCTCATCATCCTGGGTCCATTCATTGAGGTCAGGGTTGTAAACCTGAATGCATTTCTTGTACTTCTTCTCACCCTCGTTCCAACCTCCAAGGAGATAGATCTTGTTGTTCAAAACAGAAATGCCAGCTGTGCTGACCCCTGTGTGAAGAGGTGCACAGTAGCTCCACTGACCGTTGTGCGGGTTGTAAGATTCAACAACATGGACGTCCACCCTCTCTCCCCGCCCTCCAAGCTGGCTTCCTCCAGTGACATAAGCCCGGTCTCCAACAGTGGCAGCGCAGTGCCAGCCTCGAGGTGTGCTCAAACTACTCTTATCCTGCCAGGAGTCGGTGGCGGGGTCGTAAGAACAAACAGCTCTGGAGTAAGCGTTGTTGATGTAACCTCCCGATACCAGGATCTTGCCGTCGATGACCGAACTGGCATGGCAGCAGCGTGGCACTTCCATTGGAGCTTTCATCTGCCACTGGTTGGAGGAAGGCACATAGCACTCCATAGAGGCTTGAACACCATCCGCGTTTCGCCCTCCGATCGCAAACAAGAGACCGTTGAAAATGTTAAGGCTGAAGTGGGTGCGCCTTTGGATCATGTTGTTCAAGTGAATCCACGTGTTGAAGCGTGAATCATACCTAAAAAATTTAAACAGAAGAAACTGTTTAGTCATGTTTTAGTTTAGCACCAACTTATACACACAAAGCAGAAATACAGTAAATTAGCTCATACCTGCAGAAGTTGCTAACCGCATGCTTTGCCTGGTTCCTTGCATCGTTCTGGTCCTCACCACCTGCCACATACAGAAATCCATCCAATACAGCCACACACTGATTAAAGCTCTTTGCTGGCATTTCTGTCAACTTATTCCAAACTTTGTCTTCATCTCTGTAGAGGACATCTTTGCTGAGGGATTTTTCTGTCAAGGCAGGGCGTCCGCCGACTGTAAGGATCACCTTGAGGCCACCACGTACCTTTGTTCTGCGTGACTGCAAGATGTTCTGTTGATATGGCAGCAGATGGTAATTCATGGCATCAACAAGCAGACGGTGGCACTCAGGATCTTGCATCATCCTCGGTACACTCTGTACATGATTCACAAGGTCTTGCGGAGAGATAGTGCCAAAGCGGATGTTTGTCAAAAGATCCGAAGAATATTTCAACCTCTTCTCATCAAAGTCTAACCATTTCATGGCGATTTGGAAAGCTGTGATCTCAGAGGGAAGCTGCAATGCATCATCTGAGAGAAACTCATTGATCTGCTCATAAGTCAGCTTCAGGAACTGCTCCATCTCTGAAAACTCTATGAAGTTTTCTCGCATGAACTTCTGAGCTGCCTCCTTGGTTTCTTTAAGGTCATATGCATTGGCGATGTTGACCACGTACATGCAGTTCTCCACGCTGAGCTCCTGCATGAGGAAATCGCTGCACATTTTCACTAATGTGCCAATCTGAAGCAGCATAGCTGCAGCTATTGTGCTCCCGATGCTGTAGAGGGACAAGGTGAGCTTTCCCGAGTAGGCATATGTGATAGCAGTTGCAAGGCCAACTGGTGAGAGGTCATTCAGGTCGATCTTTTGGAGACTTGAGTCCTTCTTCAAGATATTTCGAATGTACTCACTGCAAGAGGCCATGACAACTTTGTGGACATCAAATGATGTTGATTTGGTGGTGACCGTCAAGTCACAGAGGAACCTATCCTGCCTCATGCTGCCCAAACCCTCCAAGAGATTTGGGGCATACACGGAGTCGGTGACTTCCGTGGAGATGCAGCTGAACCCATTCCCTGCTTCTATCAGAGTGTTTAATCCATTGATCTTGTTAATGGGACTGTTTTCAACCATTATATCATTTATGTCTCCTTTACTCTTTTTGGTTGTCTTGTTCTTTTTAGGTGCCATGGCTGTAGCAGTGGTACACAGCCCAGACCTTCTGGAAATATACATATATACACATGCATGTCAGAATTAGCAAGAAAAGACATTTATAGTCAGAAAAGATTCATCCAAGGAGATAAAGAAGAAGATGTGTGATGAGTGTAGCATGTTTCTATGTATCCCAATCAACGTTAGCAAGTAGTGCATCCTGGCATTTACATGGAAGTTACTTTGACTTTTTCTAATATCTCACATTGAGTTACATTTCATTAGTGTTTTTGTAGAAATCTGAGATTATTTTAGACATAGTTTTGTGATTTTGAAAGGTGTGAGTACGTCAACACGCCCCCCCTTGCATCTGTCACAGTTTATCAGCAGCTTGTACAGGAATAGCTACACTGGGTGGCTCTCCCATGACGTTCCTTTTATAGACTTTAAGGCATGAGCAGCAGGCCTTGTGTCCTATCACTGTCTGAGTTTAAACAGAACAACTTCACAGTCTTCTCAATTCAAAACAAGGTTTCATCAAAAATGATTAGTAGTCAATGTCGTCTTTAAAAGTTTGGCATTGCATCATCACTAACCTAAAAAACACAACGTCGTCTGGATTCCAAGTTGTCCACAGAAGCTCAGTTTGGTCCAAACTCTACAGTTTATTTGTCATATTCAAGCAGGAAAAGTGAACATTATCATCTAAAAAATGTCAACACATGATCCAGGCTGCATTGGAATTAGTCCCTACAGCATTGAAAAGTTGCACTTACCTGACAAACGAATTTGAGGCTGATGAAGAAGGAACTCGTGCCTCCAGTTACTGGAGCAGGAGAGAGAGAGAGCAGCAGGCAGCTTGCAGAAAGAGACATGACGTTAACTCCTCCTCTGGAGGAGCGAGTGCCAATCAAGTATGGTGCAATTCATGAGAAAGAAGGGATCAGACATCCCCTTCAATCTCTAGTCCAGGCTCATTCACACACACATCACACTTGTGTACATATCCCTGTACAGTTTTATGCATATATGTGATTTTTTAAATCCGTACTTACAAATTTTGATTGCTTATGTTGGGCTACTTTGTGTCTTCTTCTCCTATATTCCTTTTGCTATAAGAGCATTGTAACATTAAAAATTTCATTTATGGGATAATAAATGTTGATGTATTTAGGTGAAGAGGCTACGGCCAGTGTTGATTCACTATTATCTTGAAATCATGGATGTAATTTATTTTGGGGGGGGGGACGGGGGGACATGTCCCCCCCACTTTTCCAAAGTCAAGTTTTGACCCCTGCACTTTTTACCATCCAAAAACAATATTACGCTATATTAAATTGACACTGGTTGAGCTCTAGGACCAAGCCGAAAGCAACCGTTTGTGTTGAAGCAGGTTTCCCATTAGAACATATTGTAAAGATACCCCCCCCCCCCGTGTCCCCCCCCACTTCTAAAGTGAAAATTACGTCCTTGCTTGAAATTATCAAGATTTTTTCCCCTCATCAAAATAGTGTGAGAATTAAAAGACAAGAAAAAATACACACATACATTACATATTTTATTTTTTATTTTGTGGATGCGTTATTAATCGTTTATTTATTTCACTGACTTCTTTATAGCAGTGCCAATTCAAATAAGGACAAAGAAGAGTCCCCACAAACAGAACTTTTAAATATTCCTTTTTTGGACTATTTTTCCACATAAATGATGTTTTTCGCCTTCCGAATTTTCTTTCTGATAAATATGGAAACATTTCCTGGTTCACGGAAGCCTTTGTTCTCTGTTTGAATGCAAGCTTACATCGTTTTATCGTCACCATCAACTGCCCCGCCCATCACCGCCTAATGGTAATTAACGCGCGCGTGCGCTGCCAGGTGTGCGCAAGCGGTTGCAGGTGAACCTCCGTGATGGCCAGAAAATCCGATGTGGTGAAGAAAATCCTGCGTTTCAAACTTCAGCTGTCAGACACAACAGAGCCTACTACGGTACACATTCTTATTTATGCACTCTGACATGAATAAGCTGGGGTAAAGGCGGAAAACGGTTAATATTTGTTATTTACAGTTTTTTTAACCTTTTGTTGGTTCTGCCTCTTGTTTATCTCGCTTAAACAAACCCCAGCCTTCTCTCAGCCACTTCCTGCCATTAAACTGATTTTTGACTGACATTCACTGAGGATGGGTGTTTCCCCGTTTTGTGCATCTGATCTTAAATGGTCGAGTTCCTTAAACGTTTTTGAGTGGAGCTTTGATACGCAAGAGGGGCTGCCTACAGCTAAAATTGGAAATGCAGTTGCCGAACTGATGGCTGCTGTCCATCAGTGTGTGTGTGTGTGTGTGTGTGTGTGTGGGGGGGGGGTTGCGATCAGCTTCTGCAACTCTGCAAGTAGACATGTGCAGAGCTAGACCGTTCACTGACAGGTTTTTAATGCAGAAAATAAAACAAATTTGTTTATTTTAAATATAAAAAACATCTACACAGGAAACTCAGTTAAAGCAATTTGTGGTAAAAGCACTATCATCAGTGGGTGTGTGGAGGCCCCATATAGCTTCTACTCTAAATGCCCACTCAGCACCTGTGGGGATCTAAACCAGGAATACCATATTTGGCCTGTGCACTTTTTCTGGAACGTACCCTTCATTTCTATAGTATCTCTGTGAATTATGCCATTTAGCGATCTTCAAACTGACGAGTTGCATGAATGGAAACCATAAAATAAAATTAATCTCAATATCATTGTCAATAATGTGCCCTCTTTCCAGGTGCTAAAGATTTTGCAGAAACTGAAGGATCTGGATATCACATTAGACATTCTAGCTGTGAGTTGAAAATATATATTTTATTTCTGCAAAATGCAAGTTACAATTTAATTGACTAACTAGATTTTTCAAATTAGGAAACGGGAATTGGCAAAACGGTTAATTCCTTTCGGAGACACAAACAGGCTGGAGAAGTGGCCAAGTCGCTAGTTAAAGGTTGGAAAACGCTGGTCCCTAAACAATCGTCTAGGTGAAGTATTTTGTTTTTCTTTTAAACATGTAATTTTGCGTAATATTTGTATTTCACGTTTCAGTCTTATGTTGTCTTTTAAAGCAGGCATGGAGAGGATGGAGCTTTCTCTGAGAGTAATCTGGTGAAAGTAGATGACCTAAGCTGTCCCGACCATGGATGTTCGCCAGTTAAAGATTTGCACAGTAACTCCTCAACACCCAACGGCACAGATCTGGACACCTCCGATGAAGCCCCATCTAAAACACAGAAGAAAAAAGCTGAAACAGAAAAAAGACAACTTGAAGAGATGATTAAAAAAAGAAAAAAGAATAGTGAAAATTTAAAAAATCAGCAAGAAAACCACAGAAATCTTCCGAAGAACATTTTGACAAGTGACACTAAATTTCAAGCTGATGACTCTGGTGTGTCCAAAAAGAAAAAAAAAAGCTGCGATAATTTGTTGGGGAGCAAAAACAACTGCCAAAATCCTAAATTCAGATCTGATTCAAATGAGAGGCTGAGAAGAACTTCTGAGGCTGGAAGGTTCAAGTTGGAAAGAGAATCGGACTCAAAGTCAAAGGAATCGACGCCAGAAAGCCGAAAGTCTTTTTCATCCAGAGACAAACCTTCCAAAAAAATAAAAGAGGTGAAAGATAATTGGTCTTCAGATGTATCAAAGAGATCAGATGTCCATAAAAGAAAGAGGAAAAAATCAGATAGAGGAAAACAGGATGCAATAAAATCCAAACCAGACTCTGAAAACAAAAAATATTCCAAACACAAAAAGGCCAAAATGGAGAGTCCCAGTGATCCGGAAGAGCCGTCTATGTCTTTCGAATCTTACTTGAATTATGATGAGGATATTTTCAAAAGAAAAGAGCAAACTGGAGTGAAAAAAGCTCAAAAGACGTATAAAATCTCAGCAAAAGAGCAGACAACTAAAGATCCTGTCACAAAACCAGTAACATCGCCCGATCCTGTCCCAAAACAGGTACGCCAACAACCATCTGAAAATATTTGCTTTTAGATTGACATACATGGTTATTGAAAATAATTTCTGTATTTTAGATGGCACCAGATGCTCTAATACACCTGATGGACATCCCTTTACCTGCTCTGCCTGAATTAGAAAAGCCTTCAAGTGTTGACTACATAGAGAAAAGGGGTATGCTAACAAATGTAGATGTTTTCTCTCGTTGTTTTGACACTGATCTAGTTTCTCTGGTTTTAAAGCTGAGAAAGAGCCTGATTTCTGTGACGTCTCAGAGGACTCCGCAATCTTCACTGGCCAGCGGCTCAACAGGAAGATGCAAGTGTACTCTGGTACCAAAACCCTTTTCCTCCCTACTATGATGAGCTTGTTTCAGCAGTGTATCCGCACGCTCCAGAACAATATTAACCGTGAGTAATGCCCTTGAGACTTTGTCGATTTGGTGGATTTTATATTTAGGTTCAGGGATCTCTTTTCAGTGCTGCACGAAACTGGTGGAGTCCCATTTGATCTCCTTGAGCCGGTGCTGGAGAGGTGCACGCCGGAACAGCTGCTGCGCATAGAGGAATGCAACCCAGTAAGATTGACACCTACAACAGATTATTTTCACTTAGTGGTTAATTTACTAGATACAGTGCTGTGACAAACTATTAAATTACCTAGCCAAACCATTCTGGCCCTATGTGGAAAACATCATTGCATTAGTTCATTTTCAAAACTGATTAATTACACCTAGGTTGGATCACTGCCAGAACTGTAGAGTTAAGAAATTCCTTCAAACTTGTCAGACACTAAGGAGTTTGCTAAAAGCAAGACATCTTGTCTGACTCTAAAGAAATACAAGAACAAAATAACACAGAATATCTAAAACACTGGAGACCACACTTGGTTCAGGTTAAGGTCGAGCACAATAGGACTGTTTTGCCTTTTCAAAAATTGATGATCCCTAAAGGGATTCATCTTTGTGTTTTGGAGCAAATATCGTAGCGTTCAACCTTGTGCAACATTGGACTGTTATGTTAGCCTGATCACGAGTGCAGGTTTCCAATCGATTTTAGAAGTTTCCTAGCTTAAAAACTGCAAATTTGGATAAAGATCAAGTTAACTGAGAATTTAAATAAAAAAAAAAAAAAAGATCAGTCACTCTGAGTTTCTCATCCAAGCTGACCGTGAAAATAGTTTTCTAGCCTGCAATAGTATATAGACAGGGAAAATGCTCGGTTAAGAAAACTCTGACCAATCTAAGTCCCATTGTGTTTCTCAATGTCAAGGCTCCTGACCTCGCAAGCCGATATTTCTAGGTGCCTTGCTTACAAGGACACTGTCCTTCCTTGGCCAAAGAAAACCGTTAAATGGAACAGACTTGCATCACATGACCGCAGCTTCCATGGCGGTCACGTAACGTTAAGCATGTCTCTGAAGCTAACTGTTAACATTAGCAACAGTTAGCAGAACTGTTGCTATTGAACTATAACATGGCAGAACTCCCTCAAGCTTGTGTCATTTGTGGAGATAAAACATCAACTTTGCAGAGCAAACAGTCAGTAGCACAGACGTCATACGTAGACACCCCATGGACTGGCGCTGCCTATTGGAGCTGGCATAGGAGGGGGCCACCATCTTCGATAGGTCTCCATTTGCTGCCAGTGCATTTATTTCTACTGAAGAATGTGCTTGCCCAGCTAAAAAAAACTGACTTTATAATGCTTTTTCACAAAGTCAGGCATATAGTATGGCATGAATAAATTATAAATAGGATTAAACAAAATAAATTAGAATATAAAATCTCAACATGTAGGCTAGAAAAGTCAATAGTAATCACACGGGATCTGTTTTCTGTGGCGCGCCGGTTGTTGCAACTGTAGGCCGCACAAAAGACGGGCATAGCTGCCCACGGATGCCAGTTGGCTTTAAAGAGTGAGGAACCCCCGTCCAATATGGTTAACACTGTTAAGCTCTCCAGCACCCAATGGGGCATCTACGTATTCATGTTAATGGTCACTGGTAGAGTTGAGTTGCTGTTAGCCAATCAGAGGAGAGATGTCTGATCATCAGGAAATACTAAACCAAATCCTGCCATCTTCTGCCACTTTCTCGTCCTGCTCACTTCTACTTCCCGAAACAGGCACACCAGAGCTTTTTTCCTCAGAGAAGGGCTCAAGTCAATTCTACCAGAGACTACTGCAAAAGACTGAACTTGATCTTTAAAATCAAGTGATTAGCAACTCCTGCAGAACCAGATGAAGGCTGAAAAGATAATTCAGCAATTAGAATCAGGTGTGACTGACCAGGAAGATATCGGTAACATTACTTGTCCGTCAGAGCTACTAGGCTATTTTGTGTGTAGTACAAGCATGGCGTCAGCTTATTTCAGAAGGGTAGGGGGGACAAGGGTGGGGGTTGTAGTAGTTCAAATTTCAAAATCTTCTCTCCTTGATAACATCACACTGCTTACCCAAGCTTTAAGAATGTAAAATAAACTGCAGTTTTAAACCCATCCCAACCTGTTAAAAAAGAATATTTAGCATATAATGTAATTCCACATGTTTCCATTTCCACATCAATGTGATGGTGGTATTTTATTGCACTACATGCAGTAGGTGAAATATCCCAAACCTTTATTTTTTTATGCTTTATGCTTTAAATAACTTCCCAAATCTCTAATTATAATTTACGACTTAACTTGTGCTGGGATAAACAACTTACGAGGCCCACAAGGTATCGCTTTTGAGCTGGAACAATTCAAGCCAAAATATATTTTAAGACGAGAATAAGATTTAAGTTCTTCAAACTACTGAAACATTATTCCATCTTAATTAAAAAAAGGCCAGTTTAGAAATGGTCTGCATTTGCATAGCACCTTGTTAGGGATCTACAACCACCCAAGTCGCTTCACAACAGTCATTCACCCATTCACACACTGATGATAAGCAAAGATAAGAAACCCTTCATTTTTACCTCAATGGGTAAATTGCATTATTGCAAAAGCTCACATACAGTAGAATAGTAGCAGTAGGAGACAACATATGACACAAGAGTAGGATTGTAAGTTAGGATATTGCACATAATAACAATAGAAGTTAATACTGCACATCCTGAAAGGTGATGACAGTTGCAGTGGTATGTATAGGTTTCATATTAGCAGTGTCCATTATGGAGTCTAACAGCACCAGGAAGGAAAGACCTGTGGTATCTTTCCGTCACACAGAGGGTAGATCACCGTCACTAAAGCTGATCTCCATAGCAGACCGGGCGTCCTGCAGGGGGTGTGACTCATGGTTCAGCGTGGATATGTTTTGCCAGGACCCTCTTGTCTTGGATTCTCGGATTCCAGAACTATGCAGCACACATACTATGTAAATCTGGTATTGCACAGGTATTGAACACATACTGAGTATTACTAGTGTTATTGTGTACCAGGATGATGCCAGTACAACTAAACTGAGGAGTTATACACTTATACTGCAGAAAAGATGAAAGATCTACGTCTGCGTTCCGTTTTACATCTGATGTCTGTCTGCCTCTGAAGGAGCTGTCCATGGTCTCCACAGTGGAATGCAGTGGGTGGGAGGGCTTTTTAGGATGGATCTCATCTTTCCCAGCATCCTCATGTCACTCGTCTCAGAGTCCAGTTGGAAGCCCAGAACCAAGCTAGCTTTAACCAGCTTGTTCAGTCTCTTCCTGTCTCGGTCAGAGCTGCCTGCACCCCAACAGACTACAGCAGAGTGAAAAACAGATCCAACAACAGTGATTAAAGGCTTTTAGCAGCTGGGAATGAACTCCCAAGGACCTCGGCCTCCTCAGGAGGTAGAGGCGGCTTTGGCCCTTCTTATACAGAGCATCTGTGTTGTGGGACCAGTTCAGTTAGCTGTTGAGGGGAACTAAATTCTAAAAGTAAAACTAATTTCCATTTAAAAAAATAAAAACTTGAAATAAATGCACTAGCCTGTTGATTATTTTGTCATACATCACAGACCTGGAAGATCTGACTGGATGTTTTTCTTTTTCCGGAAATGCTTTCTGTATTAACCTAATATTTGTAGAATTTGGATGAGGTTTGGAAAACTTCTGGAAAATGATTTTGAGTGTACATTTCCCCCTATTCACAGATCTACGTGGGAGTGACTGACGACTTGTGGGGAAAACACTGCCAGAGGGATTTTAAACACTGCAGACTTCAGGAATATGAGTCATGGAAAGAGATGTATGTCAGGCTGTCTGAGGAGAGGGAGAGGAAGCTCAGAACACTGACGAAATCCATCGTCTCAGCACAGTCTATGAAACCAAAGGGTATGTGCGTGGTACAGAAAACACCTGTCTCGTTTCTTAAAGGTACAGTGACATTATCGATATGTGCTGCTCTTGAATATTTTAAGATTTTCGTTGCTCTTATTGAAGGTGCACTGGAGGCATAGCTTAAAAAATCCCTTTCAAGAGAAATTTCTGCTACGTAGATGGTTGCAGGACACACGTCCTTTTCAGAATCAAACTGTTCATGTTTTATGTATCAGTCTTAGAACAAAATTTTAAAAATGACATTTCTTGTAAATAAACATGCCACCCCACACTGGATGCACTTGTCCAGGTAGGTAAACATAATTTGGCATCCGTGTAAATTGTAATTGTGAACCAAACTTAAAAAAAAACATTATTTACCATCATTCTACTCTTTGTAGAGGTTTATATTGTATAATCTTAACAAAACCATTCCAGTGTCCTTTTGTTTTATAGGACGGCAGGTGAAGATGGCATTTATTCACAGTGTTGCTAAGCCACCAAGAGATGTGCGAATTCAGCAGGAAATTCATGGAACTGCTGTTCAGCAGCCACATCTTCTCAAGAGCAGGTGAGCGTGTGCTTCCTGAATTCATCCTTATAAAGCCCATTTCTTTTTGTTCAAATGCTTCTTTAGGGATGTTTTATTTTGAAGGTCATAAACTGTTTCTTTCATAACTGAATAAAGTGAACTCGGGGTGAGCTGAAGCAAACAGGAATTTGAGCTATATGCTGGTTAAACTGGTTTTAGGCTGAAGTTATTTTAACCAATTAATCCTCATGGGTACAGGGAACTGGTGCCTTTTTCTAGCGATCATTGAGCAAAAGGTGGTGGACACCATGGACAGGTCTCTGGTCCCTTACAGGTCCACACAGTCACACACAAACACCCAGGGACAAATAACCTTCTCCCCAAATAACCTGACATGCATGTTTTGGTCTGGTAGGAAACCAGCGTACCTGTAAAACAACTAATGCACACATGGGGGAAAACACATCAACTCTGTGCAGAGGCCACAGCTGGGATTTGAACCTGCAACCTTCTAACTAAGAGGCAACAGTGCTGCCAGCTGGACCACCACATAACTTATTCAATAATAAACCAAGAAACATCGGAGTCTTGCTCAGTATAAAGCTGTAAAAACAATGTGGTCCTCAGAACAAAGAATAAAAATAAGATGACAGTGCACATTCATACATGTTTTGTTTTATGCATTTGGGTTTTCAAATCAAGTCTAGATTCATGTACAGTTTGTAAAAGTAGGTAATGAGTTTTTAACTGTGCTGCATACGAAATATTTTTCCAATATATACATAGGAATGCAATTAAAACATCTCCGCACTGAGTAGTCCACTAGAGCACCACTTATGAAACTTTCTTTGATAATGGAAACCAACAAATGATTTTGTGAATATTAAAAATGTTTAAATCTGGTGCATCTGAATTAAATTAGAAGAGGTTAACATAATCTTTAATTGTTGCTGCAGGGTAACATTATTTTGAGTTGAACATATTGACTATTGTTTTTATTTATCCAGCGTCAAATCTCAGGACAATCAAACGAGGTCCAGTTGTGTTGAGCCCAGCAGGTCTAGCAGCACCAGCTCCGCAGGGAGCAACGCCCACGACCCTCGCAAGAAAACAAGTGAGCTTGGTGTTTCTCAAGATGTTTGTTTAATTTTTACCTCACACACGTTTGAAATATTTAAACTTTTGTGGGGAGTAAATTAAACCTATTTGTAGTTATTTGCTGTGCAGTCAACATGGGTATGAATATTAACAATTTTGGGCTGTTAGGAATTAGTTTAAAGCCTTACTCTACAGTGGAATGCTTAAAAACAGTAATGGAGTACACAAATTTAAAATGTGTGGTGAATTTCTGTCAGGGTTAAAATTACACATCAGTTTCTGCTAACGTTCGGTTAAATGTCTTGGCGAGTTGCTCCTTGACCACACGATTTGCCATTAACGAGCTGCTGGTGTGATTCTGGTTTTATAGTTGATCACTCTTCTTGGCAGAATTGGGTTGAGTTCATTTAAATGCTTTTTGTTTTACACAAACATGAATTTTAATCATAGTTCCCACGTTTTAATTAAGTTGAGGTCAAAGCCATTGAAGCTCAATGTTGGCTGACTTCCCATCCGTTTCGATGTGTTCATTTATTTTCCTTCTGGAACACCCAACTATGTCCAGTCTTCAACCATATAAATGATTTGGATGCTTTAGGTGTTTTTTGTTAGTCTATCCACCTTGTGCATCAGGACCACGGCATGATGCTACCCCCACCATGCTTCGCAGTTGGAACGGTGTGGTTTGGAAGCTTCACGTTCACTTTGTAGTTGCTGAATCTGCTCATTTTCTCTAAACGGCATTTAACTTGTTTGTCTGCGGCTTCTTTCTTTGTCATCATCTTCTCAGTCCATGCTCATGTAAAAGGAAATTGGCCTGGGTAAATTTTAAGGTGAATCCATGAGCCTGTAGGATCTGAGTGAATGAGTAAATCTGCAAAAAATTCAAACCTTTTCTCTGAATTTTGTTAATCATTTAAGTGTTACGCTGCAAACACATCCCATATGAAGTGTAAAAGTTTAATTGTAGATGTTTGCTCCATACTCACTCGTGTTTTGCTATATTTTTTTCTTCACAGAAATCGCTCCAATGATGGCGAAGTCTTTAAAGGTCTTTAAGAAACAGCTGGGACGCAGATAAACTCTGTGACGTTGCTCTAGAGACGAGATGCACAGAAATTGTAACTTCAGACATTCAGCTTATGTTCTCTTCAATTTGTATTTGTCCCTGTTCACTTAAATAAGGGCAACTGCATTTTTCTGTTAATTCCCCTCACCAATAAATGGACAATATGACATCAGCATAAAGGTTTGGTTTATTGTGTTTCAGATTGTTTAGATGGAAATAAGTCTGCGTGTATGTCATTTGATGGAATGTGGCTCCCTCTAGAGGAACCACATTTTTATCTATCTGGATTTACAGGATGCTTTATGAAGTAATTAATGGAAAAAGCTGAATTATTGACTTGGTGAATATGAAACAAGAATCTATTTCAGGTGGTGAGCAGGACTGATTAAATATTAAACAGCATAATGACATTACACTGTTTAAATGCTAACCGTTCAATTGAACTTAATTTTATTATCCTTACAGGGAAATGTGCTTTTCAGCCAGGTAATGACTAAACATTCACAAACTCACCCAACACTAGTAGAATAGAAAAGGCATTTAGTACAGTCAAAATTAGACATTAAATCAAAGCGTATAAGTGAAGCTGATGGGAGGGGGCAAGTGAACAATTGAGTTACCCTCCTATTTCTTTGTTTTGTTTCTTCATGAAGAACACCTGGATGTGAAGTCCCACGGTAAAAGTCCAGTCTTTCTGGAAAATCCAGTGTCTTTCCTTAGAACTTCTTTTAAAACTTAAGCTGTTTAAAAAATATTTTTCTGATTCTGATTGTCAGTTGAATGTATTTAGAGGTATAGTTTTAGATTTAATTTTTAACCCGCATATTTATTCAGAATGTCCTACATCAAATGAGTAATTTTGATTTCAAAATTGGCGTATAGGAAACGATGGCTTAAATGGTGATGGGGACGGGAATAAAAAATAAAAATTATTTACTAGAACCAACCGTAAGTCAGCCTGAAATTATGTATTTTTTTCCGGTTTACGTGATCTTTTTTCAGATAAGACGGGGTCTCGCGTGTGTTCCGATGATGGCCCGCGCGGGACGGGACGATCCAGAGGAGGGACCGGAGGGAGGAGCAGCAGGGAGCGGTGACGTAGGATAGGAATGAGGGAGTGAATGTTCCGGGTCAGAAACTGGACTGGAGAGGAAATTAACTCCGGCACGAAACGGAAAAAAATTACAAAAACATCCACAGAATGCCAACCTCTCCAACAGGGATACGTAAGCTGTGCTTTTTGCGCCAGAAAGAGGTTTTTTAGAGGCGGCCGGTGTCTACGAGAGACGGGGAGAAAACACAGGTGCCAACTGCGAGCTACAAAGTGGGGCAGCGGCGGAGAGTTGTTCTCCTGACGAACGTTCGCTCGGTATCGAGTCTGAGTTTCGGTGTTTAGTTGGTTGTAAGTTTCGTCTCTTGCGTGTTTTAGCGGAGAACTGAGTTCAGGACGGTCCCGTTGCGGCTATCTGTTGCATCCCCTTCTTCCTCATCCCCGCCGTCTGTTTATCGCAGATTTATTCCCCACTCCCCCCGTGATGTTTCACTGCATACCCTTGTGGCGGTGCAACCGTCACGTTGAGACGGTCGATAAACGCCACTGCTCACTGCTCTATGTTCCCGATGAGATTTACCGCTACGGACGGAGTTTGGAGGAGCTGTTGCTGGATGCCAACCAACTCCGAGACTTGCCTAAGGTAAGCAGAAACAACATCCGCTCTCCTGTTGTTGGGCTCAGAGGGTGAAACATGCTGCTTTTGTCTGAAATCAAACGAGCCCACCCAGTTTAAAGGCTGCTAACCGGGCAGAGCAGGCATCCCCGTGGGTCTGCTGCGAACAGGGGACAATAATTACGCAATAGCTACTCTGTAGGTGGAACATTTCCTTCAAACTGCACCTTTCACCGCAGGGTAATCCAAAGGCATGAGCACGGAGTCGAGAGTGGGATCATAAACATTTTTATTTGAATTCCGGGTGTCTCAAAAACAACAACTCACAACCTGCTTCTAGGCTCTGACAGAAAAGAGTCAAACCTGTTTGGACAGATTCTGGGGTCCTTTTTGTCAAGGAGACATGGCTGAATACCTACGCCTAATATTTACCTCGAGTATGATGCTTGGTAAGTTCAAAAGTCTAAATAAACACACTGACTTATGTTTTGTAATGAAGCAATAAAAGGTAAGATTCTTATTCTAAAGCAATAACGACACACTTGAAATAATAGGAAATACAGCATTAATGTGATTGTCAGGTGTTTCCCAGCATAGGTCTAACATAAAGCAAGCTTTCTACTCAAACACAGAAGATTTTAGCTGAAAGTTCTAAGAATCGTGAAATGCCGAAGATTTCCTCCATTATGTTTTTCCATCATTATCTCCCCAGAACTCTCCAAATGTGTTTGGAAGTAAAAGATACTAACGTAAAATGAATTTATAATAAAAACAGTTTTATTTTACATTTGATCAATTCTAATCGAGTTGCATCTAAGAAGAGATTCAAGTTGTGCAGCGGCTCCGATCTTATTTATTTCTATTTTTTTTTGCATTGACCGAGTTCCTATTGCATTAGTTGGCAATTTTTCCCACTTTGCAAGAATATGGGATTACCTCTGGTTTCCTCTGCAAAAGTGGAGCGTTACGGTTTATTTTTGAGCATTTAGCTTCATTTATCAACATTTATTGTGAAATTAGTTGTAAAAACCAGCATCTTTGCAGGAAAGCTGAAGGAAGGAGGGCCTAAAAACGAAGTTATTGAAAATATTATGATCAACAAGCTTTAAATACCAGTGATTTGGAAATTATTGGGATAATTTTAAATTGTTTTTGTTTGTTAATGATCATTTCTTGAATTCCCCACCCAACTGGTGCACAATGGTTAATTATTTGTTCAAACACTCTCCTTTACACAAATTGCACTTTTCGTTTGAATCAACTCACAATCATCCTGTCATCATTTTGAAATTTTCCATCCTTAGAGAAAGGACAAAATTAAACTAAAACGGGTGCAAAAGCAACAAAACAAAATATGTTGTTATTTTTACTGCAGTGATACCAGGATAGTGGTAACACTTTTCTAAATTACATGTAGCTACAAGTTCTGCGTCGCAGTGAGTCTATTTTTGTTTAACAGAAACCACTAAGGACTCTAGACTGGTGAAAGACTTTAAGGAGTCAGGAGACAAACTAGAGTGTCTTATTTGGTTTTTCTCTCAATAACGTTGCTTCTAAAACATTGTTTTATTTTTGTCTTGGTTTGTTTTTATTTTCACCAAAAACAGCCAAGTGAAGTTGTTTTCCTAGCCATCACCTGGAGAAGTTACATTTGTTGTTTCATTGCAGAAGACCTTCTTAGTTCAGCTTGTCGAGGCTTTATTTTTTGTCAGAGGAATTGTCTCAGAGTACAGTTATTTTATTGGGTTGACATCTGCTATAGACAAGTGGACAACGTGTAAAATAACTTGGTCCACTTGAGAAGCTCTTCTATTACTAATGCTACTTTGTGTCAAAAGAAAAGCTTAGGACTTTTTTGTGCCTTTGCAACAATTTTCTCTTACATTAAAATCTGTACAACTTCATTTATAGCCTTTTGATCTAATAGCTTACAGACGTTTATAGAAAAACAACATTAAAAGTATCAAAGGATGGCTTTGGGCAGTTGGATTAAATATGGAACCCCCCCACCTCCCATCAATGTGCGTACTTAGTCAGCAGAAGAACAGGAACAGGTAACAAAGGCAGCATTATGCATCGTGTTGTCCCACTCAGACAGTTATTTGTGCTGGCATTTTCTAATTAAGTCATAGTGAGTCGATGACCCGAATTGTAAAGTAGACAGATAAAGTTGTAAACCAACCCTCAGAAAAAGACGTTGGACTTGTTGGACGAGACGCCGGCGTTTGCAGGGACGTGATTGGCAGGAGTCCTTTCATACTGACAACTGTGCTCACTTTGCAAACATTTAAAGCATCTTTAGATGAGTGTGGCAGATTATATCTATGTCAACAAGTTGGACTTTTATTGCTTTCCTGTAGGGCTGCACAATATATCGAAAAATTATCGCCATCGCGATAACAGGACGTGCGATAGGCCCATCGCTAAACACGGCAAAAACGGCGATAAATGTTTGGTTCAAACATTTCCATCCGTGTCATACATCAACTTTTTGTAAACCAGCTCTGTTTTTTACGCGGAAGTATTTGACCAATCAAATGTAATCCTTCTCATATGCGGCCAATCAGATGGTCCCGTTCACGTAATACGCCCGCCCCCTACATAGACCCTTTTGGATAGCAACACCCGAACAGAGTTTGCGGCGCTGTTCCCTTGTTCGTCATGCTGGCTCAGATTAACGAACGCACTTTGTGCTGATGTTTCTGGATTCAGCGCTGCTTTCAAACGTGAACATGACTCCGCTCGGTGTCGTTATTCATTTTTACCGGGCTGACTCCGACACGTGCCGGTGAACCAACCCACCTTCATGTCGCTAGTGTTAGCCACAGGCTCCGGTTAGCTTCCAGCTAAAAGGCTGCAGCACTCTCCTCCCAGTCGCACCCTGCTAAAGAGGGCCTGGAAAAGTTCCCCCACACATCAAAGTGATTTTTCATTTATGAGCTTTTATAACCTTGTTAATCAGGATAGTTGATTTGCTGCTGCACATAAACTGTCAGTCAGAAGCTCTGCTAGCCGGTTATCTTAAGAGGAGCTAGTTCAATTTGTTAGCATGTTATCAGAATCATAGTTGCAGTTTCATCATCTGAGCTGCTTTTTAAGATCTTGGTAAACTTGTTCAATTTGGGGTTAAAAACAAACGTTTTCACATATTTTCCATGTAGTTTTTTTTTGCCAGTTCCTCTTCTGAAAGGTAGACAATTGTTTTTCTCTTTCCCTCAGAAAATCTTAATATTCTCCCAGTTTGGCCCAGCACAGATCACTTCCCAATAGCAGCAAAAGCCTTATATCATAACCACATAAGTGGAGAAAATGTTCAGAAGCAATGAGAGAATTTGCTGTTGCATTTAAGTGATGTTAACTATTATTTAACATTTAAACTTATTTTCTGATTTTTTTTATTTATTCCAAAAACCCTGGTAAGGGATGTTTTTCTGTATTTGGAGCATCAGAAAAAGTTTTATGGTGGAGGTGATGTTTTAAAGTCACTGAGAAACTGCATGCATGCAGTTTGTTGTTTTGCTGCTAATACAGTAGCAGGTGCAGCTGCTAATACAGTAGCAGGTGCAGCTGCATATTTTTTCAATAAAATTGTTATGTTGTAATGGAATTCATGCATTAGTTTTTGTTTGCTTTGAACCCAGAGCAGATGTCACACGCCAGACCACATCAACACTGCATACTTTAGTGTTTGTTCATTTATCGTGAGTAATATCGATATCGCAATATTAAGCACTGTTATCGAATATCGTAGGTTTTCCCAATATCGTGCAGCCCTACTTTCCTGTAATGTAACTAATGTCACCAGTCGGGGTGCACTGATCTATTGGCCCAATCTCAGTATTTTTTTTTTCTAAGATTGCTGATTGGCCACAAACTGCAATCGGTGCACCCCTAGTTAAAGCAAATCATTAATATAGAATACTTTTTTGGACAAGTGTGTCAAAATTAGGGCTGTAGCGAATCCTCGATGACGTCGACGGCTCGATTCTAAAAATTTGTCGATGTCAGATCCGGTAGTCGATGCACCACGCCCACTTGTTGCTTCCCCAGGAGTTTGTAAATAGAGGTGGAATCGGCCTGTTTTTCCTCTAGTTTGCCCTCCTCTCCGCCTTCACGAACATCTCCGCCAAATACAGAAAACCCGGAACAATGTCTGTCCGCTACTAGATTCCTTTCCTGTTTTGCCCGCCTTTGTCTCCCGGCAACGGACAACAACTTCTGGGGTCAGATGAGCTGCTCCGTCTCTATCGCAGATGTAGAAAATCACCGCAAGCGTTTCTCCCTTCATAAAGGAGCTTCTTTCAGTCATTAGGAGAGCTGTTTTGGTGGTAGCAGTCTCTCCTCCATGCTGGTCGGTTTGCTGCTGGGTGTTTTTGGTTTATTTAAACTTGGTAACGTGAACTTAATGTTGGTAAAGCTACTGTTAGCATTTTCGCTAACAGCTTCTTGCGTTTGGATATGCTGTTACGTTTTGGTTTAGAGCTCATCTTTTTTGTGGCGTAGATCTCCCTTTTATTACATTTAGAGTGTTGTGGGTTTTCAGTTTAGTTTAAAATATCACCTTGAGTTTGGTTTAACCGCCCAGTTTAGAGTTTGGTCCTTTGGAGATTATTTTGGTCCAGAACCCTGTAATCTTTGCCCTGTGGGACATCCCTACTTATTTGTACTAATGTTTTAATTCCCCACAGGCAGAATTAGTTTTATTATTCCCAACCTGTGGATGGAAAGATTTATGTTTTTTTTTGTAGTTGTAAATAAACCTGATCATCATTTTAACTTTTAAATCCCGTTATTGTCCCTTCCTTTTTGTACACAAGCCAAATTCCCCAGGAAGGGTCGTAACACCACTCGCCTCACACACATAAGTGACCAAAACAAAGCAGCATGGAGACACTCCGTCTCCAACCACCTCTCAGGCAGCAGCCTGCACTCCCAAGTTCTACACGTCACCAGAACATAACCAACCAACACAATAAAAGCAGTGTTATACAAAATGGAAGGCCTGTATGTTTATTTTCTTACAGTAACAATTAATCAATTTTTTGAGGAATTTATTAGAGATTTTTTGGTTTTTATTAACTGTGCAATAGAAAAATAATCATAAGATTAATTGTCTAAATAGTCATTAGAATAATCAAATATTCAATAAAATAATCGGCAGAAAAATCGTTTTAAAATAATCGTTTACCCCCAGCCCTAGTCAAAACAGGTACAAAAGTTTGGTTTTCAAAATTAGAAAATTGAAATTCTAAAGGAACAAATATGATTTTGTTGTTCAAACAGCAATGCTAAATATGTTATTTTATATGTGAGAACATTACCTCATGTCCAGTTGAAACCTGGTATTGTTTCATGAGTATTCATATTGGCTTTCTCAATTAAAGGAAATTGAAACATTGACATAATCTGCTTTTAGTTGAGACAAAGTCGGTATGGACAAGTCAGGTTTGGGCCATATTGGTTATGGGCCAAAGACTGAAATCGGTGCACCCATAGTCTCCAGTGCTTGTTCTGTGGCCTCGTTGCATTTGCCTCAAACATCAGGTGGTTTTACTGAATCAACTCTGACCGTTCTCTTAATAACTGTATTAGGAGTGATCCAACCACAGCAACATGCTTTGAACCAACCACTCTCACCAGCAGGCAGATGAAAACATGCACACGGCAGATTTTAATGGCAGGATGTAACGGAGAAGGTGAGTTTCACGCCAACAAGATGAGGCAAGCAGGTCTGGAGCAGACGGCTTTGGTAGTTTATCAAAGAGGAATCTGCTGGAGACGTGTATCGAGGGGGTTTGTTAAATGAAAGTATGCACATGCAAGACTGGCTGGTTACTTAAAATGCTCTCACCAGTTAATCTAGTTTAAAGGTGAACGCTGTTTCCACTACTCCTGCTGTAGGTGAAACTGCAGGATGGAGACGTTTTGTTATCTGCCTGTGGTTCACATTGTAAAAATGTGACAAATAATCAAACATTTATCTATTTAGTAGACCGACGGCTTTCTGCAAACAAAACATACCACGCCCTTTCAGAGCTGGTGATTGAACAAAACAAATTTTATGAACTCACTTTGAGCTAATCTTTTAACTTGCAATAGAGGAAAAAGTGTGTGAACCCCAGTGATGGTTGTGGTGGAACCATATCCTGTTTTAGACAGGAAGCTGCTGGGTTTATGACCTGTGTGAGGTGTTGGATGCTGCTGGTTACGTGACCATGTGACCTACAGGAAGGTAGTGCAGTTGTATAATGTGTGACATATGCTTGTGACTGTTTTAACTACAGCACACATTCTGATATGTAATACCGTATGCATGATGCTTGTGATCTACTTGTAACCTTAACACGAAAGGTCTATTTAACCGTGCAAGTCTTAATCTCAACAGGCTAACCCTAACCTACAGAACAGCTGCTGCTCAAATAAACCTTTATAAATGTGAAGGTGACATTTGAAACATACATAAAAATGGAGGATGCCTTCTTGGTGCAGCCTGCTTTGGTTTTTATTTGTCTTGCATGAGGAATTGTTGGTGGTGGTGTGAGGTGTGGGCAGCACAAACAAGAAGAACAGGTTTTGCTGTCAGTTCACAGGACTGTCAATAGCTGATGAGCGCAGAAACCAAAAAGGCCTTCGTTATTCCTCTTAGGATTTTCTTCAGCTGGATGTTTTGAATCTTTGAACTGATGGCTGATCAGATTCCATCCGCCACACCCAAGTTCAGTCATCTGTCAGATGAATACACATTCTGTTCTGGCTACTCGTGGCTGATAGGCCGGATTAGCATACACACGGTAAAATGTGAAAAGTGAAATTAAAACGGTTGGCCTTTAAAATCCCCAACAAGCATCGCATACAGATTTGTTTCTCAATGAAAAGAAGGATTAGTGGCCATTTAAACTGTCTTAAGATGTTGGAATGGAATGCATTTTGCAACAGGGTGGAGTTCGACTTTTGGACTCGGGCTTTATTTATTGTAACGCACTATCTGTATCTGAGAGCGGTTCATGAATAATGACAGACTAGATTCACACCTAAATGATTATAGGATTAAATATGCTGATGTTTTGGCTCTCTGGAGGTTTATGCTTGTATCCCTATTTGCACAAAGAAGCCAGTTTCAGTTTAAAGGTGATCGTTTTTGTTGTGTTTATTTATTTTTTTCCGGTATGTGTTCAAAGCATGGGTCTAATTTAAAATTGTAGTAAGCTGCTGGGTTTGTCTCTGTGCCAGCCAGACAAAGGAGAACTGAAAGGAACAGCCGTCTAGTGCAACTCTTTTAATTTGACTAAAAGTTCTCGCCATTGCAATAATGAAGTTTCCTCCTGAAGGTCATGAAAGCATCAATAAAGCAAAGCTTATAACTTAGGGTAAACCTTTTGCAGTTTAATGAAATTCATAATCACAACCACTTAAAAAACATTAATAGTGAATAAGGAGTGGGCAGGTTGAGCAGGTGCATTAATAGTTAAACCCTTTCCAGGTTGTAAGAATGCGTTCCAGCAAAGCTGAGAAAAGGCAAAGCCCTGAAGGAAAACCTATGACTTCTTCATTTCCTCCCAAAACATTAATGTAACCCAGTGTTTCCCCTAGGAATTTTTCCAGCTGTGGTGGTGGTGGTGGTGGTGGTGGGGTGGGGGGGCATTATGACGATTATGACACGTCTCACCTTTATGTTAATATTGTTTTATTTGATGCACTCCACTTTGAACTGCACCAATCCAGCAACTGCTGCATTTTAATATTTGCACAAGAATAATTTTTGTTTCAAACTCTCAGTGACACACTGGGGGGGCGGGGGGGGGGGGGGGGGGGGGGTAGCATTTAATTTCTCTTGGCGTCTGGAAAAACATCTTCTGCCCCCTTTATTTTGACCCAAGATCATTACTGGGCTGGCCCTATTAAACACGTTCTACACCCCTGCTTAGTAGACTTAATGAAGTATTTTTAAGCTAGTATAAAAATGACTGAAACACAAATTTACATATTTGGCATTATTGACCAATATCTTTGACTTAATTTATTGTTAAGAACATAAATAAAGTACATTTTTCTATTGCAGAGAGGAGACAACCCATAGAAGCACTGATTTGATCTCATTTCAGAGAAAAATAGAACAGATCAGATGCACCTAATAAATAAAATTACTAACAAACTCAGGAATCTGTTTCTTTGCTTCATTGTTCTGGTGCTTAAAATATCACTAATGCGGATCAAAGGAGAAAGACAGATGAATGCACCTTATTATTTATTTGGAAATTAGTGGGTGTGGTTTACATCAATACATTATTTTAAATCTGAAATTGATATGGATTGATCAGAAGTTGCTATGTGTTTTGTTTATTAGAAAACTGTTTACAGAGCAGCCTCAGAATTGAGATTAAATATTTTTGATCACAATAGTAAAGGAACTGTTACAGAACAAGTTTTTCAGTAAAATCAGAACATTAATATTTAAGTGCATGAATTAATACATCTGAACTCATGCAGTAGGAACTATAAATATGAAATACTAGAACCATTTTATTTTAATTTGATTAAACTGATTTTTTCCTAACGTTGTTGGCATTTTTCCCACACACAGTTAAACAAAACAACGTTGACTGATGTGTGTGGAAGAGAGAGGGAGGGAGAGAGAGTTAAAATAATAATAATAAAAAAAAAACGACCGTAGCGGAGGCAGTGACCGATGCATGCACGAGCTGTTTTCAGCTCTGTCTTGTCAAATGCACCATGTACGTTACGATAAAAGTAACTTTAAATATTAAACCGAAAAAGAGGCGAGCTGAAGAAAACCTAGGGAGTACTGAAGAAATGTGAGCAACAGTGAAGCAAGCACAGAGAGATCCGTTACTGTGTGTGTGTGTGTGCGTGGATGGGCCGACCGGACTGAGCTCCCGGCTGCAGTTTTGTGTAGGGAGGGGCGGGCGCTCTATGTGACTGGCCAATCACAGAACGTGAAGACAGTCAGTGACCCAATGAGGATTTTCCTTCAGCACGATTACAAATATTTACGAGTTTTACTCGTTTCATGCTCGTATATTTGTCAGAAATGCTTTATCCGAACCGCATACTAGTCTGAAATGAGTATCCGGCTCATCCCTAGCTGTAACCACCCTGCCCTGCCTCCTCCTCCTTGCTGCCTGCCGACTGTGATCACAAGCAACAACAGAGTAGTTCCCGCTGCTTCTTCGGGAAACGGTGCAAAAAAAAAATCAATAAAACTTGAGATCTTGTAGGCGTGGCGCACGCCTATGTAAGGGAAACACTGTAACCCGAAGCAGTAAAGTTAGCTACCTGCAGTATAGCCACACAGGAAAGCCGGGCCTGTTGTTGTCATGGACAACAACTTTCTGTAATTACCTTTGCCTATGAAATCAGCCTCCTGGATCGCTTTTCCTTATTCGGCTTTCCGTTCCAATGTGAGAACAATACAGCCGAACTTTTAAAGGGGTGACGTGTCATAGTGAGCCATTTTGATATAAGTGTGGATTATATTAGGCAGTTTGGCTTTAATAAATCAGATTTTTTTTAAATACCAACAATGAAAAGGCTCATAATTGCCTTTTTGGATTACTTCACACCAACAGATGGAAGATTAAGTGACTTATAAATCTGCATTATAAAATAATCAAATAAATAAAAGTCTTCCATTTAGTTAGGATTTAATTAGTTTTTACATTTTTTGGACAATTTATTTCATATTTTATTTACGTTTTTTTTATTTATGCTAAAAATATAATTTAGACCAAATTTTATTCTTTTATCTGTAATGTCAGCATCGTGGCCTTTGCCTCCAAGACTAACAAAAATTAGCATTCGGCTAAACAACACAGATATTGGTCTGTTGCATAAAAAGTGTATGTTACGATCACAAGTTCATTCACTAATAAACGTCAGGATACAGTACTGTGATTCTCTGTGCATTTTAGCTAAAGGAGTTAAATGTGTTTACTTGCGCTCATTATTAAAGCTGCTATAGCGAATCTACAGAACAAGCTATGTTTTGAACGCAAACACAGCCACGGAACACTGACCCCTCCCCTTGGGTGTCTTCCCTGAGACACAGTGGACCCGCAATGCCAGATGAAACAATATAGAGCTAAACACCAGCTGCTGTTTTTAGGTCCAAATGTCATTTGTTGACCATGACTTCAAATTGTGATTTTCTTTTTGGGTAATTTGTCCTGAAGTTGAAGTGGTAGCAGCCTGGTGTTTCTCCTTGCCTGACATTATTGAGCTGAGAACCGTTTTGCTTCTGTGCGTGTCGTGCGGGGGGTGGGTTTCGTAGCAGTGTTTCCCCTATGTAGGCTCATTGCAGTGCCACACCTGTGCCTATGTAGGGGAATCACTGGCTATGTTAGAAATTTATTAAGATGCATGAAAAAATGTTTTAAGCTAATTTGTTTTCAAAATTTGCCTTTGCAGCTTTAAAGTAGAAATCCAGTTTTTAATGGGAGGGCACCGCCTAGAGGTGAAAAAATGCATTGGGCTTTAAGCCTTTCTGCTTTTGTGATACCGCTGAGGTAGTGAATGCGCACATCATCAATTACTAGGGGTGTACCGGTACTCTAAAATCGTATTTGGTTCGGTTCAGTGTTTTGAAGGGCACGGTTCAATTCATTTTCAGTATATTATTATTATTTATTTATTTATTTATTCTAAGCGGCTCCTAAAGTGAGCAGAACCAGGTGTCATCACAGGCTGCTGATCTAGAGTGATGTCTTTAATTATTTCACAGGTTATTTGCGCAGCTAAGAGCGTCGCTCTCATACAGACAAGTGTTGTTTGACTGTTGATGCTCCGTGTTTTTATTTCTGCAGCGAGCCTTAAAAACTCAACTCACACTGCCCAGAGTTTCTTATTTAAAACTCGTATTAAATAACGAGCTTCCTCCGTGCCATATTTGTCATTGTGGGATGAAAACTTTACATCAATTGTCCTAGGGAAAATTTTCAGCAGACGTGTTTGTTTACATTTTTGCCGCTGCGTGCCTGCACAGTGTGAGAGAAGGGAGGGAGGGGCGACGTTCCGTTCAGGGTCTCTACAGGCTCCACAGTAGCAGTGACAGCTAGCTGGTGTGAACCGCTTTGAGAGGCATTGATCAGAATTAGCAGATCACATTTTGTAAAATGGAGATCAAGCACATGCAACCATCATGCGTAACTCAATACAGTGTCCATGCGGAAACTCGCCTAGGAACTTTTGTACGCTGTACTTAAATCACACACATAAAAATTCATTATTTAACTGAAAACATAAACCGAAACGGTACGCAAGTGGACCGAACCAAAATGGTTCAACATTCCCTCGTGAACCGTTACACCCCTATCAATGCTTGTTTTGATGAACAACTGGACAAAAACAGATGTCCAACGCAATTGGCAAATTAAAATGGCATGAGGCTTCATCATGTTACACTGCATGGATTTGTTTCTTTTAATGTTTAGAGGTGCAGAAAACATATATATTTCTTTCTTTCAGCCATTTTTCCAGTTGGGGAAACTTCGAAAACTAGGCCTGAGTGACAACGAGATCCAAAGACTTCCACCGGAAATTGCCAACTTTGCCCAGCTGGTTGAGCTGGATATCTCTCGAAACGGTAAAAACCCCCCAAAAAAATAACCCAAGGAAGACGCCAGTTTCACTCAGACAAAAGCTAAAACGTTGCAATTTGTTTCTGTGTGTTTTATTCCCAACTGGCTGAACACGGAGAGTTGAGCAACAGAGCTGATTTCAGCAAATGAATCACTGTGACAGGTTCAGTCCTCATTAGTTGAGCTGATGCAAGAAACAAGCATAAAAATAAAGAACGGCTTGCATTAGACCTAAGCTATGTGGCTGGAAAATATTTTTTTTAAGCAGCTTAATCTGATGTTAATTGATCATACTACTATCCATCCATCCATTTTCTGAAACCGCTTTGTCCACGCAGGGTCGCCGGGGTGGGGGCTGGGAGGTGGGGGGCTATCTCCAGCGGTCAACGGGCAAGTAGGCGGGGTACACCCTGGACAGAGCCAGTCCAACGCAGGATCATACTACTATGCAAAATGTAATTTGAAACATTTGTAATGGTCAGCAAAACCACTCATTCATCTGGAAAATATTACAAAGACAAAAAAATTTATTCACTCTGCCAAAAATAAAACACCAAGTGGAAAATCTCAACTATCTCAATTAGGATAATTGGCATCAGTGAACAAGAGCCTCACACAGGCTGCGCTCTTATGAAGGAGGAACACACTTTTTGACACAACACCGGTATCACTCAAGTATTTCTGTTTTGCTTAAAATGCTCTCTTGTTCATGATGTACTATCCGTTCTGCCACAACTCCCCCATAAATGGTTCGTGTTCAGCTTTTCTCTACTAGTGTTCCACTTTTTGTGTCCCTTGACATTCTCTGTTAAAAATCATTACTAATATTGATTTAGAAAATTAAAAAATTTGTTTAGAATTTCTATGTCAACATCGAGCATGTATGCACGTCTTAATTTTTTGTATTAAACATTTTCTGTTCCCTTGTTTCAGATATTGTGGAAATTCCAGAGAGTATTTCGTACTGCAAAGCCCTCCAAGTTGCAGATTTCAGTGGAAATCCAATAACGAGGTAATAAACGGACAGATTTATTCTACAGAGGCTTTTCTCCATATTCAGATGCAGACTATTTTTAAAAGTACAAGAAATATAAGAACATTTTATGAAAATTACAAAGTGTTCCACCTTTTTTTCTGCTTCTCCGCTGCTATACTTGCCATTCTGAACATTTATAATCTTAACACACTGCAGGTAGTGCATGGTTGGCTTTTTAATGGGTGAGATCAAACCTAATTTACACCTCAGCATGAGCATCCCCCCATGACTTTACAGCAACTAGAGTTGAGAGGCGGCCATGATTAGTATTACAAAGTTAAAGTTTCTGTTCGATGTGTTTACACACACATACACACACTTCTCTGTTTTATCCACCGCTGTGATCCAATATTCCACTTGTGCATCACTCCTGTTCTAGATGATAGTAAAGGTCTTGTTCCAGTTCAAAGGCTCGGGGTGCTCTGTTGTTAATGATCTTAAGTGTACGAGTTTAGATGGGCCGGCATGTTTGACCCAACCTTTTGATGTTCATATACATTTATGAGCTTTAAGAAGAAACTGTTTCAGCTTAACAAGAGATGCCTCCTTTGTCTGCCAGCTGTTTTCATCATCTGGATGTTGAGGTAAAATCACACTCTAAGACCCCTCATCTTTTCAGTTTGTCTCCTGTCTGATTGTTCCAGGTTACCTCAAAGCTTTCCGGAGCTACGGAATCTTACATGCCTTTCCATCAACGATATTTCCTTGCAGGTTCTCCCTGAAAACATTGGAAAGTAAGTCGATGCTTCATTATGGCTTGTTTTTCATCTTAGAAATATCTGTTTGACTGATCAGTCGGATGACTGCACGGTTGCCTTGCAGCAAGAAGGCTGCAGGTTCAAATCCCAGCTACATCCTGGAGTTGGCGTGCTCTCGTCATGCATGCGAGGGTTTTCTCCAGATGATCCAGTCTTCTCCAACAGACCCAAAACAAGCTTGTTCAGGCTAAATGACAACATCCTCATTTATAAGATGCTTTGGATGAAACGCCCACAAAATAAACAACAAACGGAGCACTTAGTTTTTCCCTTTGTTTGTTCTTATTTAACAGTTTTTTTCCTTTATTAAAATGTAACACTTTCCGTTCTGAGCCACAAATTGATCAGTGGATAATTCAGATAACTTTATAGCATTAAAACAAATGTCTACACCACACAAATGACTGCTTTTCAAGCATTTGTAGCTATTGCTAAGTGTGCTGGAGGCCAATAATCCTATTTTAAGTGTTCCTCTCATGATGCACTCCAGAAGACGCTTCGATCATATTCTGCCAGATAACAGAACAAAAACAATCAGAACAGTCAAAGGACTGAAAAAGAAAGAGATTATTTCTGGAAAGTGGAAATAAATGATATAAAGGAAATTATATTCAATTCAATTCAAGTTTATTTATATAGCGCCAAATCACGACAAGAGTCGTCTCAAGGCACTTCACATAATAAACATTCCAATTCAGGACAGTTCATTAAGCCAATCAGAAATAATGTTTCCTATATAAGGAACCCAGCAAATTGCATCAAGTCACTGACGAGTCAGTGACTATACAGCAATCCTCATACTAAGCAAGCATAAAGCGACAGTGGAGAGGAAAACTCCCTTTTAACAGGAAGAAACCTCCAGAGATTCCCGGCTCAGTATAAGCAGCCATCCACCATGACTATCAGTATAGATTTATAGAATATGCTAGTACGTTGGTGTGAACATAAAATGCATTAAACACTTAAGTTAGCTGGTGGTAAACAAAACAACAAACAGCATCCATGTGGTTCAGTTTCTTCTGAATTCGTAATGATAAAATAAAAGTTTCCTCCCAGAAACAAGAGTTGCTGTGCTCGTTTAGGCTTATGTATCATAGCTCATGAAAGGTTAGATGGTGAGATGACATTCAATCCAAATACAGTCTGCCAACATTTGAATCCCATGAGCTGATTTTTATTGTTTGGGTCAGCTGTAATTGGATTTCATAACAAAACTATTTCCTGTGAGGTGCCACAGGGGATGTTTGTGTAAAAGATTTGCATTTCAAGAATAAACTTTAAAATGGAGAGGATTTAAAGGGAAGTAATTGTAACGTTTACCTGACGGTGATAAATTTTAAAATGCAACAGATTTTTTTATCCCTCTTTTGCGCGCTGGTACCACCGGTTTCCCCACACATGCCCGGTGTTTATCTTTTCTGAGTGCACCGACAGAATGCCTGCTCTCAGGGGGAGGGGGAGGTATTGAAAACCAGAACACAGACGGAGTGAAAGGTTTCAGGTTTTCAGGAGCAGGAAAGATAAATGTGCGAGGGGTTAAATGCCATCAGTCGTTTATCTCCAGCGATGGGAGGTTTTTCCAACAGGAAATGTGTTTGGTAGCTTAGAGATCTGCCGCGGTGAAAAAAATAAACAGAAAAAAGCTAAATTAACTAGCGGCTGTATTGGAGTCACAGCTGAGGCTAAAGAGAGATTTCATAGAGTTGAAAGAAAGTGGGAACATAGATTTAGTTAATCTTTGCTCATTCTGTGTGGAGAAACATTATTTCTGACATGAATGAAGACTGCAGAGCTGCACTAATGGGATTGAAACCAACACATTATTTTTTTGTTTCATACTCTGAATGGATGTTTTGATAGATGGTTGGTAGCTTAACTAGTACTTGTGATGTTTTTCCCAAAATATTGTCACATATTAGCTCCTAATCAACATGGCATGATTTGCTTTAATAACGTTTTACATAGAAAGGCAGAAGCGTACTTTGGTTTTGTCCAAACCACTCACATGATGCCGGTCATTTGTCTGCAGCCGCTGTTTATTTTGCAGCAATTATGCCGCTTCGATAGGATGGACACACCTTCAAAGTACTTCCTGTTCTTCGTTATCTGATAGCAAGGCCATGTGGCCACTTTCAGCTGTCTTTTAGAAGTATTTGATTTAAAACCTGCTTAATCTGTCTTTCTTCTTTTGTTTTTGCAGCCTTTCTAATTTGGTGTCACTAGAACTCAGAGAAAATTTGTTGACATTCCTACCAGAGTAAGTATGAAATATGTTTTGTAAACATAAATGCTTATTTTTTTAACATTTAGAAAAGACTTTGAGAAATTCCACCTTTTCTGATTTGACCTCAGGTCACTATCTCAGCTTCACAGACTTGAAGAACTTGACCTAGGCAATAATGAACTATACAGTCTGGTGAGTTGTTATTTCACTTTTTTTCCCGTTCTTCGGAATAAGAATTTTCCCATTTCCTTGTCTTTGGCAATTCCTTGCAGACAAGCATCGTTTAGGAACAGATGTCTCATCTTATCACGCTGATAGTAGGACGAACGTCTGGTTTCAGATTTAGTTTTAGGTCGTAATTGTGAATCTTTAAACTCATAGACAGTGAATCATTTGCAGAGTTAAATGAAAATTGGGCTGCCAAGAATGTTTTTTCTTTTTTCTATTGATGTAACCATTTAGCTCATTGATAAAAAAAAATGTATTCACTATTGAATATATTGTTCTTACACACACGGTGGGGCAAAAAAGTATTTAGTCAGCCTTCAGTTGTGCAAGTTCCCCCACTTAAAAATATGAGACTGGCCTGTAATTTTCATCGTAGCTATACCTCAACCCTGAGAGACTAAATGAGAAAAAAAGTCCAGAAAACCACTAGGGTTGGACGATTTGAATATTTTTCCCACCGCCAATCGTCTGTCCCAAAAAAGACGATGAGTGACTTATTCATGCATGTGACGTCACGATGCACGGACTGATCTGCGAACACGGAAGAAGCCCAAAACACAGCTTTTTTTTATATAGAAGTGCAGCACACGCGTTTGCTGTAAGATACATTTAGATTTTTCTTTTTGTTTAATTTTGTATTTGTAGTTTTGTAGAGTGACATATAAATGTCTCGGTGTGTTTGAGATCATTGCTGTGCTGAAAGACCCAGCCTCACTTCATCTTTAGTGCCCTTGCTGATGGGCGGAGGTTTTCACTCAAAATCCGATAATACATGGCCCCGTTCATTCTTTCCTTTACACGGATCAGTCGTCCTGCTTCCTTTACAACAAATAAAAGGAAACTTTGGTTTCCAGAACTATACTATACTATACTATACTATACTATACTATACCATACTATACTATACTATACCATACTATACCATACTATACCATACTATACCATACTATACCATACTACACCATACTACACCATACTACACCATACTATACCATACTACACCATACTATACCATACTACACCATACTACACCATACTACACCATACTACACCATACTATACCATACTATACCATACCAGACCAGACCAGACTATAATGAACTGAACTCAATAGGAATGTTTACTTGAAGTTCCTTGAGACGAATCTTTCTGTGAATTATCGTTATATAAATAAACTGAATGGAAACCTGAAACTGAATAGCATATTGTTATTATTACTATTATTATTATCATTATTATTAATAACAACAAACTGATATATACCTTCTTCTCCGGTTTTCCCATCTCTCCATGCAATTTCTATACTTCCACCTTATTTAGCCCGATTCGATAGGCAGTCTCATCAACTTAAAGGACTTGTGGCTGGATGGAAACCACTTGACAGAAATACCTCTGGTAAGCAATTTAAGCATCTAATGTGTGCACTTGAGATTTTTATTAACTTTTCATAAGGGTCAAATATGATAAATGTGCAGAAAACACGCATTATTGCTGAATTTGCTTTCTCACCATCTGTTTTTACTCTGAACTGTAGGCGATCGGCGATATTAAAACCCTGTTGTGTCTGGATGTATCTGAAAACAAAATCGGGAGTCTTCCAGAGGAGATGGGAGGCCTGGTGTCACTCACTGACCTGCTGGTGTCTCAGAACTCCATCGAGTCTCTTCCAGGAAGCATTGGTATGATATTTGTGATAGTAGAATTGTTTCATGTAGGGCTGTCGCGGTAACCGCAAAAATGAAATATCGCGATATGAAGAAGCCCACCGCGCTGCATCATGCGCCACCGCGATTACTGAACTTGGTTCAACTCAATGATGCATGTTGAGAAGCATGGCTGCACTGGTATCAAAACGAAACGTTACTTCGCTCCTGTGGGAGCGCTTTGGTTTTCAGTACGTCAGCTGCTGCGCAGCCAGAGTCCTTGGCCGAGACAGAGCTGCCATCGGCAAATAAATAAATAAACAAACGCTCGGAGACCTGCTGAAGTCCCGGACAAGCACTGCTTCTGCAGCCGTCCCAAAGAGAGTTTGAGCCGAGCTGGAGCTCACTCGCTACCTGCAGGAGGAATGCATCCACCCTAAAGAAAACCCCCGTGACATGGTGGAGCAACAAACGGGAGATTCCCTTTGCTCGCCAGAGTCGCACGCAAGTACGTGTGTGTTAGTGCAACGAGCGCACCATCCGAGAGGCTTTTCAGTGTTGCTGCAAATGTTGCCGCCCCCCTCAGATCCTCTCTCAAACAGTAGTTAACATGCTGGTTTTCCTTGTAGGTAACAAGGACGTGACCGAGCTATAAATCACCGTCATTCGTGTGTGTGAAAGTGAAATGATAGTGCGCCCGCCCCCCGGCGCGCGCGCCCGGTACATGTAATTTTTTATGCTTGATTTTAAACAACTAAACAAAATGGGGACTTGTTTCTTATTTGTTAGATGCTGCAGCCAAATTTGCATTTAAAAGTTTAAGCTCCTGAATTTTGTTGTTTTTAAGTTCAGTCGGACTCCGACTGTCGGAGAAACAAGCGTTACTGCGATCTGCGTTGTTACTGCCCTTTGATCTGCATTCAGTAAAGTGTTATTAAAGAAGGCACGGCAATTTTTAACCTTTTTTAAATGTGTAAACATTATGTTTAGATAGTACTGCAATAAAAAAGTGCTGCAATAATATCGCACACCGCAATATTAAGCCACCCTGAATCACCGCAGGGGGAATTCCTCAACCGCGACAGCCCTAGTTTCATGTAACTATCATATGTAACATGCATGTTTTCTCTCTGCAGGAGAACTACGTAAACTCTCTATATTAAAGGCTGACCAGAATAGCATCATGTTTCTTCCGGAGAGCATTGGCAGCTGTGAAAGTCTGACGGAACTTGTGCTCACAGAAAACCAGCTACAGGTTTGTTTTTCCTCACTCGTGTTTCTGGTCTTAAAAACGTAACCGGGATCCTGTAGGAGTGTCTACATGTGAACTTATTTTAGAGGCTGGACTGGTAACAGGACATGAAGCTATTAAAACATCACGTTTGTGACGTACATTTAATTTAAGATAATAATTTCTTTAAAATATTTATATGAATGCAGTCAGTTTCAATTAAATTAAAGTTAAAATTAGACATTTTATCAACATAAATCTAGTTTACAACATCTCCAAATGTAAAAATGTTGTTTGAAAGTCCAAATAAGAATTTGAAAATGACTTGTTTGAAAAATCTAGAGTTAAACAACCTTTTAGAATTCAGAAATGTGAAATAAATGATCAGTAAGGAATCGTTCCGGGTGGATGTACAGAGACAAATGAGGCAGACATGGCCGCCGCTGCCGTTTTATTGGCTTTTTGTTTTGTGTAGTGATGTGTGACTAACGCAGTGCATGAGAGCATTGTATCACACTGAAACATGAACGATTTTTATACTATGTTGTTCTTTTTATAAATAACTGATCAATCAAACAAACTCATTATTAAATCTAAACTCCCAAAAATGTGTGAAGAGCTTATAAATGTATTTATTAAAATATCTGTGTGTTTATTTACTCCTATAGAGTTTGCCTGCAAGTATTGGGAAGTTGAAGCACCTGTCCAATTTAAACTGTGACAGAAACCGGTTGACAACACTACCTAAAGAGGTAAGCAGGAGTTTAAAGGGGTCGTATTATGCTAAACTCACCTTTTGCATCCTTTTGTGCTGTCATACAGCCTCTATAAATAAACAATCCATACTTGAGAACAAAACATCCGTTTTATGACAGTGTGGTATTTTCTCCAGCTTCTCTTCTGGTATTTGTAAACGGCTTTTTCCAAGAACAAAGACCGTGCTTTTAAGGACAGCGATATCAGTTTTTCAATGCATTATTGTTCTCAGTTTTTCACACGTATATCTCTAAATGTACTGTGTCAGATTTCCTCTACATATGTGTAGTTATTACGTGAACTCGCTTGAACACCTAAGAATTGGTGCTCTCCCAGGAGCAAATTTCCGGAGACGGACTACAGTCTGTGTGAATGGCAGATCTTCCAGAAGCCATATGGAAACTGGACTGCATCAGTTCCATAGTCCATGTGAATCAGCTGTTAGGACTGATGTGCCTAAGACAAGCCATTTCAAAAAGTTCCCATTTGTGATGTCACAAATGAGAACATTAGAGAAGAACCACCTCTTTGGTGCAAGAGAGCTGCTGGAGGAGCAGCTGTTCTACTACAAGCCTCTCCTGGATATCAGGGCTTCTCAGATTATAGCAGCCTGGGTGGGCCGGGGGGGGGGTGTCAACAGAGCCCAGAGAAGGCTCATTCTGGAAGGTACTGAAATTGTCAAGAATAAAACGGTTGAAAGTGCTTAATCTGAGATGGATTTTATGCAAAGAACTTCATGAGCATATTTTGTATCGCCCTAGAACTATTATAGCTTGAGAAAATAAGGCATGACAAGTCTCAAGTTTTATTTTCTAGTGCTTTGCTATTTGTGACAACACATCAGTGGCAGCTTTGCTACAGCTCAGCTAAAAGTCAGCTTGAAATATTCAAAACGACTACAAAGACAATTTCCTGCTTTAAAATATATTAATATTGCAAACGTTTTGCCTCACTGCTGTAATTATGACTGGCTCCTCCATGCACTATCCTGTCCTGTATTGTCTCTCTGCTCAGTCTCCTGCTTGTTCAGCCTCAGCTGTGCTGTGAGTGTCTCCATTGTGTTAGAGTGCAACATTCTTCTTCAACCTCTTGTCTGTTAAAGTGAAGTCACGCTTGGCTTAAAGCTGCGAACTGAAAGGCTTCTTTAAACATTGTAAAAGGCGCCTGTATCTTAAAGAACCGACGCGTGCAAGTATGCGGAGAAAACCAATAGTTCAACACAATTTGGCCGAACAACGAAGCAACAGTATGCCTCTTTTCTGTCCCTTTTAACCCGATATTGGACACCAATCATGCTGTAATGGCCTAATTATCGATTGGACCTTTGCTAAAGTAGCTTGATCATTGTCAGAAAAATCATTGATTCCATTGATTATGTGTTAGTTGTTTATAACATGTATTTATAGCTGGGAATCTGCTGATTTTACATTTAAAGCTGCAATAATTTAGGCTCTTATGCATTTTGAGACATGACCCACTGTGCAAAGACCTAATTAGGATGTCCTACACACGTGCTCTGGACCACCGGACCCAAAATAGACGTGATCTGCACGTCCATGCGACGTAGACTGTTTGCGGGGATGAACAAACATTTACTGGCTGCAGCAGGAGTTCAACTGGCTTTCCAAATTGCCTTTTTTTTTCTGAGTGTAATTGTTCCTAATTTTCAACCCCTCTGCTGTGTCCCATTGACGTGTAATTGGTTTGTCCTCACGATCGCTAATTCTGAACAAATCCCTCACACGATGACAGATGCTTTCTTCTGTGACCTGCTTTTTATTCTTTCTTGTGTTTCCTTAAGAGAAAATCACCACACACACACACACACACACACACACACACACACACACACACACACACACACACACACACACACCCCTTGTTTTCTAAATGTATTTGAATAGATTTAACTGAAATAATGAACTGACAGCGTTTCCTTTACTGTGAATGACATGTATGCTCATCACATCATCGTCTAGATCGGCGGCTGCAGCAGTCTGAATGTCTTCTGTGTACGAGAAAACCTGCTGACGAAGATCCCGCCGGAGCTGTCGCAAGCCACAGAGCTGCACGTGCTTGATGTCTCTGGAAACCGGTAAGATCAGCTGCTCCAAAGCAAGCCTATGAATGACAACCAAACATCCACGGTCCCTAAACGGTTACCTGAGAATGTTATTCTGATTTGTTTAGACACTTTCTGTTTTGCTGCATGTTTTGTCTTTAAAGAAAGCTGCAGTCTGAAAACTGTTTGTTGTTTAACCTGTGTTTGTGCACCAGGAGTCATCCCTTGTTGTGATTTATTTCGTTCAGCCTCTCCTACCTGCCGATGTCACTGACCACGCTGCGGCTGAAGGCCCTGTGGTTGTCAGAAAACCAGTCTCAGCCGCTCCTCAGTTTTCAGGTGGACACGGATCCTGAATCAGGCGAGAAAGTCCTCACCTGCGTTCTGCTGCCTCAGCAGCCGTGTGAACTGGACCTTAAAGGTGATGTGTTCTGCAGGATTAAGAAATAATCAAGAATTATGTATTCTCTGAAGCAAAAAATCAAATAAGTTTTTCTGGTAGCTTAAAGTGTCTATTAGCATCAGTCAGCTATAGGCTGAGCTACTGACTCGGTGCCTTCTCTTTCTGACATTTGAGTAACGCTCAGTTCCTCCATCGTGTCTGAGTATTCACCGCCCCACAGCTTTGATGGCATTATCACACGATCTGCTGGCGGAGTCCTCTGATCCTGTCGATTATGAGGTCCTGCAAGAGCTTTCAGTGCCTTTTGATAGATCTGACCCTCTCTCGTCCCTTCAGGCCTTCCTTGGCTGTGTTTGTCAGAAATGATGTGGATTGGAGCGCTAAAGAGGCTTAACAGCGGCTGTCCAACTGACGTTAAAAACTCACCCGCTGGTTATCTTGATGCGACCGAGGGCAGGCATTATTTCTTTCAGATACTCGGTTATTGCCATCTTGTATCGTTTTTTTCTTCCTGTGCCACACGTCTGGTTATATTTGGTGCTTTTAAAATATTTTTTACCTCCTAAATAAACGGAATGTTTATATTTAGCTGTTTGATTTTCTCTCTCTCTCTCTCACTCTCTCTCTCTCTCTCTCTCTCTCTCACTCTCTCACTCTCTTACTCTCTCTCTCTCTCTCTCTCTCTCTCTCTCTCTCTCTCTCTCTCTCTCTCTCTCTCTCTCACTCTCTCACTCTCTTTCTCTCTTTCTCTCTCTCTCTCACTCTCACTCTCATACGGTAGAAATGCAAATATTAAACCGGTGTTGCAGCGTGAGGTTGGGGGCAGGGGAGATTGTGTTGCCTTCAGCCTGTGACTAAGCTGGGATTTGAAACTGTGATCTGGCAGTTTCCGTGTCTCTATTAGCAGCAGGGCGTGCGGCAGCTTCCTTTTACTGCTCTGACTGCTGATTGTAAAAACTGTTTTAATTTAAATCCAGTGAAAGGTTTTTCTTCTTGGTTTTGGCACACATCTTTAAATAATTTCTGCTCAGTTAAGACTAAAACTCTATTTCTTTCTCTCTTTAAAAACTCCAGCCTCTGACAATCTCGCCCGCTTCGGAGCCCTGGAGAGCCTGGTGAATGGTATGGCTGATGACACGTGGGATGACAAAGCCATCAACAGAAACAGTGTCATTCACTTCCATGTGGATGCAGATGAGGATGAGGACGATGATAGGGTGAGATCAGTGGAGTAGAATGAATGTGATGAAAGGAAACGCGTGCTTCAACCTGCAGTGTTGTGTTTTATTGTGTAAAATTTATTTAAAATTTAAAAGCTGTGATCCACTCGTACAGAAGTGAGAAATGAAGGGATCAAATGCCACCGTAGTTATGAAGCTGGTTTCTATAAAAGCTGCTTATTAATCAAGTTGACAGATAAAGTTTCCTAGAACAATTTAATGTTAAATCAGACGTTATTTAAATCTGAGTCACAATAATTCCGCTACAATCACAGAAAATTGCTACAATCTTATGGTTTTCATTCTTGCTGATTGAAACTTTGCAGCTTTTCATTGTTCTGTCTGGATCACATAAACTTTTCCAAAATTTAAAGAGTAAGTTCACAGAGAAGCCTTTTTATTGTTTTCGCTTTGTTTTAAAACATGATTAGTCATTCTGAATTTCACACGCAGGCTGAACGGGGAACAGGTTTCCATCTTTATTTCCTTCATTGGTCTCTCAACAGGAAATGGATGGGGAAATGCTCGTGTCAGAAAAAAAAACGGATATTTTTGTCACACTGAAAATTAGCATTCATATACTCACCTGTCTTGACTCGCAACGGGGAAAGCTGTTGTTGGTTTAGCATCCAGGAAACGGCAGACTACGTTTCAGCTAGTGGAAGCTAACTGTTAGCATTAGCAACTCCACAACATGGCAGAACTTCAGGCTTGTGTTATGTGTAGAGATAAAATATTAATGTTGCAAAGTGAATGGCGGCAGTGGAAGAGTGCTGTTGCTCTTAGCCAATCAAAGGTGAGATGTCCGGATATCCTGAATATTAATGAGTTAAACTCTAAATCCTGCCGTTTTCTGCCCCTGATTTCTCCCACTAACTTCTACAGTCGTGGCCAAAAGTGTTGAGCTTGACACAAATATTAGTTTTCACTAAGTTTGCTGCTAAACTGCTTTTACATCTTTGTTTCAGTAGTTTCTGTAATGTACTGAAATATGATTACAAGTACTTTGTATGTTTTAAAAGGCTTTTATCAACAATTACATGCCATTTATGCAAACAGTCAGTTTTTGCAGTGTTGGACCTTCTTTTTCAGTACCTTTGCGATTCGACTGGGCATGCTCTCAATCAACTTCTGGGCCAAATCCTGACTGATAGCAGCCCATTCTTTCATAATAACTTCTTGGAGTTGGTCAAAATTTTGGGGTTTTGTTTGTCCACTCGCCTCTTGAGGACTGACCACAAGTTCTCAATGGGATTAAGATCTGGGGAGTTTCCAGGCCATGGATCCAAAATTTCAACGTTTTGGCCCCCGAGCCACTGAGTTATCACCTTTGCCTTATGGCACGGTGCTCCATCGAGCTGGAAAATGCATTGTTCTTCACGTAACTGCTGTTGGATTGTTGGAAGAAGTTGCTGTCAGAGAGTGTTTTGATACCATTCCTTATTCATGGCTGTGTTTTGGGGCAAAATTGTGAGTGAACTCACTCCCTTGGATGAGATGCAACCCCACACATGAATGGTCTCAGGATGCATTACTGTTGGCATGACACAGGACTGATGGTAGCGCTCACCTTTTCTTCTCCGGAAAAGCCTTTTTCCAGATGCCCCAAACAATCAGAACGGGGCTTCATCCGAGAATATGACGTTGCCCCAGTCCCCAGCAGTCCATTCGCCATACTTTTAGCAGAAGATCAATCTGTCCCTGATGGTTTTTTTGGAGAGAAGCGGCTTCTTTGCTGCCCTTCTTGACACCAGGCCATCTTCCAAAAGTCTTCGTCTCACTGTCCGTGCAGATGTGCTCACACCTGCCTGCTGCCATTCCTGAGCAAGCTCTGCACCGGTGGCAGTCCGATCCCGCAGCTGAATCCTCGTTAGGAGAGGATCTTGGCACTTGCTGGACTTTCTTGGATGCCCTGAAGCCTTCTTAACAAGAATTGAGCCTCTTTCTTTGATGGTCCTATAAATTGTTGATTTAGGTGCAATCTGAGTAGCCACAATATCCTTCCCTGTGAAGCCCTTTTTATGCAACACAATGATGGCTGCACGTGTTTCTTTGCAGGTCACCATGGTTAACAATGGAAGAGCAATGATTTCAAACATCACCCTCCTTTTAACATGTTAAGTCTGCCATTCTAACCCAATCAGGCTGACATAATGATCTCCAGCCTTGTGCTCATCAACATTCTCACCTGAGTTAACAAGACAATTACTGAATTGATCTCATCAGGTCCTTTGGGATAAAGTTAATTTCCATGACAAAGAAGGACTATGCATTTCATCTGATCACTCTTCATAACATTCTGGAGTATATGCAAATTACTATTATGAAAGCTTAAAGGGACTTACAGAGTTTTGAATTTTTATGCTCGCGATTGCCCCCTCAGGCCAAAAGCGTAACGTTAAATAGTAGGCTCGTGCACGAGGCGCGCATGCTGTACGTGCACACTCCTTAACGAAAATAACTGCTGAGACAGTCCCGTGTGTGTGTGTGTGTGTGGCCCAGAGGACAGGAGAACACGAAGCTAATTAATTAAATAATTTGGTCCTTTCTCTTCAGCACAGCCGACAAAGGTTTAAGATGGGTCAGTCCTCCTGCATGCTCAGATCATTCCCTTCCCTTGCTTGAAAAATTGTTCCAAAATGAAAGTTGAACCCACATCTTTTTTATCTTGTGAATTCAATGCCGTTCGGCGAGTCTCAAATACAAATTTGGGCATCTTACTGTAAAAAATATACCATTAATGTAAAAAGGAAACTCTAAATAAACTATGTTCACATCCAGAATCGAACCCGGGTGAGAGTCCGAAGTCTAACTAGGTGAGCCAAAGCACCGATGATATCTTTGGTATCTGTAATATTTATATCCTTGATTACAGCTAAAACAACGTTCAAAGAACGGTTTGGAGTGAAAATGGCTATTTTGTTGCTAATTTGCAGGAAATATCTAGAAGAAAGTAGCTAAGGGTCCTCAGAAATGTAGCTAGATTCATCACTAGGCGTTAGGAACAGCGACAAAGTCGCTGAGTTGGCACTGCCTCTCTCTCTGCTGCTAAAGCTACGGATAGCAAATGCTACGGGCTATGCCTGAGCGTGAATGCGCATGAAGCAGCCTGCTCGACCCGAGCAACTCTCTTTTCCTGTGATTTTACAGAAAAACAGGCAATCACAGTAAAAATGCCAGGGCTCATTCTACAGGACCAGGGCATTGCAGGAGAATGTATGAAGAAGAAATGTATTATTTCTATACATGTTTTGGCTGTCAAACTTCCATAATGCCCCTTTAAGCAGCAATTTTTCCCATTTCCCATATTTGTCATTCTCAAAACTTTTGGCCACGACTACATCCTGATCTACAATAAGGTCCTTTGAAGTTACTACTTGGAGATTTGAGATGTGTTTCTTATGTTTTTGTGCTTCTGATGATCTTCCCCGAGCTTCCCTGTTAAAGCAGGCGTTCCCACTCTAACCCATTGGTGTCCTCTACATAGGGAACACTACTTCGGCGGGCCACTCCTCATCCTGGCGAACTGAAAACCATGAAGAAAGTCGTAGAGAACCTCCGCAATGACCTGAATGCGGCCAAAGGCCTGGACTCCAACAAAAACGAGGTCAATAATGCTGCAGAGACAGTGACCACGTCTGTGTGACTTTTACCTCACAAATGATTTTAATTTTTTTTGCCTACTGTGTCTTGCTGTATTTTCCTGCACAACCCTGTAGCCCTCTGTTGTTTTTTATTTTATTACCCATAAATCCCAGCGTGACCTCCCTTTGGTCTGATTATGTTTTGGACTGCCTGTGACCTTACTCCACCTCCACTCCTGTGGAAACACCCAGGGCCCACTGTGCCTTCCTAGTTCTGCAGCAATAATCTGCACAAAATTTCTCATTTTACACATATTTTAAAGATATATTAAGTTTTATTAAAAGCAACCATTGGGTAGCAGCACTATAAATCATCGTAAATGTTAAATTACTTTGTTTCTAAATCATTTTTTGTCATTTTTATTTAAACAAAAGAACACTGGGTGAAAATTTTTACATTTTGGGCAAACAAAACCAGTTTTTGAACCTACTGATCTTTCGATTGTTGTAAATCTCTTGTGAATATTGATACTTTTATATTTTTTTGGCAGCTCGGATGTAAATAAAATGTATAGCAAGTTTCATCTTAATCTGTTGCAGATTTTTAAACGTCTTTTCTCTACCTTGGTAAACGATTCTTCTTTTAAATCTAAGTAACAAACAAAAAAAGTCACTAATGTCTTATTTGATCTGTTGGTATTGAGTGAGCTCACTTGTCAAACATCAACACCGATATTTTGGATCTTGATTCAGTCGTTATTAAAATCTAGACTCGAGTCCTGCTCGTCAAACTGAAATCATCCGCCTAAGAAGCCTTTCTTTTTCATGTGCTCCTCTGCTTTTTATCATTTTACAAATAGATGCCAAAACGGCTCTAATTGTATTTTAAAGGATTCTTCTTTTTAACAGAGTACTGTGCAGAGGTATACTTTGAGCTTTGTACCACAAGGATGGATGAAAAACTGCGATTTAAGCCCAAATCCTACTCTTTTATTTGGTACTCGCTGAGTTGTAATGTTTTGATTTTGAGCTGATTGACTAAAGTGAACCATATAAGTTGGTTTGTATATTGTTTCTTTTTTTTCAAAATTATTTTCTGATAAAACTGCACAAAACTGATCTCAAACCAGCTCTGGGCCTTGAGATTTGGGGACTTTTTAACCACTGATCAATAAAAACGAGTGCAACACTAAACCACATCGTGTTATTTGTTTTGATATTTTTAAAGTGGGTTTAATGTTATTTCTCAGTAGTTGAATAATTGCTGCATAAACTTAAATGTTGCTGATTTGGCTTTAGGCTAAAACAAAACCCAGACCCTTTCTTCCTTGTTCTGTGTCTGGTATAGTGCACAATGTCCGCTCTGCATGTTCTGCATGCAGTAATGAGAACAATGTTTTTGTGTGCCTCGTAGAGTTTTAACCACCTCCAGATGTACGAATAAGAATACCCTCTGAATAACGGAGCATGCTGTTTCTCCTTTATACCTACCCTTGACAGCTGAACACATCTTTTAACACGATGAACTTTGTCATCACTGATCTATTACAGTCACTGGTTTTTTATTTTATTATTATTATTTTTTTTACCAAAATTGAATTTTCAGCAGCAGGTGATGTCTCCTGGCAATCTCCAGGACTGTAGAAATCATCATACTAACCCGTCCCCCAGGACCAGTTGCCAAACCCAGGTCAACCAGTACTTCGTCTGGCTGGCAAACAAGGAGAGTCTGCATGGGAGACCACCGACACTCCCTGCCAACAGTCGAGCGTCTGATCGCTGTTCCGGTTCAGAGAGGAGCACAGAGAAAATTCAGTCTTCTGAGGAGGTCTGTTTTCCACTTCTAGTCATAAGTTCCTGTTCTAGACATTCATGTTTGATAGCAGCCTGCTGTTGGTTTCCACCAAATCCATTTGGCTATTTTCCTATTTTAGATGAGATTCAACAATTGGCAGGAATGGTCCACTGTGCATAATATACCAGTGAAATGCAAAACTCACCTTTTGCATCCTTTTGTGCTGCCATGTGGGTCTCTATTGCCTATAAACATTCCAATAAAAAGAAAAAAACATGTCCATCCATTTAGTCAGTGTTTGGTTTTAGGTATTATGTGCTTAAAGACGTTAACTAAAAGTCTCTTTGTGACATCACAAATGGGGAAATTAGAACCACCTAATGTGTAAAAGAGCTACTCAAGAGTTCCTTCTGGATATCAGAGATCTGTCCGTTCTCTTGTTCGCTCTTCCTTCTTCCATCTCAGGACCATTGCAAAGTGTCCTCCAAACACACCCACATCACCCCGCTTCTCCTCCAGCTTCACTGGCTGTCAGTCAACTTCAGGGTTCATTTCAAGATCCTGGTTCTGGTCTATAGGGCCTTACATGGACAAGCACCATCTTACATTGGTGATCTTATGGGATAGGAATAGGAAAGAGGGAAATCTGTGGATCCTGAGGAAGGTGGAATTGGTAGGGAGAGCAGAACAAGGAGAGGGTGATGAAGGTCACACCAAAATCAGCTTGAACAAGTGAGTTTTCAGCTGCCTTTTAAAGGAGTCCACTGACTGATTTCAGGCTCAGGTGGCGAAAGTTCCAGAGTCTGGGGGCCACAGCAGCAAATGATCTGTCACCGTTGGCCTTAAGACTGGTGCGATGCACAAACAGTAGGCTATGATCACTGGACCTCAGGAACCTGCTGGGGGTGTAGGGACTAAAGCTTGGTTTATGCTTGACGCATTCACTTTCCGCTTGGTGATGCGGCTCGCGGATGGAATGCGCTTCACAACTTGCAGCGTTTATGGTTCATGCGGCTTGTCTCTGCGGTGAGCCAATATTCTCTCAAACTGAACGGGGCAGCATGGAGCTCTACGGCATGCCTCCAACACTAAACCGTAGTAGAAGTAAAAATTACTGTTGTTTACAACATGGCATTCCAGCATTTTTTAACAGCGTCCTCGTCTTTTCCGACAGTGCGAGCTATTTCTCTCCAAGAATTATTAACATGTTGATCACGGTGATCTTTGAGAGCTGAATCATACAAATGTCTGTATTTACGAACCTCTGCCATACAAGTTCTTGCCGGTCCGCCATGTTTTTCCGTGTCCGACCGTCCGCGTGGTTAGAAAATTTCCTAGGTGCGCGGTGCGGAAAGTTTGGGCCGTGGAGGGGCGTGGTTGTTAAAATGACTCAACTTTTCCGCACAGAGCCGTGCGGACCTCGCAGACTCATCAAGCATAAACCAACCTTAAGAAGATCACCAATGTAAGATGGTGCTTGTCCATGTAAGGCCCTATAGACCAGAACCAGGATCTTGAAATGAACCCTGAAGTTGACTGGCAGCCAGTGAAGCTGGAGGAGAAGCGGGGTGATGTGGGTGTATTTGGAGGACTTGGTCAGAAGCCGAGCACAGGCATTCTGAACCACCTGTAGACGGTTCAGGGAGGTTCTGCTCAGACACGTGAAAAGAGTGTTACAGTAGTCCAAAGGGCCATTCCCATCTGTACCGGGTCGGCCCGGGCCGGGTAGCCCCAGTCGGCCCCAGCCTGGCCCGGTTGATTCCACACATCCTTGTCTTAAGCCCATGTGGGCTGATTCTACCCACCAATCAGAGGCTTGCTCTAATGGAAGGTGTGAATTTGCTGTCAGCAGTGGGTGTGTTGGCCCTGGTCGGCCTGAAGCAGACCCCCTCGAGAAGAGGACTGAGAATGAGCCTTGGTTGGCCCGGAAAAATACCAGGCCACCCAGATATGTAAACAACCTACGCTACCCGGCCCGGGCCGACCCGGTACAGATGGGAATGGCCCATAAGCGTGAGGAGATTAAGGTGTGGATAACTGTCTCAAGCTCAGAGCGGAACTCAGCTTAGCAATGTTCCTAAGATGGAAGAAGGAAGAGCGAACAAGAGAACTGGCATGAGAATCCAGGGTGAGAGCTGGGTCAAAGGTCACACCAATGGGCCATTCCCATCTGTACCGGGCCGGGTAGCGTAGGTTGTTTACATATTTGGGTGGCCTGGTATTTACATATCTGGGCCCGAAGTCCGTTGGCTAACTCCTAGTACGACCAGGTCAGTCCAGGGTCATCTTCCAGGTAACGACAGTTGGAACTAGTTTGTGTCTCAAGAATAACTGAAGGAGTTGAACAAATCAGCTTGTTCTGCAGGAAACTATCTTGTTGTCAGCTTTGCAGGTGCGAAAAAGATTTTAAAAGGTTTTGATGACGTAAAAATCTTTGCTGGCTAAAGAGGTCTTGCTCAGACGGCCGGTCTGAAGCTTTTTCTCTAGAACCCTCGAACTGTTGTGAACTAAACTTAAAACCAGAGTAATCTAGTTTTAATACATTGATGTTATGAATAAATAGCCAACCAAAAGTTGACAAGTTTGAGGGATATTACCAAGAATCTCAGAGACACACCCTCTTTGATTCGGAGGCTCTGAATCTGGGCAAAAGGTTAACCATGTGTCATGCGTTTAACTTAACTTAACTTTGTGCAAATGGTGATGACCTCGTCAAGTAAACATGCTAAACATTTACCTTAAATCCTCTAATACAGGCCCGGGCCTGTATTAGACTCAAGCTCATCAAGCTCCAGGCCTTTATTGGAAGGAGGACCAGAATTAGAGGCAGGCCTCTATTTCAATTTGAGCAAAATGAACTAATGGTTCACTGGAGTTTTTGACAATTAAAAGTGCGCCCACATTTTCAAAGTTAAACACATTTCTTTTACCAACGGTAGTTTCTGCTTCAGCCCTCTCCCCCCTCCCCCTGCGCAGCGGCCGCAAAGTCACTGATGCGCCTGCAGCCTCTCGGAGTTCCTGCTGCTCTAAACATTAAAATAATTATTTCATTTTCTGTTCCTCACTTCTGATTACCTTCAATGGTGTCTGTTTGTTGCAACCACCAGGTACAAAAACTAACTTGTTTTTATTTGACTATTTTTCTGTCCTGCCTGTTTATTATCTTCCTGCATCTCCTCTCAATCCTAAAGAGAAACTGCTACCTGGGTTCATATATATTCACCTGATGAGTTACCTTTGAACTGCAGTTCTAAAAGATCTACCGACCGCAAAAACAGTGGAGTGCTCGCTGCTTGGCGGCCGCATCAGTGATCGGTGCGTCACTGAGGACAGAACAGGTGATGCGCCCCGCTCCACAGCAGCGAAACGCATCAGGCACAAATAAAAGAATAAAAGACAGAAAACATAAAAGGAAATGAGCTGACGTGAACAATCGCATGTTAAATTAGTTTTTGAGGTGGCGACACCTGATTTGATAATGTTACTGTGGCCGTGCTCAGGACGCAGATTCTGGAACGCGTCAACAATCAGAGCTTTGCATGCGCAAGCTGGTTAAGGTTAGGATGGGGGTGAGGGGAAGGTTAAATTGCAAGAGGGTAAACGTCACAATTTGGTTGAATGTCCGTTTTACGGCGGGTGTCAGTACCTACCGACGCTCTGGCACAGCGCGTTGCCCCCCCGAGCGCAGGAGCTTGTCACCTGCTGACAACATGCTGCTGTCTTTTCAGTGGACTGCATCTTGCCGGTCATTATCACGTGACAGCGACTAGTCGATGACAGGCATAAAATGTCACTATAGAGCAGTGAAGTCGACTAGTGACTAGTTCATACAACCCCGGCTACTGCTCCCCAGAGTGTTCTGCAGCATAATCAGCACGTTGTCTTTGAACTTGACATCAAATTTTCGCCTCCTCTTCGTCTCCGCATGGTTAAAGTTACCCTCGCGGTCTATCACTGGCAAATCAAAAGTGAGACGGATGACACAACCGCCCCCCGTACTTGCTTGTTACCACATTCCACCTGGCCACAATAAAAAACCGGCCATTATTCACCTCCGCCGACTCCGACACCGGCCAACATATGATACCCGGCAGTTAATAAAATACAGGCTAATATTAGAGGATTTACGGTAATTGTTTTATAATTATTATATGTAGCAATAAACAAACGTTTATTTCATGATTATCTTTAAATTTGAAATCTTCTTTTCTTCTGATCGTCTGTGAGTTGAGTTTATTTAATGAGTTTCTCTGTAAAGGGACCTTGGTAGGAGAGAATGTTATGATTTTATTATCTCTGTCAGTGCATCAGGCTCTGACTCCAGCTGGTGTGAGGAAGGCAGGCTCTGATTTAAAGGGACTACGTGCAGACTTTCAGTCTCCAGTGAGGGAAAATATTGTAGGTTGGAGTCGTAGCCAGGTTATGTTGACTTGGCTGTAGATCTTGATCTGTTGGTCTCAAAATCAGGCAATTTCGTGACATTACAGTTGTTTAGCCACAACCTTTTCCTTTTCCAAGATCTTGGAGATAAACGGAAATTTAGAGATGGGTCTGACTCTTCTGAGATTACCTCTCATGTACCCCTAAGTGTAAGCACAATCACACAAAAATCTCGAATGATCTCTGCTGTCTTTCTGTTTTATGCAGCAACAAAAACGTGTCCATGTGTGTCAAATGTTTATAACATCTTTTAATTCTCTGGTCATCTTAACGAGGTTCTATCAGGCCTCACAACAACATAAAGTTATAATTTTTCACAAAGAAACAAATTCTACCCTTAGCTGCAGATCAAAGTGTCTGGACAGAGCGGCCGTTTAGGAATCAGCATCGCTGGTGGGAGAGGGTCTCTGCCTTACAAAGACCAGGACGAGGTGAGTTCAGGAGCTTCTAGACTAGTATAGAGTATTTGGCTTCCTGAATGAAAACCGTTAAAGGCGATGGAGTTTGATGTTTTTCTCCTCCAGGGTGTTTTTGTTTCTAGACTAGCAAAAGGAGGACCCTCAGAAAAGGCTGGACTCCATGTGGGAGACAGGTTGTTGGAGGTAGGATGATCTTTTCCATAAAGAAAAAAACCAACAAGTTCCAAAACATCCTGTGTAAATTAAAACTGATTTAAAATTTGTAGTTTTTCATGTCTCCACTTGGGGGTGTCATATGACTAACAGAGAGAGCTCGACTCTGTTTCCCTCAGAGACAAGTCCAAGCTGAGACGGAAAAATAATCTATTATTTTTAGAGCAAAACCTATGTTTCATCTCTAAGTGTCCTCCTGCGATACAAGTTGCTGCTTTCACCCTAAATTTCTGACATGACCTCTGTCCTTCCAGGTCAACGGCCTCAGCATGCAGGGGGCGGCCCACCATGAAGCAGTCAGCGCCCTAAGGAATGCTGGGAGCTGCATCAGGATGATGGTGCTGAGAGAGAAACCGGTGCACCGAGAGGCGTTTGACCCAGGCGTGCCTCAGGGACCTCCAGACTTGCCGGGCAGACAGCCGCGCGAGATGGATGTCAAAGGCCAGAGAAGCAAACGGTCTCAGCTGGAGAAAGCAGAGGAGTGTTTGTCCAAGGAGATGGAAACAGTTGTCTGCAATGGAAACAGCTCTGTGGGTGTTTTGGTGGAATGGCGAAAACGTACAGAACAAACTGTTAAAAATTTGACTGGGTGTTACTATCAGCCTCAAGCTAGATGTTATCCTGTGTGTGTGTGTGTGTGTGTGTGTGTGTGTGTGTGTGTGTGTGTGTGTGTGTGTGTGTGTGTGTGTGTGTTTCAGGTTGATTTGGAGAAGAATCGGATCAGAACTGTGTCAGAGCTGAAGGCAGAGGTGTTGAAAAAGGATTCACTTCAAGGGGTGAAACACACAATGACAGTAGACGCCAGCTGCTTCAAACTTTAATTTGTTCCTTTTTGATTTATTCATTCATTCATTTCACCCCTCTGTGCCATCATCTCACAGATTCCCCGGATCATCCTCACTCATCCCTCCACCTCAGACGAAGACGTGGAGATCTTAACACAGATCCTCCCCGGGAGAGACCTCCTGCGCGACTTAGAAGGTCCTGACAAGCGAGCTCATGCTGAATGTTCTTCCCACCCTTCATGATCCCAGCCCTGGAGCGCTGCCTGCTGCAGAAACCCTTGATGACCCAAAACACAACCCTTACTTGCTGTGTTTTGGCTTGCAGCCTTTTCAGGGATGACCAAAGTTTATTCTAAAACTACTCGAATGTGTACTTTTGGTGTCTTTTTTCTTTGATAAATTTAAGTGCTGCTAATAGTTTTTAATAAACATTTTACAGAGTGAAAAGTGATTTTGAGCACTTTTTTTTAAAAACAAAACAGCATTGTTGTTGTGAAACTGTGACACATCACTCCGTTTGACTGATATCTGCTCCACAGGGCTGTGTTTAAGACACTGACACATGCTGTGAGTAGCTAGTGAGAGGTTTTTAGCTGTTTTATTGCCTCCACTGTGATAAAAATCTGTCAAAAATGTTACACAGCAGGGAATTCAAGTCTTTCCAAGTCCTGAGACGAGCTTGCTTCACATGAGTTCTGTGTGAGATAAATGACAGCTCATGTGATTAAACTTCACAAAAGGAAAAAGGACAGAATAGAGAAACACAACAAACTTCAGGAAGATCTCCTTAAATTTGTTCCAAAGTCGGAAGTGGGCAAATTGCTTGCTGTTTACTTTTTTCATTATAACATTTCCTTTTCCATTTCTATGAAAATCACCGGCTTCTGCAACAGGAAATTTTTTGTGCTTGCAGTAAAAAAAAAACAAAAAAAAAACACCACTAACATCATACTGCAACTGTCAAAAGGGCTAAATTACACACATCTCCAAATAACATAACAAACAGTACTTGTGTTATTGGACGTTGTGCAGAAACAACTCTGATGCAGAAAGTCCTCTGAGCACAAGAAATGTTAGGAAGATTTTGAATTCAGTTCTGAGAAGACAGCAGCGGTTCCTCGTACATCCTGAAGTGCAGCATCGACCCAAGACTTGAGAAAGAAACGAAGAGGCCTGCCCTGTCATCCATGGAGAATGCTGTGATGAGTACTTGGGCTGAGGCCACATGGATGGTGCTTGTAAGGTGAGAGTCATGAAGAGGTTATGGGACGGTCAATACAGGTGCATTATGTAGAAGTGATGTAAAAATAACATCCTGTGGTAAAATCTGGTTACTGCAACCACTTTAAACATCTGTCATCAAATTACAATGGTTGGCGCTGCAGTATCAGGCAGGAGATGCGGCAACCCCACGCTCACTGATGGTCAGCAGCAGTTACGTCCCTTCTTCCTTTGTTTTAAAATGAGAAAAACTGACAGTCTCTGCAGCCAGCTGGATATGAAATGTGTTTCAGTATAACCTTCCTTCCAAAATGACTGAAACTTTTGGGACTTTCCCACTGTAAAGTTCTCACCATATTCTTACATACTGCACCTTTGACTTTTTTGTGAGCTATTTTACAGAAACAGCATCCGTACTCTGTTCATGGTGAAGGAACCGAATGCAGACACTAATGACAGCCAGAGAAGTGACCAACCCCCATCGTGCTTCCATTACCTGTAACACACACAACTCCCTGCTTATGATCAAATCCTTCACTAAACTAAAGATAAAGCTCTGGATTGGGTGGATTCCTTGTTATCTGCTCACCCCAATCGCCTAAGGAATTTGAGGATTTTATTTTTTAAACTTGTTTTTGGTTCCCCCACTGCTCACCTGTCAGTTCTAACCGGCAAGATCACCTCAATTAACCATGCTGTCTTTTTTACCACCTCTGTTCCTGCTGACCTTACTGATGCCTCCTCACCATCCTTGGAGGGCCGGATCAACTCCTCCACGTCCTCATCTCCGTTCCGACCTTCTCAACATCCATCACACTGCGGCCACCACCATAGCATCATCAGTCCAGAGGTTTCTCGAGGGGGAACAGATGTAGCTTCAGATGTAGCCGAAACTTCAGCAAGAAGGTAAATAACGTAAATAACAAATCTCTATTATTCTGTGTTCAGTAAAAAAACCAAATGATGCCTGGCTTCTTGCCAAATAGTGAGCCCAAACCATTCATTTTTATAAAATCTGTCAAGATTTGCTATTAAAACATTCCTGACAATTTTACTACACTTTAAGCCCATTGAGCATATTTATTTTTCTATGATAGGTGCTATACAGTATAATTATACTTTACTTACTTGCTGGCATTCTTACTTTATAGGTGAACAGATTTGGCTCACTATTTGGAAAGAAACTAGTGAGTTTTGTCTCTTTCTTGCTTTTATTTAATGCATAGTAAAACTTATTAATTTCATGCTATTGTTCTTTTTAAAAACACAGAAACGGTTTCGTTACCTGTTTTTTCGCTACGTTTCGCCTGCGGCTGCAGACTTCCTCAGGCTGACGCTGTTGGTGGCGTCACTTCCTTCTCCGTTTATCCGCGGGCAGCGGAGGATGTTGTCGCCCTCTACTGCCCGCTCTCCCCTCTCCGACGATGCAGTCCCATGCGCGGTCCAACGTGTAAACTCCATCGTCCCTGTTCATGGTCCCACATCCACGTCTCCTCATCTCTATAGCTTCCTTTATCCATCTTTTGTATTTCTGTTGTTCGGTGTTTATGATCCTTGTGCTGTCCCAGTCCATTACATGGTTTTCTCTTGTGCAGTGATCTGTTACGGCTGACTTCTTTATTGTGCTTTCTGCTTCTTTTCCTGCTCTTGTGTGTTTTCGACTTGCCTCTTTCTCACACTCCTTTCTATGTTCTATTGTTCGTGTGTTGAGTTGGCGTTCGGTTTCTCCTATGTATGTTTTATTGCAGTTTGCATGGGATTTCGTAAATGACTCCACATTTAAGTCCAGCTGGTATCTTGTCTTTTGGGTGTACTAGTCTGTTTCTAACTGTTGTGTATGGCTTTGTTGGTGTGTTTATGTTGTGTTTTTTTCATTGTTGCTCTTATTCTTTCTGTTATGCCTTTGATGTATGGTAAGGTTATCACTGGTTTTGGTTCTTGTCTTTCTAGGTTTCTGGTTCTTTTCTTTCTGTTGTTGTTTTCCTTTGTTTATTGCCCATGTTGGGTATCCGCAGGTCTTTAAAGCGTGTTGTATGTGTTTGTCCTCTTGTTTACGGTCTCTTTCTTCTGCTACCATGTTTGCTCGGTGATATAATGTTCTGATTACTGACATTTTGTGTATGGTGGGGTGTTCTGATGTCCATATTAGATATTGGTCTGTGTGTGTTGGTTTTCTATGTGTATTTATGTTTAGGGTCCCGTCGGTCTGCCTGCTTATTTTCATGTACATAAATGCTATACTGCCTTCTGTTTCTGACTCATATGAACTTTATGTTGCCTGTGTTGTCAATGTTATTCAAGTGTTGTGTTAGTGTTTCTGTTTGTCCTTTGGGTACAATTTCCAGTATGTCGTCTACGTAGCGTTTCCAGAGTTTTATTTTGCAGTTTGGGGGGGCAGTGGCTATGGCTTTTTGTTCTAGGTCTTCCATGAAATACTCGCACAGGGTAGCTGATAACGGGTTACCCATGGCGAAACCTTCCAGTTGTTTGTATATTGTGTCATCATACAGTATGTGAAGTAAGTGGAGTTAGCTACCAGTCCTATCAGTTGTGCTATTTCATCTGCTGTGAGGTTTGTTCTTTTGTGTAAAGTTTTGTCCTGTCTGATTCTGTTAACTACTGTGTCTATGGTTTTTTGGGTTGGTGTTTTTGTGAACAGGGATGTGACGTCATGTGAGATGAGTATGTCGTTGTCTTCTATTGTAGTCTTTTTTAATTCTTTTGCCAGTTCTAAGCTATTTTTGCAGTGTTGATCTGTGTTCCCTAATAACGGGCTGATGATTTTGCTGATATCTCTTGCCATGTTGTATGTTGGTGTACCTATGCTGTCAACTATTGGTCTAAGTGGGGTGTTTTGTTCATGTATTTTTGGCGTTCCATATATTCATACAGGGACGACGGAGTGTACACGTTGGACCACGCATGGGACTGCATCGTCGGAGAGCAGAGAGCGGGCAGCAGAGAGCGGGCAGCAGAGGGCGACAACGTCCTCTGCTGCTCGCAGATAAACGGAGAAGGAAGTGACGCCACCATCAGCGTCAGCCTGAGGAAGTCTGCAGCCGCAGGGGAAACGTAGCGAAAAAACAGGTAACAAAACCATTTCTGTGTTTTAAAAACGAACGATAGCATGAAATTAGAAACAAGACACAGCAAGAACACACCTAAGATGTTCAAAAACTTGTTAATGATTTATGAAGCAGTAAAATATTATATTTATATTGTATCCTGTTACTAAAAAGGCCTATAATGAAGTACAAAACAAAATGCCAGCGAACAGAGAAACTTGGCAGGATCAAATTTACTTTTTATAAATGTATTATTCCCATGATTTTAATGTCAAATAGAAAAATTGAGGAAAAAAGATTTGAAAGTTTGAAAAAACGTTGAGAAAATGCTTACATTACTGTCACTGAATAGTCAGGGTGAACTTTATGCTTCTGCTGGTTTATTTCTGCTTGTGCTTTAACATTTCTAGTAAGGGCCTCTCTCTGCTGAAAGAGCAAACATGAAAAAATCTGCTTCTGGAAGGAGAGCAGCCCAGATGGTTGAAGTTCGGCGCTGCAGGATTGACTGTCCTCATTTGTTGACACCCTTTGGAAGCAGGAGATTTAACAGCGAGGCATGATGGTTTTAGGGATGATGGGGGTGCGGGAGTGAAAGATTCAGAGGGAGATAAACAGCTAAATGCTTCAGTTTTGGAGGAAGAAGCGAGTCAGAAACAGAGTGGAGCAAGTTTGAATGAGAAAAGTATGCAAATGTTTCAATATGGGATGAGAGGACAGCTGTGTCTCCTGCACTCAAATGTGTTTCTTGATGAAACATCCCTGCTGCTGCCTGGGTATTGTAAAGGATGTGCTAAATGTAATAACATGTGCCACTGCACCGCTAAGCCGTGTCAAGAATGTCCAACTAGCTAGTCTGAATTGGGATTCTGGAGCTGAATAGAGAGGGCAGACGGACTGAGACGTTCAGTTGATGTGAGGTCTTTCGACTGGAAATGAACTCAGCTGTTCACCGGTTTCTGCTTCTTCGAGTTTGCTGACAATCCACAGCAATAGCTGCAGGAGCTGAGGTGTCCTTCCTTACCAGAGTGTTGACACAAAGGAGGAGCGGTTGGGAAAGGCTGTTGGGCTGACAGTTACTTATTGAGAGTTGAAGAAGTGCTAAATGGGTAATCTAGATTAGATCAAAGACTTATCTGAATATTCCCACAGTTCCACACACACCAAATCTAACAACACCCTCTGTCATAATCCTGGAAGAACGAGGTTAATCCCACACAGAAGAAAACAAATCAGGTCTAATCTCAGTTCAGCTTAATTGTGAAAGAAGAAAAAAACAAACAAGTGACAAATGCTGCAAAGATAAATAACATTAACAACATATTCCTGAGATTTTACATCAATCCTGAAAAGATCTGACAAGCTGCTGGCTCATTATGTTTGCTATCAAGTTCTTCTTCATCATCATCATCATCATCATCATCATCATCATCATCATCATCATCTTTATTTATGTACTTCCAATCCTTTATTTATGCACTTCCAACTGCCAGAAGGCGAACCAAAGTGCTGTACACGCATAAATAAAAGCAGGAGATAAGAGCAAAGAATGTTAGTTAAAGAACAAGACAAAATAAGTAAAATACAAATGGATAAAAATGAGCTAAATTATCTAGAAATATGGCTAGCTCACGTTCTGAGGGAACGCCACGGTATAAAAGTGAGTCTTCATCCGACTCTTAAAATGTGGCATTGAGGGTGATTGTTTGACCGCGAGTGGAAAGCTATTCCACAGCTTGGGGGCCAAAACGGAGAAAGCCCTGCCTCCTCTAGTTGAGCATTTTATTCTTGGAACAGCTAGTAGGTCTTGCTGTGATGACCTAAGCTCATGGGATGGTTCTTATTGAGTGAGTAACTCAGACAGATAACCAGGGCCGGATTAGCATTGCAGAGGCCCCTGGGCACAATGTGCGTAGCCCCCCCCCCCCCCCCCCACCCCCCCACCCGGCCTCCCCCAACATTACTGCCACCCAGAAGCACTTTTTAGACATTTCATAACATTGTCAATATTAAAACTCGCTTACTTATCTTGATACAAGGAGGAAGGAGACACTTACTGCTTGGGGCAGCAGTAGCTCATCAGGTTGAGCGGGTTGTCCAGTAATCGGAAGGTTGCAGGTTCGATCCCGGCTCTGGACAGAGAATTCTGCTGTTGTGTCCTTGGGCAAGACACTTAACCCACCTTGCCTGCTGGTGTTGGTCGGAGGGACCGGTGGCGCCTGTGCTCGGCAGCCTCACCTCTGTCAGTGCACCCCAGGGCAGCTGTGGCTACATAGTAGCTCATCACCATCAGTGTGTGAATGTGTGTGTGAATGGATGAATGATAAACTGTAGTGTAAAGCGCTTTGGAGTCCTTACTCTGAGAGGCGCTATACAAGTGCGGGTCATTTATCATTTATCATTTACAAGGGTTAAATGTCTGCATGTTTTTTGTTTGTCTCCTGTCTCCTTCCTCCTCTTGTCTCCTGTTTCCTTCCTCATCTTGTCTCCTGTCTCCTTCCCCCTCTTGTCTTCTGTGTCCTTCCTCCTCTTGTCTCATGTTTCCTTCCTCATCTTGTCTTCTGTCTCCTTCCTCATCTTGTCTTCTGTCTCCTTCCTCCTCTTGTCTCCGGTCTCCTTCCTCCTCTTGTCTTCTGTTTCCTTCCTCCTCTTGTCTCCTTCCTCCTCTTGTCTTCTGTTTCCTTCCTCCCCTTGTCTCCTGTTTCATTCCTCCTCTTGTCTCCTGTTTCCTTCCTCCTCTTATCTTCTGTCTCCTTCCTCCTCTTGTCTCCTGTTTCCTTCCTCCTCTTGTCTCCTGTCTCTTTCCTCATCTTGTTTCCTGTTTCCTGCCTCATCTTGTCTCCTGTCTCTTTCATCCTCTTGACTACAGTCTCCTTCTTCCTCTTGACTCCTGTCTCCTTCCTCTTGACTCCTGGCTCCTTCCTCTTCTTTTTGTTTCCTCTTGTTGGTCTCCTCTCTTGCCTTCAGAAAAACTACTTTCTGGCCTTTCTATTAGTAAATTCGTTTACAATGTCATCAAAGTCCAGATTCCTGACAAGCTGAGATTCAATTGCCAGCAGTGACATTGCACTGAGGCGCTGTTGAGTTAGTGTTGTTCTCAGTTCATTTTTTATTCTTGCCATTTGTGAAAATCGTTCCCCTTCACAATTAGTAACTGGTAGCAGGCGTGTTGCAAGCTTTTCAAAAGTGTGGGGGATGTTGTCTGTGCCTGAAATAATTATGTTATTCATCTTGTTAGTTTAATTTCCATAACAGCTGAGTAAGTGTGAACTTTAGATGCGTCACACGTCTCCGTTTTAAACATGTTTAAACTGTTCATAATACAAATCCAGGCTTTGTCTCGTTAGATTGGTGAGACTAAAGTTTGTACTCAATGAAATTTTTACATTAAACCATGTTGAAAAGGTAAGAAAACGATCCGATTAAATAGTTTTTCCCCTCATTTACAGTCAGTACAGCGCAGAGCGCATGGCTCTGGGGTTAATCAAGTTTAATTGTTTCTCTTTGCAACAATCTTCACAAGAAGGCAAAACAGTTAAATGGCAGGTTACAGATATTTCCATTTGACTGTTTTGACGGATAAACTCAAGGATGCTGGTTGTTATGAAAGAATTACCCCGACGCACACTGATGAGCTGACATTTTAATCGTTACGCACATTGCAGAGGTAACTAAATCAATCAAGAAAAGATTCCCATCAGAACATCAGAGCTTTATGCTGGACACTGTGCTCAGAGCAGCTCGCAGCGCACACGGTGGACAGTGGGCTGAAGATCTGTAGAGGGGTTCGCAGCGCAGAACCACAGCGATGCAGTAAGATTTCCTTCCACTGAAGCGGTCTGGAAACCCTGTCTCTCGGAGGGATCCATCACTTGGAATAATAATAATAATAATGCATTGAACTTATATAGCGCTTTTCAAGACACCCAAAGATGCTTTCACACACTCTCACATTCACACACTGCTAGTGATGGTAAGCTACTTGTAGCCACAGCCGCCCTGGGGAGGTCTGACAGAGGCGAGGCTGCCATTTGGCGCCATCGGCCCCTCTGACCACCACTAACACAGGCAAGTTGGGTGAAGTGTCTTGCCCAAGGACACAACAGCAGAATACCCCTGGCGGGAGCTGGAATCGAACCCATGACCCTCCGATCATGAGGCAACCCGCTCTACCACCTGAGCTACTGCTGCCCCAATGTTCTCTGATTATGAAACTTTGGCTGAATAGCGCTTGTTCCCTTCTCCAATATGGAGACGCATGACGCACTCTGTCTGAGGTAGAATAGCCTCTTCAGCTCAGAAAGCACCTGTAGAGACATTTGATTACGCACAAAGTCTATGTGGACCAGAAGCGGTCGGGCCACGGCAGGTGAAATGTTTTTAGCCTACATGGAGCGAAACAGTTTAATTAGATCTTTTTTAACTGCAGTTCAAAGGTAACTCATGAGGTGAATATATATGAAGGCAGGTAACAGTTTTTCATTAGGATTGAGAGGAGATGCAGGAAGATAATAAACAGACAGGACAGAAAAAATAGACAAATAAAAACAAGTTCATTTTTTACCTGGTGGTTGCAACAAACAGACACCGTTGAAGGTAATCAGAAGTGAGGAACAGAAAATTAAATGATTCTTTCTATGTTTAGAGCAGCAGGAACTCTGAGAGGCTGCAGGCACATCAGTGAGTTTGCTGCGACTGCGCAGGGGGAGGGGGAGTGGGCTGAAGCAGGAACAGTAAAGATGCAAAAACTACCGTTGTTAAAAGAAATGTGTGTTAACTTAGAAAATGTGGGCGCAATTTTAATTACTTCTCAACATTTTTCTCCAACGTTAAGACTGCTGCACAAAAAAAAAGACTGCTGCTTGGGAAGGCCCCCTTGTGGCTGTGGGCCCCTGGGCCTGTGCCCAGTTTGCCCATATTATAACCCGGCCTTGCAGATAACTTGGAGTTCTGCTTTTTCATATTTTGTTCAGACTCTTATCATCTGTCTGTTACACTTATTAATTGCTTTATTATCGTCTTGCATGTCAATCAAAATCGAGTCAAACATGAGTTTTTCCTGTGGTTATCAGACCACACCCACACCCACACGCACACGCACACGCACACACACACACACACACACACACACACACACACACACACACACACACACACACACACACACACACACACGTGCTACCAACACACCTAATTCTTGAGTACATAGACTCCAGCTGTTATTTGAACACACCAGCAGGTATGGAATAAATTATTTCTCTATTAACTTACATGCTCCAACTAATATTGAGATACATTTTTTAAAATCATTTTGGACTCTTTAGACCAGTGGCACTCAATAGGCGGCCCGCAGGCCAGGTCCGGCCTACGACGCCCTTCTTTGTAGCCCCAGACCACCAGCCCCCCGTGATGTAGGAGGACACACAGGGAACTATGGGGGTAACCCAGGGGTGGGCAATTATTTTTTCCATGGGGCCACATGAGAAATAGAAAATATTGTGGAGGGCCAGGCCAAAAGGCTGAAGTCAATTATGCATAATATTAATGGTATTTCTTTATAAAAAGCAGTAAATACCATCGTTTTTTCAAGCTGGTAAGAGTAGACTAAATGTTATAAATGAGCAAAAAGGAAAAAGTGAGGTTGGCTTACAAAAATGTGATTTATTCAAATTTCCCAAGGCAATGGTAAACAAAGTGCGCATTTGGTTTTTGTTAAACATTTGTGACTTATATTAGTTAGCAGTTTCAGTCACATTCACTCCAAAACACATTTTGAGTTTCAAATATTGTTGGAAAGAGGTTCTTAGCATTCTACAGACACACAGTATTGTCTGTAAAATAAAATCACTGAACTGTGATCTTGAGAAAGAGGTTTCAAAAAAAAGTGTCCAAGTTCACTGCTAGTTGCCTACATTTGTGGTCCAAACACCTTATTTTGTGTTTTTAAGCGATTTTTTTCTTATTCAGTGAGAGTAATCTAGTCTCTGCTGGGCTTTAACGAGTGCATCAAAGTCAGGTTGAATGTCTGAGGTGGAGACGCGAAGCACAGCTGACAAATGATCATCAGTGAGAGAGGATCTATACCTGGATTTTGTAAACTTCATCACTGAAAATGTTTGTTCACAAATGTAGGTAGAGCCAAAGAGAACCAACATCTTCTGAGCATGTCTCCTCAGGTTTGGAAAGTTCTCCTCCTTAAGAGAAGAGTAGAAATCCAGCAGAGATCCTGAATCTCTGCTTTCAAGGCCCAAACCCTCTTCAGCACTTTCCCCAGGCTGAGCCATCTGACAGCTGTGTGGAGTCCTCCAAAAGAGCGACAAACTGTCTGTGATTCATTGCCCGTGCCCTGATGAAGTTTATTATTTTAGTAACAACATCAGTAACATGGTTGATTTTTAGCACTGACTTGCACAACACATGTTCGTGTATAATTCAATGCAAAAACACCTATTTTTGATCTGCATCGATTTCTGTCACTTTATCTTGCATGCGTTTCAAAAGTCCGACATTTTCCCTGTAAGATTTGGACAACCGTCTGTTGTGACACCTGACAGTCTCTCCCATTTCAATCCCAGAGTGTCCGTGCACGCATTTACCTCTGTAAAAAGATCACTCCCTGTCGTTGTCCCTCTCATCGACCGCATTGCTGCCAGCTCCTCTGTGAGCTCCGTTATCCCCCGACATCACAGCTCTCGTCTAAGGCCAATGAGAAAAAGTCAAAACTTGCCACTTCACGTTGCAGCTGAAGCTCCAGGTTCCCCACGGTTCACCTGGACAGTGGGATTTGCTCAAATGCGCCTTTTTTTTCAGGGCATATTAGTGCTGCAGAGTCCTCCATGCACTCTTTGACAAACTCTCCCTCCGAAAACGGCTTGCTGTTCTTAGCTATTTTGTGGGATATCACAAAGCTGGTCCTGGTTGCTGCATCCCTGGATGTGTGAAGCTTAGTAAAACAGCCTTGCTGCTTTTGCAACTTTGCTAGCAAAGCTTCGGACGTCCGTTCCCTCTCAGCATCAGACAAGTTCTTGTATTTTTCCGAATGTTTCTTGTCGTAATGCCGACTCAAATTGTAGTCCTTAAACACGGCAATCTCCTCCCCGCAAACCAAACACACGGCTTTGCCTCTGACTTCAGTAAAAAAAAAAAATACTTAGCAGTCCAATTTTTGTTGAAAATCCTGTATTTGGCATCTTTCTTTCTTTTTTTTTTTTTTTTTTTTTTTTTGCATGAGCGGACATTTCTGGGGCTACAATCACCATGTCAACCGCGGGCACTTGTTGCTATACGTATTGCGTCATTGTGCACGTAAAAACCAACTTCAAAATAAAAGCAATGCAGCCTTAGCCCATGCATGAGGTAAAATGAGAAAATACATTTATTTTGTCATATCCAATTAACCTTACGCGGGCCGGTCAAAGTCAACCAAAGGGCCGTATGTGGCCCGCGGGCCGTAAAATGCCCAGGTCTGGGGTAACCCTAACCCTAACCCTACAAATAAAAAACAAACGATGTGTGTTGATTGGGAAATGGCTGACGAGTCGTGTTGACCCATGTGATGTGTGGGCGTTTCTGGTACTTTTGGGTTGCAGCGCTACTGCTTCAACAGTGCAACGACTCACAAGGAATGAGCAAAATATCAAACACGCCTGAATTTTGTGCAAGCACACGATTGCTGATCGTGAGCTGCTCGTGAGTTGTTAATCCACACTCAGGCAGACCAAGGCACCACACTCCACACCAAATGTGGCAGGGTGTGGGTAGGCGAAGATGTGTAGTAGTACAAGAAGTCCCAGGAGAGGGGAGGAGTCAAAGACCCCACCTGACATATACAGTCATACACAGACACAGTCACGCACTCCCTCCCTCATGCTCACACATACACATACAACCTAAGACTTACAAAAATGAACGCTAGACACCCACTCACATGCCCCAAACACACCCTATTCACTCTGGTCCTGGTGCTGCTGCACATGGGGTACAACCATCACCGGTTACCAGAATTCGCTCCTTTCTGCTGGGGTGATGATGAGCAGGCACCCCCGCCCAACGCTGAGCAAGCCATCCCACCAGCCCAGACCCCAGCATGATGGCAAGCTCCCCCTCCTAGCCTCCAGCCCCGGGAAGCCAAGAGACAACAGAGGTGTGCTAACACCCCTAATCTCCCTCTTTCTGCTCCATTACAGCGTTAGTGCGTGTTGATGAGGAGGTGTATTCCATGGCTGTGGTGAGCGGGCAGTGCAGGTATCTGGCCTACACAAGCTGATGCAACCACACAACCCCACTTTCCCCCACAGCCCTCTGTGTCTAAGTACAGTTTAAAATTGGAAGTGGGCACCAGCTCTCGGGGTGAGGCTGAAGGATCCCCTTGCCAAATGCCGTTGAGTACGCTCACTCCCAAGTAAAACTCTGAATGATGCTTGTTTGTAGTAAAAATTTAAAGATGGTGCTCTTCCTTCTATTTTTTAAACCCCCCACCTGAACGGATTTAATATATTATGTTGAGAGTATTTCCTGTGGATAGATGTCTTATATTGAATTGCTTGTGATTTTCTCTTTGTTGTGGCTTCAGTTGTTAATTCTGCTTTCAAACCAAACTAAGTGCATCTCCCTAGTGTTTATGTCTCCACCTTTCTGTCATTTAGTAGCTTTTTAAGGAAATGTTCATGTGTTTGTCATTCTCTGAAGCTTGTCTTCAAACGAGACTTCCCTTCAAACACCCTTTGTTCTGTTAGATTAACTAAAAATAACACTTCACCTCCCCCGCTTGCCTCCGGACCTCTGTCTTCATTTAGGTTTTTAAATTTAACACCAAAGGTAGCGTGCATGTAAACAGGTGGCAGTATTGTACTGTGCTTTGATTTATTGTAATATTTCTGTGTGTGGCAGTCGTGTTGGGGGTGAGACGGAGGGGAGGCGGCAGACAACAGACAAGCGCAGCTGTGACAGGAATGAAGAATGTGGTGTATGTAATGGATTAGAGCAGAGGTCTGCTTTCACTCACTGATAAGGGAACGGAGGAGTCGATACGGCGGTACACAAACAACAAGCTGCCAGATAATTCATTAGAGGAAACAATAACCACCCATCTCTTTCACGTTTCACTTCAAGGATTTAGATCCTCTGGAAGTCAAACAAACACCTTCTGAGGTTAAACATCTGTTTAAAGCTGTTATAGTGAATCTGCAAACAAGCTAGATTTGAACGCAAACACGGTCACGAAACACTCTCCCCTCCCCCTCGGGTATCTTCACTGGTTCACCAGAAACCCACAATACCAGAGGAAACAAGATAGTGCTAAACACCAGTCAACGTTTTCTAGGTCCAAACGTCTTTGGTTGTATTGTTGTATTTTAGAGCCGACTTTTCTTTCTAAATCCCCATTAGCTTTGTTAGCTCAACATTAGCTCAACGTTAGCTCAATGTTAGCCTTCTTTAGCTGACATTAGGGTTAAGGATAGAACTCTTTTTTTTAACATTCCTTCCGACTTGATTGTAACATTAGTCTGTTCAGTGATTATTTCACTGTATATTCTTACTTCTTGCACTTTTGAGCAAATTCAAAATTTATTTTTTAGAGTGTACAATTCAGAATGATACTGTGCTGCACAAACTGAGCTGGCGTTCTTCTCAAGTTCAAGCATGAATTCCTTTTTAAATTCTTCCCTGAAAAAAAAAACACACACACACAAAAGAGAACAATCAAGTCAGAAACTTTCTTGAAAGCTGAATGCCCTTAGCCATTCTTTTTTTGTCCTTCATCCAGTTTTATTCCATTTTTTGGAGACGTAAGCCCGGCTGGCCAAGTTTGTCATGTTTTCTACGGTTTAGTTTAGCTGTGGATGAGAATGAAAGACTGGGAAATAAAACACACACCTATGTCATTCATGTAGTAAGGACGCACCGGGTGTTGAAAACCCATAAAAAACACAAATTTTAATGTCAGTTCTATGTGGGTTCTGATGGGGAAATTGTTTGTCGGTTTCCAGCGTGCAGACTCCCGTCTGAAATCTATTTGTGGCTATAAGGCATCTATAAAAGGAAACCTGCTGGACGACACAGACCAACACAAATACTCAGGGAAGTTTATGAGAGGAGCTGAAAAGTGCTGCTACCCAATACTGCTTTGATGACGTCTGGACTACTTGTTTATTAAACCTGGGGCAGGAGTGATGAGTCCGAGTCAGAGGAATCAGAGGCAGAAATGGAAAGTCTGAATAAAAGTGTGGAGAAGGTAAGAAAATAAAAAACATGAATGTATGCATTGTTGTTTGAAAGCCTGAGAACACCCACTTAGGTGTTTATGTAAGGTTGTTACATCACTCACCTGTCTGTTGCCCTTGGCAAACTTTTGTTGTTTCAAAAATACTTCAGCTGAGAAAAAAAGATACCTGCAATCAGAATTGAATACTTTGACACTTTGATGTAACCTCCCCCCCTTCTCATGTAACCTCTATCAGACACACACACACACACACACACACACACACACACACACACACACACACACACACACACACACACACACACACACACACACACACACACACACACACACACACACACACACTAACACACACACACACACACACACACACACACTAACACACACACAGTCAGACTTGATAGTAAATCTGCTTTTTTCCAATAAACTAGAACTAATCATTATAAAAACTGCTATGTTATTACTCCAAATGCTATTTTAAGACAGGACATATTGATAAATCAGTACTTAACTAAAACAATTTTACTATTCTTTTTTTGTGCACATTGCGATTCTTGTCTTTTTTTCTGTTCATCAGATATTTGTTTATAGTCCTCAGAGAGAGCCAAATGTGCTCAGGAGCAGCTGCCATTGGTCTAAATTTGCACCCACTATCTACTCTGGAAGGTGGAGTCATGCATCTCTCTGTAATTAAGCTCTTTACTTAGTGACACGCCAAACTGTTTACTCCTGCTGCATGCAGGGTCCAACCCCCTTCATGAGGGTTTTAGGCTTCATGAAGCACAGCAGCCTCAAGCTCAAAGCTGCAATTATGGAGATGAATTAATAACAAGCACAGATATGAGAAAAATAAGAAAGTTCATAAAAGGATATTGTGAGAGTAGTTTATACTTTGTCCCTTCCTGGTGACGTGAGTCCCCAGTCTGACTGGCCTCTTCCAGTGAGTGATTCAGTACTTTCGGGACGAGACTAACGTGCCAAACGGAATAACCGAGCCTGGACTTGTGCTCAGGAGGGGGACATCTGGCACAGTAAAGCAAAACCAAACAGAAATGTGAGCCACGAGGACGGCATGATCTCGGCATCGCTCGCTGTGATCAGTGTTCAGAAGTAGCTGCACGAGCAACCTTTGACAGTGTAGACTTACTCTGTTATGATCACAGAAGCCACACAAACAAGAGGAGGGGGTGGTTTTGTGCTGGTATAAATACACAAACAGTTTCGGGAAATGACTCATGATTATTTTAATCATGAGATCATTTTAAATTTAGACCTCATTACGGACAGCTTGTCAATAGCTGCCTGAGCAAAGTGGAGGAAAAAAGTCTGCATTTAACTTTCAAATCAGACAGATGAAAAAAATGCATAAACATATATTAAAGAAGAACAATTTAAATGCTAAAATCATTGTATGTTCTTTAATTATATTTTATATTTTATCCTTCTGATAAATAAAGTAAGATAATTGTTTTCAAAGATTGATCTATTAATAGGCCAATGTCAATAAAATAATTGTTAAATTATTGAAAGTATTTCAGTAGGTAAATATAAAACTTTACAACAGTAATAACAAAATATAATTGGTACTTTTCTCCCGTAATACTTAGATCTTCCACAAGGAGGCAGAATACTTACATAATTCAAAAGAGCAGAAGTTTGAGGAATGTACTAATCCTGTTAAAAATAGAGGAAATAAGTAAATATTGTAAGGGGTTAAAACATAAAAAGCATTTAGCTAGTCTTAGGTGTGTTCTTGCTGTGTCTTTCTAAATCCATGCTTTCGTTCTTTTTTAAACACAGAAACAGTTTCTGCAGACAAACAGGTAAACAGGTAAACAAAACTGTTTCTGTGTTTAAAAAAGAATGAAAGCATGCATTTAGCTAGTGATTAAAAGGCAAGAATGTTTTTTAAATTCAGGATATAATACATTTATATTTACTGTAACTTACATTTACAACTTCAAGTAATTTTTTTCATAACTGTTGCAAATAATGCTAAAAAACATTCCAATCATAAACTACCCAAGAAAATATTTTATTATGCATTATTTGTGTCAAACTAATATTTTAGTATGGTGTAAATATCAAGCTTTTTGCTCTGTCTAATTTTATAGAATAATACTTATGAATCTATAAAATAAGCAATGGTTTGAATATTTATCATAATAGACTTTAAAATAATCAAGTTACATAATTGAGATGTGTCACTTCTGTTTCTTAAAATAACGATTACAGTCATGTGCAAACCTACATTACAATAATTCTGTTTAAGGCAACATCATTTATTTATCTACTTCGGGACGGGACACACAACTGGTATGAGGACCGGGGGGTTTCTTTACAGTAAGTATACAAAAATATGTATGAAACTACAGCCTAGAGGCTCTTGTATGCAATGTCAGGCATGTCGTGTCCCTCCCCCCCCCCTCGCCCCAGACAACTACGTCCCTGCTTTAATCCCCTCTGAATACTCAGTTGTTCCTGCAGGAACAGAGTGATTTTCTACCAAAGAGGTACATTTTTTAAACTCAAATGTGATCTTCCTTTACAATTCAAACAGAAACAAGGGAATGTTTAAAACAATTCAGTACAAGTAAAGAAATGTGTATGAAGAAGCTCATGATAAAATTAAACCCATAGTAAAAAAAAAAGGTAGTACTACACAACACAGCCCAATACCTACTGCAGTGCGGTGAGGGAGAGTAGGGTAAGTACAATCAATACTTACAAGGTAATTAATGTATTACTATAATATTATTTTATTTCTTTATTATATATGAACTGAATCAACAGAAACACTGGTCCAGTAAATAAAATGAAAGTATCATAAAATTCATTAAAGATAAAATAAATAAATGAGTACATTGTTCCTTAGCATTTACAGTAAAAGTAAAAATTTGGACAAAAACATGATGCACCCAACACTGAGCATTATGCTACAATAGTAGCAAATCAGCACATTCCTAAATCATTGCAACCAAGCTGTATTTTGTGTTTGAGTAAGACATTACTGACAGATAGCCATTAGGGTCAAAAATCCCTGGGTGCGCAATTTTTGAACAAGTACTTTGTCAGATCGTTCGACCTCCAGCAAAATGACAAATACATCAGACTCCTGTTCATCACTGGCAATGAGCAAAGAGGTAAATGTGTGTTTATGAATGGTGAAAGTTTTCTAACTGATTGTTGCAAATCAGTAAATGTGTTTTGTCCTCATGGGCTCCTGTAGATAGAAACAATGTGTCTAATATGGTGTCGCCCAGAAAATTAGATCTGCTCCCATGTATTTTAAACAAAATCTTTATGTTACAAAGCCACCAATATTTTTCAACAGCTGGGCATCATTTCATTCTTTTTCAACATTTCAATGGATATCTAGAGATTAATGGTAAAAACTACACATTGTCTCTTTAAAACACACACAAAAACCTCTTAGCAATGTTCTAAAATAAAACCAAAAATAATAAAGTGGTTATCTTGCATTTGTCTAAAAACTCCTGGTCCAAAACCAGTTCTAAGTATTACTTGCAGGCTGAACGTGAAAAAAGTCTTCAACCTCCATTTCCTGCATTATCTGCCAAAAGAAAATGGATTAGGAAATGCTTGGGTCAGATAAGGCCAGTCTCTAACATAAAATTTCCCTTTACATTTTGGTCAGATTTGAGCCATAAGCCTTTAAAGAATAAAATAACAATCATTGCCTGACAGCAGCCTCTCCTGAAAACAGCTTTGTAGAAATTGTTTCAAAGAAAGAGACCTCCCACTGAAATAAATTCTATAAAACACACGCTTGCTGTCAAATAAAACAATGCAGCTCACATCCATCAGCAGGACTTTTTTCATCATGGTGTGGGAAAGTGAGGCGGGTGAGAACATGAGCTGATTTCACTGCAGCTGATAACTGGGTGTGTCGTAGCTCCAAACCACAGAGGCGCGGCCTAACTAGCTGATTTGTGTGTGTATATGTGTATGAATGGATCATCAGCACGGCTCTGAAAAGAAAAAAAAAAGAAAAGCATTTAACAAATCAGATGATGTCCCATTTTTATTTATTTCAACAGTCATTAGGCTACTTTTGTAGCAGTGACATTTCTGGGGGAGTTTAGCACAAGCAAGTGGCATAAAAATGAGTCATTCCTCTGCTCTCTGATTTGCAGGATTTAGCAGAGGTGCCTGCTGGGCATGGTGCCTTCACTTTTGTGCCGGTGATGCACACGTTCCCAACTAAAGTCATTCTAAAGGAGAAGAAGGGTGAATCACTGACAGCAGAGCAGGTACAGCAGCAGAACACATCTATAAGCAAGACAATCTGAGGCTTTTTCAGCATCAAGTATGATTTTTGCAGCTATTGTTGACAGAAAACACATTTATTTTGTGCATTGAAAAAAATCATCTTTGTTTACTATTAGCTTTTGTTTGTTTTCATTGGTTAAAAGCAACAATGAATAAATTTCTCGGTTCTACCAACTACTGGTTGAAAGCAAAATTACAACAGCCGTAAACAACTCTGCTGCAGCTAGCTGAAGCTAGCGCTAACAACGAGCTCACGCTAATACGAGCCAACGGACACTAGATAGGCTAGTACGTGAAAAGATCCACACTGTTGGCCTAGAAATTTGGACAAACAGTAGCAGAAGCAAAATGATTTTGCTCTGAATGCTGTGGCCAGACTATTCTATATAATCACATATAGGATGGCTTGCCAGGGAACAACACTGTTGGATAAAAAATATTATGAGTCACAAGTCTTGTAGAAACAAAGCCAGGTCACCATCAGTCCGTGATTCAGTAGCCTCCTTTAGGCAAACCACAAAAAGAGCGCAGGACACGACGATGTTCACTGTTTTGGTGCTGGTTTCGCTGGTCTAGCACAAAATTCCCAGCATCTCACTCTGGACCATGCGAAACCAGCACCAAAACACCCCATATGCTGGCTTTTCTAGCAGGGTAGCTACCAGCAGAGTAAACAACTATTGCTATATAGAAAATGTCTCACCTGGGACTCTCCACCCCCATCTGCCTCTGGATTAAGGACTTTCTGACAAATAGATCACAGTCTGTCAGACTCGGGCCACACCAGTCCAGCACCATCACACTCAGCACCGGGGCTCCACAAGGATGTGTTTTGAGTCCACTCCTGTTTACAATCTACACATCCGACTGCTCCCCTTTCCATCTCTCGAACACCATTATAAAGTTTGCGGATGATACCACCGTGGTCGGACTCATCTCGAAGGAGGATGAGACGGACTCCAGAGATGAGGTCAACAGACTGACGGAGTGGTGTTCAGTAAATAACCTCCAACTGAACACCACGAAAACTAAAGAAATTATCTTTGACTTCAGGAAGGGCAGAGCAGACCCGGCCCCACTGTACATTCATGGAAACTGTGTGGAGAGGGTGCACTCCATGAGGTTTCTGGGCGTGCAGATCTCTGAGGATCTCTCCTGGACCGCAAATACCACGGCAGTGGTAAAAAAGGCCCAGCAGCGTCTCCACTTTCTGAGAGTGCTCAGGAGGAACAACCTGGAGGAGAGGCTGCTGGTTACTTTCTACAGAGCCACCATAGAAAGCATCATAACGTACTGCATAACAGCATGGTACGCAGGGTGCTCAGCTGCAGACAGGAAAGTACTGCAGAGGGTCATCAACACAGCCCAGAAGATCACTGGATGCTCTCTGTCCAGCCTGGAGGTAATTGCAAACTCTCGGTACCTCAGCAGAGCGAGCAATATCATCAAGGACCAATCTCACCCCAGCAATCATGTCTTTCAACTATTACCATCAGGTCGACGGTACAGGTCACATAAAACCAGGTCAAGCAAGCAGGGATAGCTTCTTTCCCAGGGCGATCTCTATAGTAAATAAGCATAAAAACAATTAAAACTGCTTAGCGACTGTCAAGGTCACCGTCAACTACTATACTGCTATTCTAATGCCATTTTTTTAACTGATATGGTAGCTGCTATTCTGTATATGGTGTGCTAGTCGGCATATATTACTAACTATTATTTTGTTACTTACTAGTGTTTTTGTTACTTACGATTATTTTGTTACTAGTGTTTTTGTTACTTACTATTGTTTTGTTACTTACTAGTGTTTTTGTTACTTACTAGTGTTTTTGTTACTATTGTTTTGTTACTTACTATTGTTTTGCTACTTACTATTGTTTTGTTACTTACTATTGTTTTGTTACTTACTAGTGTTTTTGTTACTTACTATTGTCTTGTTACTTACTATTGTTTTGTTACTTACTAGTGTTTTTGTTACTTACTATTGTTTTGCTACTTACTATTGTTTTGCTACTTACTATTGTTTTGCTACTTACTATTGTTTTGTTTCTTACTATTGTTTTGTTACTTACTATTGTCTTGTTACTTACTATTGTTTTGTTACTTACTATTGTTTTGCTACTTACTATTGTTTTGCTACTTACTATTGTTTTGCTACTTACTATTGTTTTGTTTCTTACTATTGTTTTGTTACTTACTATTGTCTTGTTACTTACTATTGTTTTGTTTCTTACTATTGTTTTGTTACTTACTATTGTCTTGTTACTTACTATTGTTTTGTTTCTTACTATTGTTTTGTTACTTACTATTGTCTTGTTACTTACTATTGTTTTGTTACTTACTATTGTTTTGTTTCTTACTATTGTTTTGTTACTTACTATTGTCTTGTTACTTACTATTGTTTTGTTACTTACTAGTGTTTTTGTTACTTACTATTGTTTTGCTACTTACTATTGTTTTGCTACTTACTATTGTTTTGCTACTTACTATTGTTTTGCTACTTACTATTGTTTTGCTACTTACTATTGTTTTGTTACTTACTATTGTTTTGTTACTTACTACTGTTTTGGTTTAGGGACCTTTATATTTAGAGGTATTATTGTATTGTGCACCAAGGGAGTGGCACTCCAATTTCGTTGTATCCTGTACAATGACAATAAAGGCTATTATTATTATTATTATTATTATTATTATTATTATTATTTTAACGCAGGTAGAGACCTCCCACTGGTGTTCTGACCTGAACCACTGCCACTGTTAAGTGCAGTTTCTGCTCAGCAGAAGACTACAGACTGCTGTCCAGTGCAAAGTTGCTCAAGTTTATGACTCAAAAACGATAGAAACAAGTTTAAAAGTAAATGCTTAAAGTGTAAAAAATTCTTTTGATTTGCTTTAATAGTGACTTTTTGGACTGATTCAAGCAGACCAAATAATTCTGTGGTAATATTTAATTTTAAAAATAGAAATTTAAATGCAAATCATCTTTTCTTTTGAAATGAAGATCCAGACACGAACACTTTATTATTCTATTTATTGAGACACATTCACTAGAATCAATTGTGTCAAAGCTGAAGGATTAAAGTTCTTAGCTCTAAGGAAATGTTCACTCTCAGTCTCACCTGCTGCATATTTGTAGGACTTCCTGTCATTATGACTCATCTTTGGGGTCAAACATTATCTAAAATAACTGGCTGTAGTAATAATAATAATAAGAAAATCTGTCAAATCGGTCATTCCCACAAAAAAAAATCAGAGCAGCAAGGTGTGGTTTACTCATTAATCCAATACATTTGTCCTCTGGTGTTCCTCATGACTCATTAATAAAAACCTATGATGCTTTGTTCTGAGATGCAGAAGTGAGCTGGTGCAGAGGTGGGCTGAAAATCGCAGGATTGTTCGTTATTATTAATGATGCGTACACACCTTGCTTCTGATTGGCTAACAGTCAGCCAGCTGCAAAGTCACTATCACCAAGACACTCTCTGTTCTCTCTCCGCTCTGCAAGCCAAGATGGGTGAAGCCATGAATGCAAATTCATTGTGTGACATATATGTGAGGATTTTCAGATCCTAGCATTGCACCATCTGTTTTCTATCAGAAGCTAACGCAGAAGATAGGTGGGAGACTAGCGGAACAAATCAGAGCTGGGCTGAGGGCAGAGCAAATGACCAGGCCCTTTAAACCCAATCAATAAAGGTCACGATAACATGATTGTAGCAGTGGTGGCCATGTATTTGGGACCTTCAGTGCCAGTTTACTGACCTAATATGATGTTACAACAGTGGTGGACTGGCCAGCTGTGAATTATGGAGAATCCCAGAATGGCCAGTGTGTTCTAGGGCCGGTGTTGTCCCCCCATCCCACCTATTGGTGAGCCCCCAGGCTGCGGGAATGTCTTGCTTCCCACCCACTGCTTAAGTGGACTGGTACAACCACATCTAATTTTGAGTATTTCCGCAAATTTATTAGTCAATATTTCCGAGATTTCTGATAAAATGTCTGTCCGTTCTCAGACATCAGCCTTCCACAGGCCACCCATCGCCGCCCATCCTGCTACAACTCGCGCTCCACGAAGGGCCAAATACATTTTTAATTTCATTTAATGTCCAGCTTCTCTGAAAAAGTCTGTCTTGTAAATGGAACTGAAATAATCTCCGAGACCAAATCAATTTCTTCTTCTCTGTTAGCCATCCACCTTTGCTATCTGTTGACGAGTGATGATGATAATGGCTTGGTTGAAGGCTGGTGATGAATTTTACCCACAATACACTTGGAGACAGTTTTGGAGATCCACTTGCACCAAATCTCTTTGCACCATAGATCAACACCAATTAGATCTCCTTACCACTTTAGCTCAGAAAGGCATTAAACATTTTAAATTGCAATCATTACCTAAAAGAAACAGATAATTTCATTCAAATATGTTCATTAAAGCTCATTTTTCTGAACGTGGGTCCAGATTCTTGTACTTTAATGCTCACTGTGTCAAGCTGTCTCTCTTGGGGGCAAATTGTGACCCCCTGTTTAGGATATTGCTGAAGGAAAATAAGTGCTTATGGGTTTTTTATCCAGCATCAGGACAGCAACACAGAGCTGGATGCCTGAAGTCAGCCTGCTGGCTGCCTGCATATCAACTTCAAAGGTCTTTTCACCAAGGGGGGTAGCACCATCAATCTCTGAACTTCCTCCATCACTATTACCCTAAGGAGGGGGTAATACTTCAGCTCTACACAGCTGCAGCATTTGAGGGAAATTTGATTTTTGCAAGACATTTATACGTTGTATTATATTATATTATATCATATCACATTATATTATATTATATTATATTATATTGTAAATGGCCTGTATTTGATATAGCGCCTTCTAGAGTCCTAGAACCCCTCAAGGTGCTTTACAACACAATCAGTCATTCACCCATTCACACACACATTCACACATTGGTGGGGATGAGCTACAATGTAGCCACAGCTGCCCTGGGGAGTACTGACAGAGGCGAGGCTGCCGAGCACTGGCGCCACCGGTCCCTCCGACCACCACCAGCAGGCAACGTGGGTTAAGTGTCTTGCCCAAGGACACAACGACAGCGACAGACTGAGCGGGGCTCGAATCTGCAACCTTCCGATTAAGGGGCGAGCACTTAACTCCTGTGCCACCGTTGCCCCAATAATATAATATAATATAATATAATATAATATAATATAATATAATATAATATAATATAATATAATATAATATAATATAATATTATATTATATTATATTACATTATATTATATTATATTATATTATACTATATTATGTTATATTATAAATTGCTGGATGAGCCAAATTGTATAAATAAATCTTTTTCTCACATAATGGCTAAACAAAGTCATACTTCTTTATGCTACTGTAGAAAAACTGTAGCAGCTACTGCATTTTAAACTTGTGATTGACGTCTGCCTGATCAATCCTGGTGGCTGCCTGGTGGGATCTGGGTCCCTGTGCTCTGCTGGATCCCTGGCGGGGCTGGTCGCCTCTGGGTCCCGAGTCGCTGGGTTCTGGGCTCTGCCGGCTTGGGGGTTGGATGCTGCGGGCGGGCGTGTAGGCTTGTGGTCCCCCGGGGCAATCCTCTGTGCCTCTTGAGGGGGGCAGGGGCTTTTCTGGTTCCAGTCACCCTGGGATCCCTGCGCTCTGGGGCAGCTCCTGGATCTCTGAGACTTGGAGCTCCTTCCATCTCCTACACGTCTTTGGGGGCAGGTCTGTGGCTCCTCACACTCTCTATTGGACGCTCCTATAGAGAAACCTTACATATACAAGTGTGTGTACACACACACAGGTGCTCATATGGTGCTCTCATGGTGAAGAAGAAAAAGAAAATATAATTTTTATAGCATCTGTCAAGATAAAAATCACGAGGCGCTTCACAAAAACAAAAAAAGTAAAAATATAAAAAAAGCATTTAGAAAATGTTTAAAAATATATTTAAAATGGGCAAAAATAGACAATTGTGATTTAAAAAAATGTTAAGAAAGAGAGAGGAAAGAGGGAAATCAGTGGATCCTGAGGAAGGTGATTAGGTGGGGAGAGCAGAATAAAGAGAGAGGGGTTGAAGAAGGTCATACAAAAGCCAGCTTGAACAAGTGAGTCTTCAGCTGCTTTTTGAAGGAGACCACTGAGTCCACTGATCTCAGGCTCAGGGGGAGAGAGTTCCAGAGTCTGGGGCCCACAGCAGCAAATGATCTGTCACCTTTGGTCTTTAGTCTGGTGCTGCACAACCAGTAGGCTTTGATCACTGGACCTCAGGGACCTGCTGGGGGTGAAGGGACTAAGAAGATCACCAATGTAAGATGGTGCTTGTCCATGTAAGGCTGTTTCAGTAGAATGAGCTCTACAAAAACCTGACTGGAAGCTATCATAGATGTTATGTTCATCAAGAGCAGCTTTGAATTGTTTAGCCACAACCTTTTCCAAGATCTTAGAGATGAACAGAAGTTTAGAGATGGGTCTGAAGCTGCTATGGAGAGAGGGGTTGAGGCTCGGTTTTTTAAGAAGTGGGTGGATTACAGCATTCTTAAAGTAAGCAGGGACCTGACCAGAAACCAGAGAAGAAGTAATTATAGAGCACGCTGGGACCGATGGACTGAAAAGCACTTTTAAACAAAGATGAGGGTAAGATGTCGAGGGGGCATGCAGAGGTCTTCATAGAGTTAACTAGTTTGGTTAACTCAGGCAAAGAAACAGGAGCAAAGCTATCTAGGATGATGGGCCTGGTTGGAGTCGGGAGAGGCAGCGATAATGCTGAAGGAGAGATGCTAGATCAAACCTTATTGACTTTGTTCACAAAGAAAGACAGAACGTTCTCACAGTCTGCAACAGAGTGGATGGAGGCTGTAGGAGTGGCAGGAGAGACGATGCTGCTGATGGTGTTAAACAGCACCTTGGGGTTCCCTTTGCTCTGGGACACCAGGTTGGAGAAATAGCCTTGCTTCTCTGACTGCAGAGCTAAAGGATGTCAGAAGATCCTTTAGGTGCAGCAGATGGACGTGGAGATGGGTTTTCTTCCACAAGCGCTCAATTTTTCTGCATTGGCGCTTCAGGCTGCAAAGGCTGTCATTAAACCAGGGAGTAGGGTTCACTGCAGGAACTGATCTGGTTCTGACAGGACAGATGTTGTCCAGAATGGAGAGGCAGTGCTCGTTAAACTGAGAAGTTAAGGAATCTGGGTCGTTATACAGAAGAACAGGGTGGATCAAAAGCAGCAGAAAACTTTCTAGCTGTGCTCTCATTAAGAAAACTAGAACTAACCATACGGCGAGCAGGAGGTGGGGACGCAGAAACTGACAAGTTAAAGAAAATGCAATGGTGATCTGAAATATAAACGTCCTCAGGACAAACACTGTCAGCATTTAGTCTCAGGGTAAAAACAAGGTCCAGAGTGTGCCCCCTGGTGTGTGTGGGGCCAGAAACATGCTGGGTAAAGCCAAAGGAGTCCATGAGGCTGGAGAAATTCATGGCAAAGTGATCAGAGGGATCATCAAGGTGGATGTTAAAGTCACCAACAATCACCAGTCTGGACAGCTTCACAGTGGAGGATATAAAGTCACTAAACTTCTGAAGGAAAGAACCGTTTGGACCAGGTGGACGATAGACCACAGCACAGTAGAACGGGTCCTTACGCCCGACTTTAATCAGCTGCAGTTCAAAGGAAGCAAAGCGACCAGAGGTTGTAGAGCTACATGGATGATGGTCTCTGAAAACAACAGCTAGGCCTCCACCACGACCAGAACCCCGGGGCTGGCTAAGAAAAGAATAACCACTCGGGCAGAGTTTAATCAGACCAGAATAATCAGATGTTTGCTGCCAAACTTCAGTCAGAAACAGAAAATCCAGGTTTTTAGAGAGAATTAGATCATTGAGCAGGAAGGACTTATTGTTAACAGAGCAGGTATTTAATAGAGCCATGCTGAGTGAGGTGGAGGAATCAGAAACTACAGAAACAGCTGGAGTTAGTGGACGTAAATTAGCGGGGTTAGATCCACGGTATTTATAAAAACAATTTATGGAGGGAACCGGAGGAGAAACCACTGAGGAATGAGGATAAACTGACCTTAAAAAACTTGGACGGATGAACCACGTCGCAACGCGGCCTGGCGGGAATGCGTAAGTGGCGCTCAGGTCACCAAACAAAGGACAAGAAGCTAGAAGATCGCGCCGATTTTTACTAGATAAACCACGCTTTAAGAGAAGTCTTATTCTCACCTAGATTCCTGCTCGTTTACCTCTTTTCCTTCGACGTTTTCCCGGGACCGGACAAACATAGCTGGAGGTGCGCAGCTCGGGACCGTCGTTTGGCTCCGGGCCAGTGCGCCACTCAGGTAAACAAACAGGATGGTACGTCCTCGGTGCGTCTTGGGCGATAGTGAACGAATGGAAGGACAAAAGAGTCTGTCGATTGTAGGAGATGGTAGCAGGGACACTACTGAAGAGGATCGCAGACAAGAGCAAGGTGGAAAAGAGGAGGTTAGTGGAGAAAAGTTTGAAAAAGTGGCCAGTGACTGCAGCTAAGCCAAGCACAGGCGCCATCTTGTTGCCGACCGGAAGCGGTGTGATAGTTTGAGTGAAGTTTCACTTCACACACACATCCAATAGAGCTCCGGGAGTTGACATCACTTCTCCCGGCATGCAACAGTTCAAATCGAAACAGCGCCATATTGGCATGCAGAAGCCGGCAGCTGGACTATTTGTTATTGTCAGAAAACTCTATCAAACGGGAAATATGGTAGATTCCTGTTGTGCCCCAGGATGCAGAACAGACGCGGACGACATAAGGAATGAGCCATCTACAGGATTCCCCAAGATCCGGAGCGCCGCAAACGTTGGATCATTGTAATAAAACGCACTAGTGACCGGACGAAAATGAAGCTGTGGGATCCCGAGAGTAAAGGTTTTCGCCTATGCAGCGACCACTTCATATCAGGTACTTAAACCAATGTTTCCTCAACTGTGTGTGGTATTTATTTAAAATGCTTTTATTATGATTCTTAGTGGGCTTCCTAAACTTATTTTGGCGTGGCTTTTTCTGTCTTATTACTCACAGCAGCAAGTAAACATCACGTAAAACATTGCCTCGTGAGTTCTGCGTGCTGCCGTTTCCGTGTTTTATGATGACAGCAATTAACCGGCTAAGCTGTATTTAATTTATAAGCAATGGTTGATCAATTGTCAGATCACACATAAAAAGCACTTTGGATTGCTATTATCTGTCTCACCGAGACTACTTACGTGTAAATCTGTTATTTGTCCGTCCATCCATCAATTTTCATCCGCGTATCTGGAGTCGGGTTGCGGGGGCAGTAGCGTGACTTCCCTCTCCCCAGCCGCCAGAGCCAGCTCCTCCGGGTAAATCCCAAGGGGTTCCCCGGTCAGGTCCGGTGTTGTGCCGGTAAGAAGCCCGCTCCGACAGCTTCTGGCGTCGGAGCGGGCAGTAGAGTCGAGAGTCCCAGACCTTCTCCCCAGCTCCTCCGGCCGGGGGAATCCCAAGGGGTTTCCCCGGCCAGGTCCGGTGTTGTGCCGGTAAGAAGTCCGCTACGACAGCTTCTGGCGTTTTTAAAAAGTATCCCAGGGGCACGGTAAGGGTCGTAGATGTTTAGTCTATTTAATTTCTGACTATATAAACCGATTTCTTCTGTTTTAAAGTGTGAAGTAAACTCCGACGAAGTAAAATCCAAGCGGATCCCGTTCATGTTCATGGTTACATCCGTGCTTGTTTACCTTTTTGCATGCCAAAATGGCGTCCACTAACTGAGAGTCACGTGGGGTCAGGAGCTCTATGGTGCTCTCATAAGTATGGACTTGGGCACATTCAACACATGTCTTGAGGTTGTGGTTGGCACTTAATGCACTGTGATTTATTATCGTTTGATTGTTCTGTAAAACAATCTTGATTTTATATTTCCTCATCAGGTTGGCGCAGTGATTGTTTGCTCCTGTGGTATTGTTGTGTGTCCCTTTTCGTGTTTTCTCCTTCTTCAGGCCTAGAAGCAGACTCTTGACTCTTGTTCATCATTGATTTTTTATCTTTGTGGACCCCCCCCCCCCCCCCGTCTCTTCACCTCTGTCTCAGTGTCCGGTCGGATTTACAAGCATTCAAAAAACAATAACAATAAAGTTTTACGTATCAGGCTTGACATTAAAAGCAGAAGCTTTGATGCTCCACCTGAGAGTAAATCTGTAAGGCTTGTCACCAGCATTCAGACATTAATTCTGTTTGCTTCACAGCCAGACAGGACACGGGGGGGAAGAAAGAAGAAAATTGCAGCCTGATTGGTCCATTTGTAATGAAACTTTCAAAAATTAATGAGAATTTTATGCCGAAATACATCTTTAAACAGGCTGCTTTCTTCTGACTGGAACTACTGACTCTATCTGCAAGTTTAAGCACAAGATTATGTTTTTGCATTTTAAATTGTAGCATTTATTAGCATTTTAAAGTATCGTGCCAGATGTTTATGAGGTTTTAGGGTCACTATGTTAGTATAGTTGTTATTTTTTTCCTAAATGTCACCGAGTCACTGAAAACAAGTCACCAGCGAGAGCATATTAACTGGGAAGGATCTAAACTCACTTGCAGAAAGGTGAAATTGATGAGTTTTGAATTGCAGCTGGCCTGAATATGAAACCATTAATACCAGATCAAACGTCTGGATCAACCAGAAATGCTGCATTTTTCTGCTGTGTGCTTGTCAATAACCATGGTTTGCAAAATTGAGATTTATGGGATATTTTTCAAAGGGCATCAATGCACTTTGGCCTCGGTTCTCCTCCCACTCGATGTTAGCGTTTCAGTCCTGATTCTCCAAACAGAGACTCTTTCTACATTTCTACGCTTTAACACACGGTGAGGATACTTGATCACTTGTAGCAGGCGGAGCCCCCAAGACGTGGCCAGGGGGTGCCATGGCCATCCCAGGAAAAATAAAAAACATTAATTTGAAACAGTAAAATAATTTATTAGAAAATAACTTTTCAATAAATAATCTATTACATACATGCTTAGGCCTAATTTTTTTTAATGAAAAAGAATGAACGAACAATGCAGTGCACAGCTACAGGCTAAAATCTCAGGAACCTAGTCTGACAAGCCTATAAATATCTCGCCACGACCAATGGACAAAGCTCAGTCGTGGGACGGAATCTTTGGTTGTCCTTTAAACTGTCTCCACATTCTATTGGACAACGAACAACACACTGATGTACACACTGCTACAGATATCCCAAGTCCAGAGTTGATACCCAAGCTGTTTCACACGCACCATTTTAGTTGTTCCACTCTGTCGTCATCCTGCTGCTGAAATTCATTTAGTCTCTGCTGCTTGCTAGGCCAGGGGTTCCCAACCTGGGGTTTGTTGCAGGGGGTTTCCAAGACTACATTTTTAAAATCCCAATAACACACCCACTTGTAAAATCAAAACTCTGTAAAAGCCACAATTCTGCATGTATGAAGTTTGTAATGATTCACTTTTGATTGTGTACTTGTTGATAGGAGTTGAGGTTGGGGGGCTCTGGCTGGTTTTCGACACAGGAAAGGGGGTCCTCATGAAAAAAGGATGGGGACCACTGGTCTAGGCCATCAGCAAACAATTTGGTGTGCCTCCTAAGCTTTTCACTGCCCCCCTATGAACATTTTCTGGGAGCACCACTGCTTCTAGTTGATACTAAAGCTGCTAAAAAATGCACCACAGCAGATTTAGCAAGTTTCAATAAAAAATAGTTGCTAACTTGAACAAAATGAACACTGTGATAAAGTTTTGAAAGAAGTGCCAATCAACATCCTGCAAATGCTTCACGTGGATAATAAATTTCAGATAATATTGACTGATGATTAAACAGTGAAGCTGCAAAAAAGATTTTAATTCAGTCATGCTCTTATTTTGATGCTTGTAAGTCATCTGTGACGGGGTCACAGATGACGGGGTACACAACTGGGTCAGTGCTGAAGATTCGGCATGCACTATGTAAATGTCAGCGGGACATGTGGACGTGCATGTGAATAATACGAGTGGGGAGGCATGTGGTGTGGTGAAACCCAGCTCAGCCCCTGCAGATCAGAGAACCACCCTGAAGTTCAGCTCTGCTTTGCTCGGGTTCCTTTCTAAACACTTTATTTTTCCCGTCTCTCCTGTCAGAACGCAGCCATGTCCCACGAGAGGACACCCGGGGAAGCCATGTCAGAAGAGGACATTTTCAAAGCAGAGATGGTTTTTATCCGAGACTTTGTGGAAGCAGAAAGGGCAAAAATAATCCAACTGGAAGCAAAACCTCAAGTGAGTACACGAAAAACGCTCTTGCTGCGACTTGGTGAGTGCAACAGGTTCCATTAACGGTTTAAACATGTGTGCATGGATTTAATAAAGGTTTTCTCTTATGAGTTTCTTGAATCAAAGCAATAATCTGTAATCTCCAGTTTTATTTCTTATATATTTTTATTTTTTCCAAACAGAAAAGTAACATAAAACTTCCTTTTCCCCCAGAAAGAGGGTACTACGAGCCCAGCTCAAAACAGGGATCCTTCTTTAGACAGCCCTCAGTCTGAAAATACACCCTACCACGCCGCCATGGTGACGGTCCCCAAGGAAACAGCCGCCAATAAACACCGGGACATTTCCCAGCAGCAATGGTGTCATGATACCTCTGGACATTCTGAAGATAGCTTGGGTTGCTTTGCAAACAGAGCGTCTCTGACAGAAGACAGAGCGAGCCCCACCAGCTCCATAGACCTGTTCCCCACCCCGGCTTCATCCAGGGAGTCCATCCTCTCAGAGGGAATGGATAAAGACCGGAGTTGGTCGGGAATGTGGCTCTCCTCTGTAACTTCTCCCACGTCTCTCAGCCGTACTGTTTCTCCCTGCTCGTCTATCCGTTCCGGAGTCTTCTCCCCTGCCGTAGTTCAGATTAAGAAGCACGTTCTGGCTCCTGGCTCCAGTTTGGTTAACATCTCTCAGACCAGTTCCTCTTCCTGTGACAGCCTGTCATCTGCCTGTCCGCAGACGCCGCCTATGAGGCACCGGCCTCCTCTCACCAGGTTGTCCCTCCTTACTGCCATCCTCAGGAAGGGCCGTCTTCCTGTCCTGTCTTCAGCACTGCAGAGGCCTTACACCCCCTGCTGGCCTGTGAATCCTGTGACTTTATCCTTCTGTAATGCTTGTTCAGCTGCCTCCAGTGTAGCCTCTATTCCCCTTGAGTTGTCTTCTCCGTTCTCCTCCACTACGTCTATAGACAGTCAAAACAACAAATGGAGAGAGCCCAACAGGAGCATCACAGCTCCTCCAGCGATGAAGTCCATTGTTTGCAACAGAATAGATCCTCAAACTCAGCTGAAAGGATGCTCTAAGCATATTTGCTCAAGCGGCGACCTCAGACAGAAGGAAGCGCTTTCACCTCCATCAGTGACGAGCAGCATGCTTCCTCAGCATCCTCAGTTCTCAAACATCAAAACAGTTTCTTCACCAAGACATGAAAAGCCATCTTCAGCGTCGTCACCAAACCCCAAGCTGCATGCAAGCTACCCCCGCCCCAAGGACCACAATAAAAACCTCGTCTCTCCAGCTTTTAAACACATCAAAGATCCTGAAACTCGTCGACCAAATTCCTCCCTCTCAAAGCTCCAGATGCTTTCCCAGCAGCTAAGATCTCCACCCATCTCCTCTCCTCAACTTCAGCCTTCCCAGTCACGCCTCACCCCTTCCCCTGTTCGCCCGAACACGGCGCCCCCCCTCCCCTGTTTAAAACAGAACACCAAGGTCGGAGGAAGTGAGTCGGAGCGGTTCGGCTCTGTTCCCAGAGGCGTTACGCCTTCACAGGCCTTTCACAAAACTCACCTGTCTCCATCTCGCTACAAACCCATCGTACTTTCAGGATGGTCGTCGCCCTCCGCCTCACCCACACCTACGCCCTCTCCTGCTCCACCAATCAGAGACTTCACACCGTCTCCTTCCTTGTCCCTGCGCTCCACGCCTTCCCCAAGGCCAGGGAGTGGAATTTCAGACTGCAGTGACTGGGAGGTCAAAAAAAGAAAGGTATTGTCTTCCAACAAGTGCCCCCTTTTTTACTTGTCTTTTGCAGATTGAGGATTAGCAGGTATTTACATAATTTCACAAGGTACAAATCTTGAAATTAAAACAAGCTTTGAACAAATCAGGCCTTTCCACTGGACACTCAAGTGTCATGTACCATCTGCAAAATGCTGAACACATCAGTTAGCCTGTGTTGGATAGTGGATAGGTGTGTTTCCAAACTGTCATGTTTTGGTTGCGTCCCTAAAGCGTAAGGATGCATTACTAACTGGACCTTTCCACCAGATGCATACGTAATGTGCAAAACGTTGTTCTAATCGGCTAGCCGCCATTAGCGAAAGAAAGAAAACGATCTTTTATACAGCGCCTCTTGAGATAAAATCACGAGGTGCTTCACATAAACAAAGAAAACAACAACAAACAATTAAAGTATAAAAAAGATTTTAAAAAATAATTAAAATTTTGCTAAAATTGAGAAAATAAATTAGATTGTGATTAAAAAACATCTAAGGAAAAGGAGAGAAAATGAATAAGGAAAGGTGGAATCAGTAGAAAGAGCAGAATGAGGAAATGGTGGTGATGAAGGTCACACCAAAACCAGCCTGAACAGGTGAGTTTTCAGCTGCTTTTTAAAGGAGACCACTGAGTCCACTGATCTCAGGTTCAGGAGGAGAGAGTTCCAGAGTCTGGGGGCCGCAGCAGCAAATGATCTGTCACATTTGGTGATGAGTGCATTTCCACCGACCGCAAAGCGTTATGTTTTGAATGCGTCCCAAAACCGTCGGAACACAACGCTTTCAGTCTTCCAAAGCCCAGAAGTTCAGATCAGGCCAGACAGGAAGTTGAACACAAAAACATCTGGAAACGTTCTAAATAAAAGTCAAGAGCAAATTTCCAGTTGCTTCACTTAAAAACGTCCCTCATTACCTTTGAAGAACAGAAAGCAGACATGAACATGGATTCTTGTTGCCATCTTTCTCCTTGCTTGTTATCACGCAGACTGCCCAAATCACGCTCGGTTCTGCAGTTCTCTGGTGATTTTGTGACGTTGCGTGTCTGAAATGCTCCCGGTGGAAAGAGAGCTCGCAGGTCAGCGAGTCTATCACGTTACGCACCGCTCACTCATCCAGTGGACAGTCAGGGTTAAGGCAGAAGTTGAGCAATGCTGCACACAACTCTGAACCCTCTTCTTAAGAATTTCAATTAACTTAGAACAAACATGGTAATGTGAGTTAGCAAGAGATCATTTTAGTCCAACTTTGTTTACATTTAAACCCATCAGCAAAGTAAAACAGCCTTTGGCGCTGTGAAAGAATCTCAAGATGCTTCAGAACTGTTTGGACTGCAGGGCATCTGATGTGTGCTGAGCTGCTCTGCATTATTGGCAGATTCCAGCATAGTCAGATAACGCTCCTCAGAAGTAAAGTCAAGTCATTCAGCTCTGGTATTCTTTGGTAAACAGCAAAACTTTGATTAGCAATTAGTTTTAATTAACCGTGTGTTTTTTCTCCCTTTCCCCTTAAACACCAGACGCACAAGATCAAGTTGAGCTACAAATCGCTGGCTGCGATTCCCACAAACACCCTACTGTTGGATCAGCAAGTGAGTGTGCACGTTTAGCTTTGATCCAGCAATTTTATCCGGTTCCCTTGTTTGACGGCCACAGATTGTGTGAAGCTGGAGGAAAACTTGTGAGCGGGTTGATCAGGAAAATTGTCTTGGTGCCTGCGAGGCAGTTAGTTGAATTAAAATGTTGAAAGGGTTTTAGGAGCAAGGGTTTTTGTTTTAGATGTAGGCTTCATTTACAGTAATTAAAAATTATTTCCTCTTTAAACACTTACTTTAGTTTCAATATAGTGAGAAAATGTTTCTATTTCCCCAAGTTTTTTCAATAGTTGTGTCCCTTTTGAGCCCTCGATCATGTGCTGCGTGTGGTTTGGGTGGAGAACCGATACTTAAATCTGCCCAGAGTCACCCTGGAGCTATTTCTATGTTTTTGTGGTGCTTGTTGAACAATCACCACCATAACTTTTCTCATCAAGTCTCTACTCAGCATCTCAGTCCTTGAAGCATTTGGACTGTTAAGTTTCTTTGACAGTGGGCTTCCTGATGCTCTCAGACAGCTCTCAAGAACTCAGTGGAAAGAAGAAGAAAAGAAGAAATGAATACATGATTTATTTTATTTAAGTAAAAAGTCTTCTACCACATTTAACCAAATTTACATTTAATTCCCCTGCTAAATTAAAGAACTAGGTGTTTTAGTTAGACATACATATTTTATCCGCTTTAAACACCATATTGCCTGATTTTTTTCATTTTACTGGTACTTAAAAAAAAGTACTATTTAGACATTTAAAGGACAGCTTCACTGAGAAACCATTTTTGACATATTTTTTAAAATGACCGGTCACTCTGAGTTTAACAATTCGGGCTGAATGTGAAAAAGTCCTCTACCGCTATCTCCTTCAATACCCACTGATAGAAAATAGACAGAAAAACTTGTATTTCTTGGTTCCTTTTAAACACAGAAAAGAAAAGTTGTTCTTTACCTTGTACGCTAATGTTTCAGCTACTTCCTGTTGCCATCCTCAGAGCTGTGATGCTGTTGGTGGCGTCACTTCCTTCTCTGTTTATCTGTGGGCAGCCGAGGGCGACAACGTCGTAAATGTATTAAAGGTGTGGAACACTCATCCGAAGAAGTTCTGCCATGTGGTGAACTGAGCATTGCGTAATCGACCGCAACACATGCTGGGATGCTAGGTGCTGGCTGTGATATGATTTTTAAAATACCTTTACTAACAACGTTCAAATAAACAACCAAAACAACCAAACAATTATTCAAAATAAATTGACATTAATTGCTGTTTTGCCTAAAAGTTTCAGAGCATCAACTAATCATCCTAAAATGAACTACTTTCATGAGAAAATACATATTTTCAGATAAGGAACTTGAACCTTTTCACCCGCAGCGATGGATGGTGGGTAATACACTTCACCCAAGTCTGCATCGATGCAGACTTGGGTGAAGTGCGGATCAAGGGTGCAAAAGGGGTGTGATCAACCGCCGCACTTGAGAATCAGGACACCCTACTCACTCGCACCCCTGGTCGGGATCGTGCATTTGAAGGGCGCAAGTGTGGAAGTGGGAGTATTGGGATTGGGCCCGTGAATTTTAAGTGACAGCGTAGGTCTGTCAGGTTTTTCAAATCCTAAATTAAATACATTGTTCCACACCTTTAGGAGTAAATTTGACCCTTTAAGACATCCGTTTCTACATTTTGGCTTTTCATATTAAATAATTTCCCCTCATTATTCACTTTTTCCCCATCTGAGAATTCCTGCTGGTAAAAAGTCATAAAGTCAAGAGAAAATCTTGTTGGTAAAACGTATGAAAAAAAAACTGCCTTGAAGTTTTAGCTGGCCCTTCAGGGCTTCCATAGATGTGTTAAATACTTAAATAGCACATTTGTTAGATGATGATGCTTTTAAAAGTCAAACCCAACTTAAAGAAAACTAAAAACACTCCACGCTGATTTAATATTTAATTGAAGTAGAGTGAGTCTGAATTGAAGAACGCTCTGACCGACAGAAACAGATGAGTTTGATCGTTTTGTGTGTGTATGTGTGTGTGTGTGTGTGTGTGTGTGTCCCTCACAGGCGATTGATGAGCAGGTGGAGAATGAGCAGAACCAGAAGAAGAGCCTGGACATACCTGAAACGGACACACACGCAGAGGTTCTGCTGCACACATCACTGCTGGTTTTTCATATGAAGGCTTCAAAATAAAAGTTTTCCTCTTCCTGTAGATGTGCTCACCTGCTGAACTCCGGCAAAAGTCAGAGGAGCTTTACGCGGTGATTGATGAGATACTGGCAAACTCCAATCCAGAAGTGGGTTCATTTTTCTTTCATCAGAAGCGTTGATAGAATATTATTGATTTTTATTGTTAGATGTGATTTATTGTAATTAATGTAACGTTCCTACATCCTTTAAAATTACAGAAGACCTTCAAGTCATCGACTAAAGCTGGTTTCCAGGTAAGACATTTGGCTTCAAACAGTTTAGAAATACAAATTTATAGAGATGTTACCTTAGGATGAAGTCTGGGTCAAGGTTTTAGTCCTAAAGTTAAAACCTCATAGATAAATGAGGAAAATATTTCATTTATGTAAATTCTGCCACTTGTTGCTTTTGCAAACTGTGAATTTCTTCTAAACAAATCCTTAGAAGAATCAGCACAGAAAAGCATGAGGCGTTTGTAAAATTTTCATCAAAAGAGATGCTTTCATGCAGTTTTCAGAGAAAACAAGAGCGGTTCAAAGTCTCCTCCGAGATGTATGGCCGTGCTTTTGAATCTGCTCCAGGTGCAAGAGCTGGGTGATGAAAATGTTTGCATTTCAATCAATAATGAGGAAAACCGATCCAAACAGATCAACCAGTAGAAATATTAAACGATAAGAGATACAGAACAACAAGAGCAATTAATTTGGCCCAAATCCTTCATGGGGTTTTTTTCATCAAGGATTTCTTTTCTCTGTTTTCTTTTATCATTTGTCTCTTTGGAAATATTGTCTTTTATTTTAAGTGTTTATTTCCTTTGTACAACACATGTTTTTAGTTTATTTTTTATATTTCTTTCTCTTTCAGCTAGACTCTTCATTGTCAAAATCTTTGGGACGTGAAACCAAATATGTGAGTTTGTAGGTTTTCATCTACTTTCATTATTTGATTACAAATTTCATCCAGACAGGAGAACATAAAATAAACAATGTATTTTATTTTTACATTTTAATAAATTGTATTCTTTTAAACAAAAATATCCACAAAAAGAAAAATAAATAGTTTTTTTTCTTGAAATCTGACATTTTATGCACCCTTCATATGATTTCTCCTGTTGGTATTTGAAAGCAGCCTTTGATGCTTTTTCTTTGTTCAGGCATCTTTGGGCAGCTTGCACCTGTCAGCCAATAAGGATAAAAAACTAACGGGTCATAAAAAGGTACGTGTTCTTTTGTCTAATCACACTTCTGCTGCAGCTGTCATGAAGCTGATTGTGTGTCTTTGAAAGCCTTTTTTGAGAATGACCCAATTTTTGTGGTCAAACTGTTCTTGCTTAGGGGAAACCTGGGCTCATTCGCCCGATGACGGCCATTCCCAGACTCACGGTGAAGGAGGAAAAGGAATTTTATTCAAAGCTTTCATGGCAACTTTTAAAGCCGAGGACGACTAACAAGGAAAAGGTGGGAAGGTTGAATTCGTCTGGCTGTTTTCATTTTTTTTTGTTTCCCATAGAGAAATAAAGACAAATAATAATTGTAATAAAAATGATAAAAAACCAAGAAACTTTATTTTGATACAAAAAAATTTTCAAAATTTTACCAGTAATTTACTCATTTAAAAAATGATTTTCTTAGAAACATTAAAATAAACAAAAATAAAATCTAAATATATTGCTGCATAACCATAAATGCAACAAAAAATAAATAAAAAGCAGCATGCATAATGGAGAACATGCAAACTCCACGCAGAAATATGTCTGAGATTTGAACCTGCAACCTTTTTACTGCAATGCACCACTGCCACCCACTGCAGCAGCATGCCAAAAACAATAAATCAAATCCATCTTCCTTATGCCAAACAAGAAGAAGGTGAAAACTGAAGCACTGAACCGTTGCACCTTCTCCACAGATGGTTAGTAGCGTGTCTTCACCTTCTATTTCTGCTCAGTATTGGTTTAATCTTTAACTGGGTTGAAATAATTGCTCCTGCAAGGAGGGGTAAATGTCAGAGTCATATCTGGCTCTCTATTGGCTGAGATTTTCAAACTGACAGGTTTTATGAGCAGAAAGAAGGTCGAGTGTGAGGTGAAGGGCTTACGTGGCAAAACAGGACATTTTAAGGTAGACTGAAAGGCAGAGAACGAGAGAAGAGAGAGATGGAAAATCTGAGTGACAAATCATGAAATCGTCTCCTAGAGTTTAAATACAAATATTCTAGGTCAAAGGAAGTGATTTTAATAAAGCTACACGTTTAAATCATCATTGCATTGTTTTGTGACCAAATTATGATGTCAGCTTTGTCAAGAAGACTCAAACGAAATGAAATCCTACCCCCAAAGAGGAGCATTATCACAGATGCGGCTGCATCAACAAATGTACTTCTCCAATGTCCCTTCCAAGCATCTAGGTGACTGTTTGTCTTGACATGTCATTTTCCAGTCAGAGACACTTGTTTTCATTCCAACTGACAGAAAGGGGATACTGTCATTCAGGGATTTTGATCCTCCTCAGCTGTGTCTTATCGGCTCTTTCCCTTTGTTTGTTCTAGATAAATCAGCTAGCGTTTAGAGATAGAGGATGGGTCCTTTTTTCTCTCACAAGTTGTTCAGTTTCTGTCTTGTTGTTTCCAACCTTCTCATCAGATGATTGAAACTGGAAAGCCAGATTGTTGATGATCGGAAGGAAACTGATTTTATCTTTGTAAAAATCCCTTTTTTTAGTGATCAATAAATCACATTTTAACAATGGGTGCACAATAAGGGTAAATCCTTATTTTATAATAATTTATCCAGCACTGCTGCTCGCTGACTTGTCTCTATGCCACCGAATGTGAGAGCGGGACTGGGCAAGCTCCCCACATGGCTAAGCGGCCCACTGGGACAGTGCCAGAATACCAGATAGGCCAGTCCACCCCTGGATGTAGGCTCTGCTAAATCATCACCTTCCTCGCCTCTGTCAGTGCGTCCCAGGGCAGCTGTGGCTACATCGTAGCTCATCACCATCAGTGTGTGAATGTGTGTGAATGGATGAATGATACACTGTAGTGTAAAGTGCTTTGGAGTCCTTACTCTGAGAGGCGCTATACAAGTGCGGGTCATTTATAATTTATCATTTATCTGCATCATGGTAGTGTGATACTCCAACACTGTGAGTTAGGGTATCTGTGAGCAGTTTCCTTCTCCTCCACCCTACTGGTTGAAAGTGGAAAAACACTGTCATAAACAACCCTGCTGTAGCTAGCGCTAACAATAGGCTAACACTAACATGAGCCAACTATTATTAAAATAAACCACAAAGTAAAAAGATCCAGACTGTTGGACAAAAAAAAGAGACAAAAAACAAAAAACAACAACTTACAAGTCCAGTAACAACAAAGCCAGGTCACCATCACTCCATGATTTTGTAGCCTACTTTAGCCCCTTCAAACTAGTGTAGGCCGTGTCGATGTTCACTTTGTTTTTGCTTTTTGCCTCCCCTCCAAAGACATTACTTTTACTTCCAGGCTCCGCCATGGTGCTAGCTGAAACAGCAAACTTCTTCTTGCGCTTTTTATTGATGATTGGTGAACTGAAAAAGCTAACTGCTAGTGTTACAGCTAACAGCCTTAAAGCAAGTATAGTGCACCCCCTAGAACACCTACCTGCTCCACAAGTCTATCTATTGTGGTTTTTGGTCAGCAGAGGCCTGCAGAGTGTTGTCAAATATGAAAGTGGTCAGGTTTCCAACCCAACAATCACCGAGATCAGTATTAAAGCTCTAGTTTAAAGTTTAAAACATGATCTGTGGTTCTTTAACAGCTTCCTGATGCTGTCCAAAAGTTGTAGTTGAACTGAGCCAAGGTGATTGTTTGCATGTATGTTAGGGTCACCATGGGAACGTGCTGCTGATAAACAACTAACATGTTCAGGATCACTTGGAATTTTTTTTTTAACGAAAACATAAATAGATCAGGTTGAAAAATTAAACAAAGCAAACACAAAATGACCTGTAGAGGCTGGTGCCTATCTCCAGCGGTCAATGGGCAATCAGGCGGGGTACACCCTGGACAGAGAGCCAGTCCATCGCAGGGCAACACAGAGACAAACAATCACGCACACACACACATGCACACACACACACACACACACACACACACACACACACACACACACTGGTAAAGTTTACCAACCAGAATAAAGAAGAGATTAAATGATTCTTTGAGAAAACTCAACATGAGATGCAATCATGTGCCCGTCCCAGAAATGACATGTTTTTGGAAAAAAGAGGATTTAGTCATCCTTCTTCTCGACACTTTTGACGCTAAAATGATTGATTGCTCACATGAAAGGCAGGCAATCATCTCACGAGAAACAAACAATAGCAACACTTCCAATACTGCTGGTCTATTCTTTTTTTAAATAAGCTTTAGAACATTTTGCTTGATAATTAGTATCATGATGAACTTCATAACATGCAGACGGTGTGAGACTTTGAGGAGTTTTTATCCGTTCTGCTCTTCATTATGACAAAGCCGCCTGTATGCTACTTATCCAGCTGTTTGTAATTAATCTAACATCTTTTATTTATAGCACACAGCCATCTGCAATCACTGTGAGCTCATGTTAAATGAATTTATTGTAATGCTTCAAAAGCTGTTTGCTCATCTCAAGGCACAAACCAAGGAACTGATGAAACTTTTAAAATGTGTGAGCAAGTTATGAAATTTGATGATGACTTAATAGGACTGCAGTTTCTTTAAGTGAAAACAAAGAACAGAAATGAAAATTCAGTCAGACACTAAAGCTGGCGTTATGCTCAAAGATCCTCTTACTTCTTTAAGTCTGCACATCTAAACATTTGCTGCTTGTCACTGGATGCTCTGTGGTGATAGCCTAGTGAACTAGACCAAATTCTTGCTTTGCAAAGTTTGGTCTAGGCATGCTCCACTGGAACCTCTGCAGCCCCAACAGCATGCTGGCCAATCACAGCTCTCTAGAGGGGTTTCAAACACATAAAGAGCTGTGATTGGTCCATAATGGTGGGCCAATCATAGTGCTCTATCTGCTTAGTGAACAAATCACAGAGCTTTATCCGCTTTGTGGGCCAATCAGGGCACTCTATATGCCTGGTGGGTGGGATGATGCAACAGAGTGAAACAAGAGTATGTCACATTCATTGTCCAGTAGTATGCGGAGATCATTTGAAAGACAATGGTAGAACCCGCCCCACAACCGAGAGTCGTCAATGGAGCGTTGCAAGACTAAATAATACATTTATTTAGTCTGGCTTGCCAGGCTACTGTGGTGAAGTTTTCAAAATTACATGGCTTCTGTGAAAATAAGTGGGAACACCACTGGTGGAGATGTGAACAACAAATCTGCAAATAACTCAAGCTTTTAGGAGTTGTGAACGAAAGCTAAGCGTCTTTCATTAACATATTTAAAAGGTCCTTTTGCAACTGATGCAACAAGAAATCACAACAATTTACCCATGTTGCCTCCTCATAAAGCTCCTTTAATTACAGACGTGACGGTTCTTTTTATTCTTTTTCAAAAGCAAGAGTTTCTTCTTATGTTAAAGAAAAAAGACATTTATAATAATAACAACAATAATAATAACAAAAGCTTTGTTTTCTTTCTTTTAGCCCCAAAACTCTCAGCCTGTTTGTTGGGATTTACCCTGGGGGACAAGCGGGTAGCTTCGCTGCGTCTTTGGGTCAGGAAACAGGTGCTTACGCACCAGTGCAGAGTACCCACCATTTTTGAAGTCCCTGAAACGAGATCTAGACTGTGCTTCGACTGGGGATTCCATTGTCCTGATGGGGGACTTCAATGTTCGTGCAGACAATGACAGTGTGAGCTGGAGGGTCTTGATTGGGAAGAACAGCCCTCCCAATTTGAACATGAGTGGGGGTTGGTTATTGGACTTCTGCGCAAGTCTCAGTTTGGCCATAAGAAACACGTATGAACGTACTCATCAGTGTTCATGGTACCAGGGCGCCCTACAGTAGGTCGCAGTTCGATGATTGACTTAGTTGTATCATCTGACTTGTGGCCGTATGTTTTGCACACTCGAGGGAAGAGCAGAGCTGTCAACTGATCACCGCCTGGTGATGAGCTGGATCAGATGGCAGGGGAAGATGCCGTGCAGACCTGGCAGGCCCAAACGTATAGTGAGGGTCTGTTGAGAACACCTCAAGATGCTGTGAAGATGGTCTTCAACTCCCACCTCCAGCAGAGCTTTGACCACACCCCCAGAGCAGTGGGGGGCATTGAGTCCAAATAGGCCTTGTTCCGCTCTGCGATTGTTGAGGCAGCTGGGGCTAGCTGTGGTCACTCTTTGGTGATGTGCGGTTGTAGTCCGGGACGTATTTTCACATAAAACCTAAAATAACTTTTGTCCTCATTTGAAAATAAACACTTTCTAGGCTTCACAATGTGTCTTTAACATTTGCAGACATCACATGTGAAATCCACGGCACATAACAAACGTTTTCTGCTCCCCTTTCCTCCGACTAATTTCTACTTCTTGAAACCGGAGCGCCAGCGCTTTTCCCGTTCAGAGAACGACTCCCGAGGCATTTATTTATACTGGAGACCACGGCGATGCCATGGGCTGCATCGGCCCCTTCCTTTTTTGTGCCTCCTGGTGTCCTCTATCCCTCTCTAGATTCCCTTTTGTGTCCCTTTGTTCCCCAGCTCCTCTTGTGCTCCACCCAAGGTTCTCCCTTTGTGCTCTCTTAGCGCCCTCATGTGTCCTTGTCTGCATCCCTGTTATGTGTCTTATGTTGTAGCCCTTTGGTGCCCTCATGTGTCCTTTGTCTGCGTGTCAGTTTAGTGTCTTATGTTGTTACCTTTTCTACTCTTTCCTCCCAGGTCAGCTCCAGCCTCTTTGTCCCCAGCTCAGTGTGTGTGGTTATGTGTGTGTGTGTTTATGTGCTATGTCCTCCTCCAGCTAGTTTGTGTGAGCCCTTCCCCCTGTCTTTAGGTAATTGTTGTTTAGTTTTGTGTTTAGGTATTTGCCCTCCTCTGTTTCTGTTTTCCCCATTGAGATGATTATTGTCACCTGCCTTCCCTCCAGCCCTCACTCCACACACCTGCTTCCTGTTTCCTTGATCTGTCTCCCAGTCTATTTAAGCCCTGTCTTGTCTTTGTCTTGTGTCTGTCTTGTGTCGGTCCATTGTATTTGTATTCTGTCGGTGTTTGCTCATGCTCTTGGTGAGCTTGTGTTCTCCAGCCGTGGAGTTTTGGATTTTAGGCTCAGCGTTCGTTTGTGCGCTTGGTGAGCTTTGTTTCTCAGCTTCTGTAGTTTTGGACTTTGGGCTCGCTGCCTGGATTTATTTTTGTTTCCTCCTTCCAAAATAAAGGATTTACTTTTCATCATCTCCTGCCTCGTGTCATCCTGGGTTACTGCATATTTGGGTCCTAACCTCCTCATATCGTGACAGGCGAATATATTTAAATCACAGGTTTAGGTCTACTTAAAAGCAGATTACATATGGCTAAACACACTTGTGCCTTACCTGGTTTCAAAATATATGAAATACTTACAAATGGCACTATTTTGCCTCAAGGTAGGACCTTCACCTACAATACTGCAATTAGCAAATTTCCCTCCGTTCAGATGGGAAATCTTGCTAAATATCTGAAGATCAAACATAACTTTGGCGTAAACAAACATGGTGGGGAGGAGCATGCAATGTACTTTATCTTTAAAACAAACCAAAACATTAATTTAATAGCTTTGATTTTTTATTGGAGCGGTTCTGACATCCTCCCGAGCAGACCAGAGTGGTCCTGACACACCACACACGACAGGAATATCTGATAAAATTACTTTTAGAGCCATTGTGGTAACAAAATCTGCCTAATTTTCTTGCCTCAGACATCAGTGAACACTTATCCTGCACACAGCCCAAGATAACCAACTGTACAAGAATCCTCTTATATTTATATCGTATACTTCCCCTTGGTGCATTTTAACATAAGTATAATTGACCAGGCAGTGCATGTCCTGTATTCTCTTCTTCTTCAGGTGGAAAATGTTAGTATGGAAGAGGCACGGACGCGTTTGTTTACAAGCTCAGAAGAAAAAGTGCTGAAAGCAGAGATGACGCCCAAAAGAACAGGTCCTTTCTCGGTGTGTGAACTGCACATTAAAGAGCCCGACGAGCCGATCTGTCCTCCTGGAAAAGAAGCAGTGACATCTTTCAGCTCTGCACAGAAGAATGTGGAAGCATTTGAAGCTTGTATTTAAAGTAGAGTTTTATTTATTTTTTTGTTCCAGGAAACAGTTTTCTGTTGATCAACTGGACTAAGGATGAAAAAAAAGTTTAAATGCACCTTGTCAGAGTTTGTAATGGAGTAACTGTGTGTGGTTAACAAAAGCCGTGATTAAAAATGATCTGATCACCAAATAATGACACCTTTGCTCATTTTTTGAATCCCTCTACTATTTTATTTGTAAAATACATATGTTGTTTAATTATTATTTCATAATCTCAGTCAAACAATAAGTCCTTACATCCTGAGCATATCAAATTACATCCTTTTAGCACTTAACCTGCTTCAAATAGAGATTTAACATGGTAAATGGCCTGTATATGCTTGTAACATGCCTTCTTGAGGTTCTACAACACCCCCCCCCCCCCCCCCCCCCCACAAGGTGCTTCACAACACAATCAGTCATCCACTCATTCTCACACACGTCCACACCCTGGTTGGGATGATCTACAATGTAGCCACAGCAGCCCTGAGGCGCACTGACGAAGCAAGGCTGCAGAACACTGGTGCCACCGCTGCCTCTGACCACCACCAGTGTAAAAAGCGGGTTAAATGCCTTGCCCAAGGACACAACAGCATTCCCTGGTGGGAGCCGGTATCAATCCTACAACCCTCTGATTACTGGACAACCCGTTCTACCTACTGAGCTACTGCTGCCCTTAAACATCTTGTTTAAGCACCTAAACACGAGCCTAAGTAATAAATGTGGCTCTTGACATGTTCAGTTACAGCCAGATTAATGGAAAGAGAATTAGAGGTACTGAGAAGAGTAAATACAGCAGTGGGATTACATAAATCACCAACAATTAGCATCAGCATGTCTGAAGAGCGGAACAATGGAATTATAGAAATGAGCAATTTGTCATTTGCTGACATAAAGACAGAGAAATGAAATGTGATTTGACGTGTGTTGCATTTTAAACATGAAAAGCTTCTCGACAAATCTTTCCTGTCTGGTATTTTTGTTACAGGCATCAAAACACAACACTTTCCTCTGATTTCACACAACATATTTAACTTGGAGTAAAGAAAACAAATTCTGTTGTGTTCAAATCAAACATAAAAAACACAATCAATTAGTTTCTTAAACTTTTCCATTGTCCTGACGGTGAAGAGTTTATCGTTATTCTGCTCAAGCTGAACAAAACTGGCATTGTGAATAAAAGAATCATTTAAAACTGACCTGCACCACGCTGCTAACAGCTGGGATGTGGGATTTGTTGCATTGTGTTTATTTTCACTTCTACAGCAGCTGGAAGCCAACATTTGTGTTAGAGAGGACAATAACGGCATCATTAGCACCAAAGATTTCCTGAAATTCGTGAATCTCAAACCAGAGAAATGATAGAACAGAAATATCTGATACTAGCAGCCCCCAGATTTTAAACTGGTGATTCTCATTTTAGTCATTTTTAAGGAGGTGAAGGAAAAATTAGAGCAGGATGCATCTCATCTCAGTAGCAACAGGGTGCTTTCTTTCTCTGTGGTTGAATACAATTTAGGATCAAGTGAGGAAAAAAGAACAAGATGAAAAATGTATCAGAGAACACATTTAAACAGGAGCTGGAGATAGAGAAGGCAAAAGCAACTCCAAACTTTAATACATTTATTAAATACATGTAAAAATCAGAAGCTACTGGCAGCAGACAATGTATGACTGATTATTATCATGGATGAATTCTCTGCTAATTCTGGGAAATTAAGCAAACGGTATTTCAGTGCCCCTCAGATTAGCCTTACAAGTTTGAAAGGCAGCAGTTTCCTGATTACTGTGGTGAGGAAGAACAATTATGGTTTGTTCATTTTACATCTTTTCCCTCTAGTACCTCTGTTTGTGCAACACATGCTCCGCCACTTGTGTGGTTTAAATGCAGTCTGAAGTAACATTTCTACTAATTAGCTTTTGGTCAGTGAACTTTGTGTTTTTTTATTTTGTGCCCCGCTTCTGGTTTTAGCTATCTGGTTACGGTGCGTGCTTGTTTTATGTGCTGCTTTTATTCTGTCTTTTTTTCTTCATTTTTTGACCTTTCTTGTTTTTAAAGTGAAAGAGTAACTAACCCCCAAAATAATATATATTTTTTGCTAATTAAATGTATAACTGGGTCTTTACAAATGCAATCTTTCTGTTTCTGTGCATTTCTTGACATGTTTGTGTAAACTTGATTAGATCTAGAATCTAGGTCTAAAGACGTCTTAGTGCTGCCCCCTGTGGCAGAACAGCGGCTACTGCATTTTAGACTTGTGATTGACTGGGGCTGGAACTATTTCATGTCATCGGTACAGTCTCCTCCCACTCCCCCTCCCTCCCAGGATGGAAATTCCCAAGAGCACCTGGCTGCAGACCTCCACTGTCAGGCTGCTTCCGGTGGAGGCTCCACTGTCAGGATGGGAAATGCACGGGATACATTACAAAATAAAACGGCAAACGTACTTACGGAAAACGGCAAAGATACTTACGCTTGTAATTGATGGGTTTCAGTATAAAATATTACGTAAAATCTATCAATTATTTCTCTGAATTGTTCATATGTAGTTGTCATTTAACATATTTACGGTTGTAATTTTTCAAAATGAATTAAAGAATAGCCGGGATAGGTTTCAACATAAAACGCTAACATTCGCTAACATACTTCCGGTCGTCATATTTCTAAATAAAATCCCGAATGCTGTTTCGGTTGAATCGCTCTCCTCGCAAACGCATTTATTTTTTAATATTACGTAAAATCTATCAATTATTTTTCTATAGTTCATACACAGTTGTCATTTATTTAGTAAACCTTAGTTTTGTTTGTCATTTTTTTTTTGTGTTTTCCTTTACTGTTGCACAACATGGTCATTATGATATATTCTGTCATAATCTAAGACGTAATATAAAAAAATGAATGTATTTCTCAGGAGAGCAATTCAACCGAAACCGCATTTGGGATTTTATTTAGAAATATGACGACCGGAAGTATGTTAGCATATGTTAGCGTTTTATGTTGAAACCATCCCCGGCCATTCGTTAGTTCATTTAGAAAAATTACAACCGTAAGTATGTTAAATGACAACTACATATGAACTATGGAGTAAAAACTGATAGATTTTACGTAATATTTTTATTGAAACCTATCAATTACAAGCGTAAGTATGTTCGCCGTTTTCCGTAAGTACGTTTGCCGTTTTATTTTGTATCCTGTGCATTTCCCATCCTGACAGTGGAGCCTCCACCGGAAGCAGCCTGACAGTGGAGGTCTGCAGCCAGGTGCCTCTCAAAATTCTCCACACTTGGCCATGCCACTCTGTGCCTCCTGGCAATGCCCACTTTCATGGTATTTTTCTAATCTTAATTAAGGGCAGAGTTACATTTTCTGATGGTGAGCAGTCCCTCTTTAAACCAGTCATCATCACACAATAGTAAAATCCATCTATGCCTTGACCCATTCCTGTGGGGAGTGGTGAGCCACACCTGTGGCTGCGCTCGGGAACTATGGGTGATTTAACCCCACAAGCCAACTCCTCAAAGCTGAGTGTCAAGCAGGGGGGCATTGGGTCCCATTTTTAAAGTCTTTGGTATGACCCGACCGGGATTTGAACCCCAATCTCCCAGTCTCAGGACACTTTACCACTGTGATTGCATCTGAATCTCGTCAGTTTCAATTCATAGTGCCCCTTTCCTGTGCAGCACTTTGGTCAGCTGGCATGCTGTTTTTAAATGTACTCTATAAATAAATTTGGTATGGTATGGTATCTTCCTTTTCCAGACTCAAAAACATAGTTTTGGGTCACGTGCATACATAGTCGGGATTTTGTAAAACAGAACATCCTTCCCCGCCCATCTAGAAAAAAAAAAACGTGGGTTCACTCCACCGCAGCCAAAAAGTCCTTTGCATTGTGAAGCACAGTCATAGGCATGCCAAAGCTGTAGGTTGCAGTAGCTTCCCAAATTTTCTGCATATTCCTTCCTTGGACGTGCAATAAGGTGGTGGGCAATAACTCTCCTTAAAGTCTTTGTTTGCCTGTGGTCTACTATGTAGAGCAGTTAATTGAGTTGCAAAAACAGGCGCTGACAACAGAGAATTCACAAATCTGCACTTTGGCTGACATTTTTGAAGGAATAGTTTTTGGTTGGGGGGGGGGGGGTGTTAGGGTTTATCTTCACTTTTATGTCACTAAGGTCAAACCTTAGTAAAAGCTCTTTGGTTTGTGGAATATTGTAAGTACAGGGCCTTAATTTCCTTGTTTAAAACTGGTGAGTAATATTCTTGGTAAGGCTCAGTTGTTGGTATTGTTGGGTGACTTCCATAACAGCAGCTCCTTAAAGAGGAGCTTCACTAAACCATTTTTTACTTATTATTTTAGAAAATGATTGGTCACTTTGAGTTTAACATGCAGGCTCAATGTCAAAATCTTGTCCTACACCTTTCTCCTGCATTACCTTCTGATAGAAGATAATGGAAAAAAGCTCAGTTCAGAGAAGCCTGACAGATCTATGTCACACTGTCACTTAGGGCTTGACCACACATAGCCGGGTTTCTCCCAAAACTAAGATATTTTTCTACAATTCGGCCTGTCATCCACACAAAAACACAGATTTACGCAGCAAAAACTATTTTTTTAAGAACTCCGGCCAAAGTGAAAATCTGTGTTTTCCCTGTTTTAAGCGTTTCTGTGTGGACAGAAATAACCAGAGTTTTAGGTTTCACAACCGTGTGCGACAAAAATGCTGACGGCTGATGTCCAAATATAAGCAAATAAGACTCTAAATTCTGCCGCCTGAAGCTACTTTCTCCTCCAGCTGAAATCTCTTTCCTCAAACAGTTGCACCAGAGCTTTTTTTCCTTTGAGTACATCTTGAGGCATTCATTCCTACTAGAGAGCACTGCAAATGTGTTAAAAATATAAGTAAAATTCCTCTTTAATGTATTTAAGTATATTTTGTATATTTCAAAAACTGTGCCATCCTGGTAAAACAATAAATAAAAAAACAACGGCTGTTACACAAACAGTTTGTTGCATAAACACAAACTTTGAGGAGCTTTTCTAGTTGGAAGTTTAATTAAGGATCCATGGTGCCCACTGATAACAAAACATTGTATGTGCAACTTACCTCATCAATATTCTGCCCACTGATTAAAAGAAGTAATCAGAGTAGACCTCATAGGGGTTGAGGGGTCAGGCAGTGGGTGGAGATGATAATGTGAAGGCAGGAGGACTTGTCTGACTTTGTAAAGTGACAACCTAGGGGACAGGCTTTAAATCAAACTTTCATGGTTGTTCTTTAAGATACTAAATATTAAAAGAGGGTAAAAAAGCCCCCAAATATATCAGCTTAGTATGTTATCAGTTGATTTGCTAAACAACAAAACTGAATAAAATTCATGCATTAAACAATTTTTGCTGCTATATTATGATTTAGATCCAGTTTCAGTAAAATAGTAAAATGCTGATACAATAGTTTCCTCACCAGAAATACACAAAATTCTGAAGTAGGATTTAAAATTTGTTTTTAAATTCAGAGACAGAGCATCATCTCGATGATTTGTCTCTCAGATGTTTCTCTACTGGATTACAAACACTTCATCTTCAATTACACTTGTGTGCTTGAGTGCAGCGCTCAGTGCTCAGGGCACAAACGGCCAGCTGTAGCAGCTATTAAAGACGCATATATTTTACTTTTAAATAAGCAAATCTAGTAACACATTTTTCTGATCTTTTACTGATGTTTTGACCCACGACATGCAGAATCAGGCAAGGACACGGAGGTAAGGAAAAATAATGATTTATTAAACAATAATTCTGGCTGAAACAAAGAAGAGATGGTCTGAGTTGAAAGGGGGTGGTCTGGAAGTAGAGTAAATGAATCTAAAATAGTCATCTCTGGTTGCATCTTTATGCATGCTGTTGGATTATGATTTATTTTTCAACCCAAAATTATCTTCACTTTCCTTTTTGTAATTATTTTCAGCGTATTTACTTTCACAAGCTGTATTTTGTCTCATTGATGCTACAGTTAAGAAGTAGAAAAATGTATTTGTAGCTTTCAAATCTGGTATCTTATAAAAACTAACATTCAGGTACAAACTGCCTCCATTACAGCACCACATCAGGTCTCACTGAGTTTTCATACGCTCAAGCACAGGTGACTCCATAAAGACGCTGAGTTATGTAAGGGAAAAGGAGCTCATCTTCACACTTCCTGCCCCGGTGCATCAGCTCCCAGTTCACTGAAGAATCCAGTTTAAAGCCTAACTGATAAATTTCAAGGCTCTCAGTGGATGAACCCCTTCATACATCAGACTTCACTTGTACTCAACTCCCAGAAACAGTCACAGTTGAATGGAAATATAATGGAGCTGTCTGTGGTTTCTGCTACATGATTGGGAAACACACACACACACACATCTCTGATCGTGAAACATTTTCCTTCACTGGTTTTTGCATGATGTCCTTGCAGTTTATTTATCAACCTCTACAGCTACATTTGAAAACATAAAATAGTGGGGGGTTTTTCATTAAAAGGTACAAAAAGTAATAAAAGTTAAAGTCCCATTTGTCAACATCGCACAATGGTGAAATTACATCTCCACATTTGACCCATCCCCGTAGGGAACGCTGAGCTGCAGCAGTGGCTGCGCCCGGGAACTATTTGGTGGTTTAAACAAGAAAAGATGTTGAGCATCAAGGATTTCCCAAAGACAATACCTTGCATTGATGAAAGGATCAGTATAAAGTTTTCCCTTCGTCGACCCGCTGCTGTTTGTTCCAGTCAGGTCTTACCTGACTGTTTCCTGAATGACGACTGCAGCATCCTTCAGCCTTGGTCCCCCACATTCACTCATCGGCATCTTAATTAAACGCAACGAGTCAAACTGAAACTACAAAAGTGGTTTAAAATAATCCTTGAATGTCTGTTTTGGCATTTGATCTGAAATTGCTTAATGGTCACCTTGTAAGACAGTTTTTATTTGTATTTCATTTAAAAAAATTCTATGTTAGATTACATTTTCAGAGGTAAAAATGAAGCGGCAGCAGATGCAGAAAAGTCTTGCGGAACAACTGTTTAATGGTTTCATGAAGATCAGATTGCTACAAATATCACAAATGGAAAAACATTTCTTCATAAAATGCACACAACTGTATTACCAATGCAATATATTTAGACACACCCATTTATTTCACATTTTAAAGTCATTTCTGTCCAGAAATGTTGAAATATGCAACGACACATCAACTAGCTAATCACTCCTTCTTTTAGAAAGGGCAGGCTTTTATTTTTGATTTGATTTCTCTGGAGGTAAGCTGCTGTCTTATGATAAAGTTGAGTCAAATACCACTGCCCCATCCTTCGAGCCTCATGCTATAATCTGAGTGACCTTATGTCAGAAAAACAATAAGACCCATGACAGCGTTTGCTGCCATCGTGAATGGCAAAAAAGAAGTGATATCATCATTCCTGCAAAATTACAACAAGATTTTGAACAAAATGTGGTTTTATCAATTGTTAATGGATTTTGTACAGTTTGTGCTCTGGTTATAGGAACGGATCAAGCACAGAAGGTGTCTGAACTCTGAGTGATAAACATGGACTTCTGATTACCCTCGAAGATCTTGGTTGTGTCAGTGTGAGAAGTGGATGTGAACATCTTGTAAATAATTTCCCAAAACTTGAGCATCAGTCAAGTGTTCACAACTGCTCGAGTGTGTTTTATGGGCTGTCATCAAACCAAAAACTTGAACCAAAAAGCTTCTTTCACAATTTTTTCCTGCTAGCAAAGAAAAAAATATATCTTTCATAACATCAGTGCCTCTGATGTGTGTGTTTGCATAAAAAAAACAAAAACAGGCGTTATGCGAGTCAAATGAACATGTTCTCACACCATATTTACCATGTGTCTAAACATCCCTTTCATCAAATCGATATTCATTTATTATTTATAGTCAGAATACAGATGGAGTTTAATGCAGCAGACGAGTTTGGCCGTGGGACTGGCTTTCCCAAATTGACAATGTGAAATGAAAAGTCCAATATTCCCTATAAGCAACTTATTGACAGAAGGTGGGGAAGACAGAAGAGGCTGTTGCCAGGGAAACTGTAATGACTCCCATAAAATGAGCAAAAAAAAAATTCTCAGATGGTTACTGATAAACATGGCAGAGGTGATATAAGAATTAATGAGCACAAATTAAATTTGCTTATGTAGAATTTTTACAAACCACTTGCAAAAAAATAAAGGATGGTTCAGCTTCCATCCCTCCCTCTTTTTATGGTTATAATGGAGTCAAAGATGCTGAAGAACAAAAGCTATTTGAAGCATGAGATGTTCACTATACTTTCAAACTCAACTTTCCTTTCAAAAATGTCAGGATGCAGAGTAAACAGATAACATGCGGTGATAATTCCGTTTTATTTGGTGCAAGTAAGGGTACTGTAAACCGGCTGCAGCTTGTCCAGAATGCTGCAGCAAGATTCTTGGACAACAAAAGGAAGCATGAACACGTGACACCAATTTTGGCTGCTCTCCACTGGTTACCTGTTGATTTTAGAATTCGTTTAAAACTTCTTTTAATGGTGTTTAAGGCGCTGAATGGTGTGGCTCCAGTCTATTTGACGGAGTTGCTGCAGCCATATGTTCCAGCCCGGTCACTCCGCTCTGAGAACCAGCTGCTGCTTGTGGCTCCTAAGGCCAGGTTAAAGTTGAGAGGGGACAGGGCGTTCTCTGTTGCGGGTCCGAAACTGTGGAACGCACTGCCCCTAACCATTACGCGCTCTCCATCGGTAGCGGTTTTTAAAGAGGCTGAAAACCTACTTTTATTATCTGGCTTTTAATTCTGTGGGTTAGCGATTGCTAATGTTTTATATTTTGCAATTCTTATTTGTGGTTTTAATTATGTCTGTGGCGCTATGTGTTTTATTGTTTTATTCTTCTGTTGTACAGCACCTTGGTGGCATGCTCATGCCTGTAAGGTGCTTTATAAATAAAGGCTGATTGATTCATTGATTGATTGATTGATAAGGAACACATGTTCAACTGACATGAACCTGAGATTAGAGTCATCAGGACTCAACTCCAAACAACGACTGGAGGATGTCAGGAAAGCAGCATTCCTCCTGCGCACCCTGCATGCTCGTGCGTCCCCTCTTGGGGCTGCTGTCAAAACCTTCAGAACCACAATCAGACTAAATAATTTTTGAGCTGCAGTAAAACAGCCAAAAATACCACAGAAATACAGATTATTACTGCCATGTAAATAAATAAACGCCCTCAGTACATTTATACTTATCACTGCTATTTAAATAGGTATTGTTTGAGTCAGGTAATATCATTCAGAACAAAATCATCTAAATTTGTCTCCGCTGCTGGTTGCTAATCCTATTTTGAAAAAGAAATTGGTGTTGGACTGTGACTGAATTGAATTGGCTGCTTGTGCTCTTTGCTGGAATTTACAAGGAAGTTTTAGTCAGCAGGAGATGGTAAGAGCAAAGGCAATCCCCTCTAAAAGATAAGGATACATTACTGGAACTCATTCTGAGGACTTGCTGAAGGTGATGGGCTTTGAACGACTCCCTGGTGGAATAAGAAAAAAGGTTTTCTTGGATTCTTCTCTGCACTGCAAACACAAGCATCTGTAGCATGATGTGTCTGAATTATGTTTCAGGGTGAGGATCATCTGTGTTTTTATGTGTCTGCAGGTTAATATTAAGACAAGCTGTTGACTTCAACAGTTTGTCAGCAGACTGAGTTTGAAGGCTTGTCCGATGCTACTGGATAAGACGCATGTTCAGGATGTGCTTTCTGCAACGGGGGACTTAGGTGATAAATCTGTTTTTGTTGCTCCTAGCTTTGGGTTCCTGTGATTATTTTGTAATTTATAAACAGTTGTGTTTTTAAGCAGCCACATCCCATGTTTAGTGTAGACGCATACGCTCCAAAAGCTGAGTGTTTCCAGAGATTAGAGAGTGTAACGTCCAGAAAGGGTCAATTTTCACCTACATGTTGACCTACACAGTGACCGGTCATCTGCTGATATAATTCCATTTTCTAAGCGGATTTTAAATTCTTTCTTCAACAAGCCAGAGGATTCTGCGTGTTGGCATTCCACGAGGACAAGACTGTCAGCCTGTGTCTCCAAACAAGCTTTTTTCTGATAAGACTGCTGGTTACATTCACACTCTGAATGAAAAGTGAACTTTTACAACTCATAAGTTAAATTATCATTAAATAATCATATGGTTGAATGAACCAGATGTTGTATGAATACTAATATTAATGCTTGGATAATCTGTGACTAATTCAGTGAAGTGAAATGAATATTATTATTTTGATGAAACATTTCTACGTTATGATCAGTAATGTTTGATTTGACAAGTGAATCACTATCTACACTCATACACAATGTTCATAAGATATAAATATAATGGAATGACATTACTGTTTTCCACCTAAAAGTCCTTTCCCCCCTCAGCAAGAACTAATCTGCATGAGATATTGCTCAATGTCTCATGCATTTGCTTCTAAACGGTTTCCTTTCCAGCCCAAGAGAAGAATGAACACAAAGGACTCTTTCTTTTTAATAAATCAAAGAACTCTATTTTTAATAAGCCAATCAAACAAAGTGTTAGTCAAAAATAAAATGTGAACCAGTTTGTGAAATGAAAATATTAATTACTTGATATTATAACCCTACAGAATATAATAAGTAATATAACTTTAAATATTTCCACTAGAGACTGATCACACGTAAGGTTAAGCCACATCACACATTGCTTTTACTGATCCAATCAGAATCTGCCAGATCTGATGGAGGCGTGGTTTTGGTGGTGCTTGGTAAATCTGTCATCTTTTCATTCGACCGTAAATCAAAACATACGAATTATAAAACTATGCCCACGTCATCTTTAACGCCAGTTCTAAGCGTTCAAGAGAAGTTGACAGAGTGGCCAATTCGTAACTTTACTCTTCAGCCGAAAGAACCAACGACAAGCTGGATAAAATCTGTCGCTGTTCCAACTGCTGCAACGGTTCCTTTCAGAATAAAAGCTGAACCATCACGACCCCGTTTTGGGTCTCGCTAGATGCCAATAAACTGTCGTGACCCAGAAGTATCTCAAAGACTGGTCTGGTCGGCAATCGCTGCTTTTTCTACCGGCTTCGGTTCCAGAGAGGGTCAAGCTGGACCTCGACATTCCTGATCTAACGAGGACTTCCGAAAGGGTATGACAGAACGGCGTCTCAGTGTGTGTTATGAATCTCCAAATCAAAGCTTAGCGCGAAGACATCACCTTCATTCCCGTCAGAACTAATCGTTTCTCCGGATTTGCTGCTTCTCAACAACATTCCACGCTACACCATTCTCCGTCTCACTTCACCTTAGTGACACCATACATTTAGTGTTTAAAGTTAGTCTAGTTTTAATTTGTTTAGTAATAAATCTTTAAACTTTTAAAACTTGACTCTCTCTTCTGTTGTCTCTCAGTTAATACGAAGTGTTACATAATCCCTGCAATAAAAAGTTCCAATCTTCAGGTTAAAAGTACCCAAAGATCCATAAGATTGATTTCATATTCACTATGGAATTTCATGTCTTATGGCTCATTAAATAATAAGTAAATTAAACCCTTTACATAAATTACGGTTAAGGTCACATCTCACACAAGTTTAAAGATTCTTTATCCATAGAACAAGAACATCTTTCATCTGGAAGGTGTGGCTTCTGGGGGATGTTTGGTAACGTCGACAAACATGTCAAATTCTGATTTACAGAAATGATAAACTCAAGATTATTAAAACTAGGATGACTTCCCGAGTTATTCAGTTTCCAGCTGACACTCCGAAGTAGCCAATCCAGAACCAGCCTATTTTGAAACATCGCTTTGACATACTGTCAAACCTGTTTGCACGCCGCAAAGCTGACACAGCAAGGCTCCTTCAGAGTCCATCCATCTTAGACACAACCAACTTTCATGCTTGTTGTGACCTGGAGACAACTCAAGACTGGTCTAGTCGTGCTGCGGTCATTCTGCGAACTTTGGTGCCTTGGGGTCCACCAGACTTCCTGACATTCCAGATCTACAATGGGAGTCTCCATCAGGGTTCGTAGACACAACAAGATTGCGGCTGATGTTGTTTTAGTAATAATCAACACTCTAGTTTATAGCAGACCAAATTCCTTTACACCCAGAAGTCACAGTTTCTTCCAGATACAAAGGTTCTGATACACATCTAATCACCATTCCATCATCACACATCACATTCCATCACATATCATTATTCATAGCTTGTCATGTGTTATAATTAGTCTAGAAAATAAAGTTTATTTTTAATTATATGCTTGACTCTGTCAGAATTAATACGAAGTGTGTTTATGGTCCCTGAATAAGCAAAGAATCCTAAATTCTTCTGGTTAAACACTCAACGATCAATCAGCTTGATATTCTATATTTATATAGAATCATCACATATTATTGGTCATAATTTAACCCCCAATCTCATTACACAACAAGAGGAACCGTTGCACGATGAGAGCTGTAGGCAGATTTTTCATCTTGTTACTTTTTAAAAGTGTTATTGTTATTTGTTATTTTTATTCATTTATTGTTGTTATTAATACTGAACTATCTTCATATCATTTTTATTACATGTTCAATGCATTCACTCATTTACTCAGTCACCCCCTCACACCCCAGTCCCTCACTCATTCACTTGCCCTCTTGTTTGCTCACTCACATACAGACTTACTACTTCACACGCCCGCTTGCTACTCACTCACTCACTCACTCACTCACTCACTCACATAACGGCTGTGAGGAGCTAGTGCTTCATTCCAGCAGTCTGGCGAGAGCCGGGGGACACCCTGGACATGTCAGTGGGACACACAGAGACCATGTAGTATCAGAGCTGTGTCCAGGACTTTTAAAATGGGGTGGCCCATGTGGGGCACTTGTTTATTCATGGGTGGCACCAGTGGTTATGCTTATTTGTTTATTTATTTATTTACTTTCTAGTGAATTTTTGAGTTTCACATTGCACAATCAACATTTTTTTCTCTTCATCTTCTACTTTTGTGGTGGTTAGCAAGTCACTTCTTGTTGCATCACTGCCAGCAACTGGAGTTGAGTGGGACTCTAAATACTATGTATGTGAATATGAAAAATATTAAATAATATTAATACTACATGCCTGGGCTAGAAAACAAGGTGAAAGGTGCATGCAACCACACACTATTTCGGAGTTTACAACTCAAGCCTTTTGTCGACAATGTAAAGTCAATTTAAACTGGAACTTAGTGGGGTGGCACCTGGGGTGGCCAGCCAGATTCTAAGGGTGGCATGTGCTACCCCGGGCCACTCCCTGGACACGCCTCTGCGTAGTATCTCCAGTTACCCAAACATGTATTTATGATCTCCAGGAGGAAACCTGAGTATCCAGAGGAAACCCAACCATGTGGAGAACATGGTAACTCCACACAGAAAGGCTGTAGAGAGAGTTGGACCCTGTAACCCTCAGACTGTGAGACAACAGTGTTACTAACTGCACCAACAAGCTGTCCACAATGTTATTGTAACGTCCAACAATGGTCAGTTTAGGTACTGTTTGACCATTCAACATCTGGTCAAAAAGGAGACACGAGACTGCACATGTTCCCTTTAAATCAGCCTGCCTTCCTCACACCAGCTGAGGTCTCAGGTCTTCTGTTTTATGAGCAGAGCGCTGAGAATCCGCTTGTTATGAGAGCTAACCGTTATTTTGACGCTGCTGTGCGGAGCGGTAGGGTCCCTACCATAGGGAAACAAGTTTCAAACACGGAACCGAGTCCGGCTACCTAACCGAGCAGAATTCTGATCACGTAACACCGGTGTGCGAAGGTGCTGGTTCTAACCACAGGAGAGGAGGGAGAGAGGAGGTAAACAGCGAGTGGAGCACAGGGACTGAACTGATGTTTTTGAGCAAAACTGTGGTAAACATGGCTGTTTGTGTCTCTTTCCGTTCCGACGCTGCGACATGCAATATTTTTAATTTATTAAGTCTACAATTTATTTTTACTCCTTAACGGATTTGATTTAAAATATAGCGAATTACAATTCTTTTTAAAAAAACATACTCAAGTAAAAGTAAAAGTAAATTTCAAAACAAATTTAAAAGTATAAATACACTGAAAAGCTGCTGAATTACAGTAACGTGAGTTAATGTAATTCGTTACTTTCCTCCTCTGGAGATAACGAAATCATAACATTGACATCCTGGTCTTTCCAAGGTCCCTCACAGAGCACCCCTTTTATCTTAGTCTCCTTGCTCACAGAAGAACAGAAGAAATAAGGTTTTTAAAATTAAATATAACTTCTAAAATTTACAAGCTAGATAATCATTAAATAAAGATTTGTTTATTGCTAATTATAATAATTATAAAATAATGAAATGTTCATTAATCTGTGCTCAATGATATTTGTTTCAGCATGTTTGCTTGACAAGGTCATAACATTTGCACTCACTCAAGAACAAAGTTAAATCCATGACACATAATTAGCCTTTGCCCCAGATCAGAGCCTCCGGATCAAAGAAGGCGTATTTCTGAGATTCTTAGTAAAATCCTCAAATTTGTCAACCTCTGGTTGGCTACACAATCAAAACATGAGGAAAATTTTTTAAACCAGATTACTCTGGTGATTCTTCAGTTCTAGAGAAGCTTTAGGCCAGCCACCTGAAGCAAAAAATTCATTAACCCACCAAAGCTTTTGACATGTCGTCAAAACCTTTTTGCACCTGCGAAGCTGATACAACAAAACAGTTCCTGCAGAACAAGCTGATTTGTTCAACTCCTTAAGAGTTATTCCTGAGACGCAAACTGTCATTACCTGGAGATGACTCTGGACCGACCTGGTTGCACTGCAGTTAATCTACGGACTTCGGTACCTAGGGGCCTTCGACCCTCGCTGACATCTTGGATCCAAAAGGGCGTCTCCACTTGGGTACGTAGAACAGAGTGAGATTGCGTCGGATGTGGTTTTGATAACAAGCAACCTCATAGCTTAACGCAAACCAAATTCTTTTACATCCAGAACTCACCATATAGAAGTTCTGACTAACATTTTATTCACACATAGGTTTCATACATCACAACTAGTTCCATCCATCACAGTAAATGCTTAGTTAAATTGTCATGTTTAATTGTTTGAAAATAAATTCTTACTTTTATAAACCTAACTCTCTTCTGAATCAAAACAAAGTGTGTACAATCCCCTAATAAATAAAGAATCATAGAATCTTCTGATTAAAGCATAATAAAGACCAGGCAGGGTAATATTCTAAATTTAGATAGAGTATCACAGTTTATTGGTCATAAGTAGAGGTAATATATATTGAGCTCTTAAAGTACTCAATTTACCAAACCCTACATTATTAATAAAAAAAAAAAAACATCTAGCTGCACTACTAGTTTATCAGCTGTAATTAGGATATTTAAAACCGGCATCAAAACAAAATATTTTAGCACAGCTTTACAAAACTGAAGCTACTTCCTGCAGGTGAGTCGCTCCCGGCGTGCTTTGATGCTCTGAATACAAGTGTTCTCAGCTGGAGATCGGTGCTGCCTGTCAGAACAAGTCAGTGATGCTGCCTGAGAGCACTGCTCTGAGACAAAGAAAAACATGTTCGTCATCCTCTCCTCTACCTGTGGAGGGAAAGAAAGCACTTTGTTTGCTGCAGGTGGCTGAGCTGCCTAATTTAAGATTATGGTGCAAAACAAACTGAATGAGACGTTTTCCATAAAAAGGCAAACTGCGATATTTTTACTTAAATGAGCAAATTTGAGAGAAAGAGTAGCTAAAATGTTGCTCAGAAATACTTTTTTCATTTTAAAGTTGTATTAGACTTTTTTACTATAATTTCTATGCCTGTGGAAAGATGTTTATGTTTATGTGTATTTATTTAGCAGACACTTTTAAAGTGACTTACAATTTATAACCTATAGGGCATGTTGTGATCTGTGGGGGAAACCGGAGTACCCGGAGGAAACCCACGCATGCACGGGGAGAACACGCAACTCCATGCAGAAAGGCCGCAGCCGAGTTTCGAACCTGCGACCTTCGTGCTGTGGGGCAACAGTGCTAACAACTGCGCCCCACAGCCCAAGGTAGAAAGATCAGCTAGAAGGTTATACACTAGGCTTGAGCGGTATCCAGTCTAGCTTCCTCCACATTTTACCGAGGTGTTCGGTATTACCGGGACTAACCTTTACCGGCTTCAGTCTCTGACTGCTGAAAACCCGCTTCGATGAGCTTGTGGCAGACGCACTTTGGGTACTTTGGGGCTAGTCACGACATCTGGGGAAGGTTGGCAGCATATTTTTCACCAGAAAAGCTCTTTTAATGACAGGCTCCAAACAGAAGGCTGCTAATTCATCTACTGCTCGCTCGTGTGCAATTCCGAAGGGGCGTGCTCCTTTCGTGGTCATTCTTTTGTTTGCACAGATTACCGTATCAAATTACTTCATCAAGCTCTCCTTTTAAGTTTGCTTTGAACCAGAAATACTATCTGTAAGATGCTGGCATGGAAAGCATCCATGGAACGCCCATCAACATATAAATATTGGACAATAGGTTTCCATAGGCTCCAATAACACGTTATGAGGCTAAATGGGAGGTGGCCACCACCGCCAATTTGACCGTGTCACAGGTGTGGGCTTTTTCTGTTATTCTTAAAGAAAAGAGTCGGAGAGAGTTTTTCAGTCAAGAACAGCGTGGTCTTTTATTTATCTTCTCACATGTCAGGACAGCTGAAAAGACCCCGACAAAAGAGTGGTTCCCCTTTTTATAGCTCACATCTCTTCTGTGGAAACTGTGGGTGGAGACTTCTGTCTGGGACCCAGCAACACTTTTGGAATCACATCAAGTATTTAGCAAGTCAGATAAGCCTTGAGCAATTCTACTGGAAGCAAGCAGAGACCAAAACAGGAAATTCCTTTGGAGCTGATGTTGGAACAGCACACGAACTCTAGCCAGAAAACACTTTCAACCTAAGAACTCAGCTTTAACTCAATACATTCTGTAGATGACCTCTTGACCTTTTTGGCGCCAACAGTCCTCCCTTTGGTGGACTTGTCCACCACACATTACTATTGTAAACAAATTAGCAAGGTAGGGTATACCAATAAATGAATGCTTAACTAAGTAACAGAACAAATGAGCATCAAATAATGATAATGTAACAATATAACCGAGGATAGAGACAAAAGGGCATAACATATGACCTTGAATCAAAAAATGCATAAAGGAGAACCCATGCCAAAACACGAGATGATTTTCCAGACTAACACAGCAGCGTTAACACGTGTATGTAATGAACAATGATTAAGACACTGAAAAACAACCAATGGGTTCACAGCTGAGACAATGAAAAACTATGAAAGAATACATGAAACATGACATTAGCATTAACTGAACCCATTACTTCGCGGATGTATTGCATGCGCGCTCCGTATGGAGGCAAAAAACCCTGCCCGCTGTACTTTAACAAGGAAAATTCCTCCATGTCCCCCCCGACCCCAGGGGCGAACACCACGGCACAGAGCGTGCATGCGAGGGCATTGGTGACACATGTCCTCGTCAGTGATCAAAAGAAAAAAGCACACACATATCAACAAAAGCACATGAAGATAAACAGGTGACAAATATGATGAATAATGAACGATTAGCTTTAACGAAGACGTAATGAAACAGTAATAAGTCCGGTTTAAAACTTCATTCAAAAGAATAGAACGGAAAATACAAGTTCAGCATCCCTGTCGGCGTTGGAGGCCTTCTGCTGCAGGAGGGCTTTATGTGGACAAGTGTCCTTTATTTGTCAGGAAAGCAAAGGCATAAGTCCTTGGCTCAGTCCTCCCTTTGTCCATCTTCGTGCAGCGCGGTGGTGCCGACTCCATCCTCCCCACAGCGAGCAAAACACAACATGTCAACAAGAAAAACTTGAATTAGCACGCCAATTGCCTATAAACCCATTACCACAAAAACTTCCTAAATATTAGACCCATAGACAAAGCATCCATCCCCACATTCACACCCCCTTTCTATACTACTCACTATCCTAAATTAAAGAGCTAGTTTGCCAGCACGGCATGCAATGATTCACTCAAACATTTCCGGGCTAATGGTAAAAGCAAAACTCACCTGATTGTCTTGATAACTAGGAGTAATGTAAATGGCCGCTCGGTAAAACGACCAGAAATAAGTCCTTAAAACCAAATTTAAAAGTCATCCAGCCAATTCGACCTAAACTCAATCAGAATCACCTATTCTGATCCTCAACCTTCGACACCACTGTCAAACCCTTCATGCAACATCCACACACCCTCAAAAATGAGCACATGCTAACTCATCACTATAAGAAAACACTAGTCAAAACATGACATCCAGCACCCTCCAGAAGATCTGTCCCACCTGAAATGGAGTACTAACAGTCATGGTTATGTTATCACACTAAGTTAAAGAACTTAGACACAAACGGGAACAAAAATGATGTGAAACCTAAGAATATATGGTAAACTCATATGTTGGGTCACCTATCATCAGTAGTTCTGAATCCCCAGCATACGAGGAATTAATCCGCAGCATTATGACCTATACCAATGTCATTAATGTGCTCTAAGCACTTATCCAGAAACATGTTAGTTCTGGGCCCATTATTGGTAGTTTACCAGGAATACACACATGCTATATTCTGTCAGGATTCGTCTCTTTATTACCTCAGATCTGCCTGGCCCCTCCGGCCCATGCAAAAGCTTTACGTACACCTTAAACCCATAACCTCCCCTCGGACAAATAAAACAATCAAAGTTGTAAAACTGGAACAAAAGTAATTAGACATCAGCTAAGTGACGCCGTCATTGTATGGTTAGTGAGACTAGTCAAGTCCACGCATCTACAGATGTGACTATAATGACGTGAATGCAGGTATGGAAACCAGTCTAGGGTGTAGAGTAGTTGCATTTTACTCATCTTTCATTGTAAACAATTCCTCTATTGGTGTCGTGGTCGTCGGATGGCCTATAAAACGATGATACATTGTGGTGATGTCTTTGTCCTCTTGTTATGCTTGTCCATTGGTTATCCTCTTCACCTCCTCCAGCAGAAACCCCATTGTAATTAATCATGGATGGTTCCTAGCGGCATTCAAGACAAGAACCATACAAGTTCAGCAAACTTCTTCTTAATTTAGTTAAACTAGTCCCAGTAAAGTGAGAAGCGACACTATCCTTTAGCCTTCATCTCAGGTATCGACGTGAGTCCACGAGAGTCCAATCTTCATCTTTTTCCATCCTCACCCTTGGTCACCGTGCAACACCAGGAAGCCTTGCACTCCGGTCGGACCAGACGTCCCCCGAGCCGATCGCCTAGGGATTAATGGTTATGCACAAAAATGACCTAACTCTTACTGACCCTAGCCTCTGATAACTTCAACATCAGACACATACAGTTACAAACAGCAAGCGCAATTAAAGGTACAGTGACATCATGACATGGACACACACGGACACACAAACACATACACATGCACATACACACAGAGAGAGATAGAGAGAGAGCAAGAATGTGTGTGTGGAAGAAAAAAATAAGTGGGATCCACTTTGCCACCAGCATCTCCACCTGTGTCACAGAGAAAAATTGCAAAGAAATTAAAACATAAAGCAAACAACAATAATTCAATGAGTATAAATGATTCAACTAAAATATACAACCATGCATGGGTTTTAAAACAGTTCCAGTAACACTGGAGATGATGCCTTGTATAATGAATTCTTAAGATGGTCTTCACCAATTAGAGATTATAACCGAATTGTTTCAGGATCCTGAATTTGAATTTGAATTGGTTAATTTACTCAGAATAGTCCAGTGGCTTTGTTGATGTTTCTCAAGGCTCGGCCACGCCCATATAAATAAAGGAACAAACAAACAAAACAAACACAGTCAAGCACACGGTCCATACACGTCTCTGTGCCCTCACACACCAAGCAAATGTCAGACTTAAGCTAAAGTTTGAAATTCCTCATGCATGTTAGTAATCACATCCAGAGCTTCCTTACACTTCTTAAACACCTAGATTATTTCTGGAAAATGCTCAAACTGCAAGAGCGGGACACGCACAACTAAACTACTTATTCTCTCAAGTCTGTGTCTCCGCTTGGTTTAAATGAACCGAACACTAAATCAGTGGAAAGAAAAGAATAAGACCTGAAGCGTGTGATCAAATTAATCCAACAAAACTTCCCATAACTACTTTTCTGAACTCATGTTGCGGTGTGATCTCTCCAATTAAAAATTAGGACAACCACTTTACTATCAATTCAACAAAATAGTTTCAGGTTTTCCAATGTCCCTTACTATTCACCCCAATTATGCACCTCAAGGCAGAAAACGTGACGAGCAAATATTATTCCCTAACCAGGTTTGAATTCACAATCTCTAGGAGCCAAAACTATCTTTCTTTCTTACCTTCTTTCTTATTTTCATTCCTTTTTCCTTTAGCCAATTGTCGTCCCTTTCTCATCCCTCCTACAGCAGTTATACTCTGCTGCTGGCGCTGTCAGGCTGCACGTACGCAGCAGCTGGGCTGATAAGCAGAATGTCAGTTCGCACGTACACAGAACACTGCTTTTAGCTCCTACACTCCAATTCCCATGCAGCATGAATATAGCTTCGTTTACCTTCAGTGACACCTAATTTAAGTCAAACCAAAATTTCAGTTTAACCAATTTTCGGCTGTAGCCAAATCCAAATGTTCTCGCAACGCCATTCCCGCAAAAGGCCAATTAAAAATGTTATGTTAAAGATTTCACAAGATGAGAAAATGTGAGCATAAATATTATTGAATGAGAGGTACAATTATTCAATATTTTGTAACATTATTTTCTACGTTAGAACTTACAGCTGATAGAAAAATATAGGATCAGGTTTCTAATCCTATTTTTTTTTTTTTTTTAAGGATAACTTCCTCAGTTAACTATGTTCTGCAGTAGTTTAGTAAATTTTTCCCAATTCTGACCTTTCACCAAGTCAACTGATTGTTGCCAAAAAGCTTTTTCCATTACCTAACTGCAGCAAGCACTCCTTCACTGGGTGTAACCATAGGAGACAGTCTCTTTTGAGCCTCTCTTTGTAAGTCCAGGATGACCACCGTCATTGATTAAAGTTCACATGTTAACACATATACTCCTCCCCTTTGTCTTTGTTCCATCTGCAGCAGGGCAAACAAGCGTCTGTCTCATAGTGTCCATTTTACGGCACCTCCCCCATCTCGACGCAGACACACAGCTTGTGGTGGGGACTTCCTGCTCCATTTGTGTAGAGTCAGATCCAGGAAACTTTCATTTGCAGCCGGTTTCCGTCTTTTTGACAGGCCAACCCAGTAAAGTTCATGCCACCACAGTTCACAGAACATCTTCCTTAAATATGTTGATTGGGTTGAAATGACAGAACTTTCTGGTTTACAAATCAACGATGGCTTCTAATAAATAGTCGACTTTACTGACTCAAAGGTAAATCTAGACTACTTTCTGGGCACAATTGTTCCTTAATCATCAAATCAGTTCTACACAGGTTTTAATCATTAGGTGCAATCTAACCCAAAATGCAAGATCCCTCCTTTCTTTTTTTTTTTTTTTTTTTTTTTTTTTTTTTACCTATTTATTTATCTTGTTTTGGGAAAATAACTACCAGTTTTTTAATCCAAAGCAGCCTGGTACAGTCTCTAGCCTGGTTACAGGAAATAAGAGTTAGTTTATCTGTTTTTTCCATTATTCAGCGTCTCAAAATCCAGCCACTAATGTTAATGGTTCTTAAAGTTGAGGCAAGACAATTATTGGGTTTTGTTTTACAGCAAGATTTACAGCAATAGTTTTACAAAACCTATACTAAATATTTATAAATGGATGTAACTGAACGTTCTAGAGCAAATACTTTATTTCCTGACTGATTGTTAATTTTAAGATTGGATCATATGATTCTAAGAGGTATGAGAGCTGCAGAATGCAGCACCCTGTGCTATTTATAAACTATGGGATTCTTGTGTGTAAATGTGGGTGGAGTCAGGCCCTCAGACAGAACTTTCAGTATCATTCTTCCCTGGCCGTTCAGGAGAACAGGTCTCACGGAGGCCAACCATGGACTAAGAACTAAGTCTGGACTAAGAAGGTATGCCCAAAACACCAAAAATATCTTTTCTAAAGTCACAAATTGCTTAAAACTGCATGTTACAGAAAGCAAGCAAGCCTTGTTTCAACCATGTGTGTGTGTATGCCGGCAGTAGAAAAAAGAGGAAGAGAGAGAGAGACTCAGTTACAACACGGCCCAAAAGCTGATAAAATACTTCCTTTGTATAAACACGACCATGCAGCTTTTATATTTTAAACGATTTCCTTGTCATCGTACTAACCACAAGTTCTTTTTCTATTGTTTTTCAGTCGGGCAAAGCTGGACTACGCCCTGCTCTCTCCAGCAGCCCCCCCCAAAAAAGAAACTGCGCCACTCAACAGAGCATCCAGCCAGAAGCAGCATCCACCTCTCATGCAAGAAACACTCACTCACAGAGGCACAGAGAACACTTTTTTTTTCTGTTTGTCACAGTCTTAAAAAAAATAATAAATAAGTCAGTCTGTCACTTATTTATTGTCTTTATATACATAAACGTCTGTTTTACCTTATCTTTTCTTAATCTCTTTGTTCCAGTTGGACTATTATTATTATGTTTCTCCTAGTTTAAATTTAACTGACCCAAATTGGCACTTACTTTTCCTACTTTACACCAAATTGACAGGACTTCCTTTAACGGCTGGTAATTTTCCGAACTTAATGCCTGCTTCTAAGCAAGTCCTATTCAACCATTAGAGCAAGTCAAATTGCAGTTTTTGAGAGCGCTCTGAGAAACAGTCCACATATTTATTTTCTACAGATCTGTTTCGATCTTACTGTTTAGCAGCTGCCTGACCTTCAATAAATGTATATCTGCTCCCTTTTACTCTCCAGGCCACTACACATATATATGTTACTTTAAACCCTTTTATTTATTCAAACATTAAATTTTTAGCACTGCAGTGAACTTTACATATGCGAGTTGCAACTTTTAGAGCTCTTATTTATCTTATTTATTTTCCTGGTACCGCATCAGGCCCTCACATTGTGGTTCTCACTATTCAAACCCCCACCTCCCCGATTCCGAGAAATGATGGGGCGCTACTTCCACCTCCTAATATGGTCAAAAGTAGTTGAGACTTACATAAGCTGGACAGATCAACATGTTTTTTGGAGCATGTAATCAGCAGCTGGGCTGCCTGATAAGAATTTGCACAGCACGTATGCGGCTGGAACTGATAAGCAAAACACGTCAACATGCACGTACACAAAAACACCGCCCTTATCTCCTACAACACATCCTCCAGCGCTGATCACCCACCCACGGAGCTCCCAGACCTCGGCTCTGCTTTTTTGCACTCTCCAAGTGCTCAAAACTGAGAGCCATACGCAGCCTCTCGCTGCAAACTCAAGACGTCTTCTCACAGGCCTCACTACTGCTTTGCAAACACTCTTAAATTTGTTACTCCTCGAGGACGAACCGAACTCAGCAAAGACTTCAACTTCTTATACAGGCCTCTTTTTCTCTTTTTCCTTTGCCACAAACTCTTATTAAATTTACCAAACCCCAGGGGAAAGACCGAATTACAGGCAAAGTTCATTTCTCACAACTTCAGCGCTTTTTCTTCAGGATCCCCGTCTTCTGCTCTTACCGAGTCAGGAGACTGGATTTCTCAAAACCTTGTCAGCTTTTCAGATTCTATTCCAATCTGCTGTCCCACCTTTCAATTTGACACTTAAAATTTGTCCGTCATCAAAATGACACAGCTGACTTCACACGGTGTGAATATTTTACCACTGTCCGACATGAATCCTCTCTCCAACTAATATTTATAGTATTATCAGAACAGGAGAACACCCCTGCCCAGTGACAGAGGCCACAAAAATGAACAAAAACATGCTCACCTGGGCCCTTAGTACGGACCTCAGCCACTGGACAGGAGCCAAGGGACGCCACGGGAAATCCTCGCTGTTCACCCATCTGGTGTGCCAAAATGTGGGCTTTTTCTGTTATTCTTAAAGAAAAGAGTCGGAGAGAGTTTTTCAGTCAAGAACAGCGTGGTCTTTTATTTATCTTCTCACATGTCAGGACAGCTGAAAAGACCCCGACAAAAGAGTGGTTCCCCTTTTTATAGCTCACATCTCTTCTGTGGAAACTGTGGGTGGAGACTTCTGTCTGGGACCCAGCAACACTTTTGGAATCACATCAAGTATTTAGCAAGTCAGATAAGCCTTGAGCAATTCTACTGGAAGCAAGCAGAGACCAAAACAGGAAATTCCTTTGGAGCTGATGTTGGAACAGCACACGAACTCTAGCCAGAAAACACTTTCAACCTAAGAACTCAGCTTTAACTCAATACATTCTGTAGATGACCTCTTGACCTTTTTGGCGCCAACACAGGTTCCGTCAAGCCCAGACAATTCCACAAAAGGGAAGAGAGGTGGAGCTGAGGGTGGGGCAGTGGACAGAAGCCGCGATCAGACAGAGATGCGCCGAGCTGCGGGGAGGGGAGAACCACAAGCCGATAGTCGGCACCCAGTTCCACCAACATGTTATATTTCAACCTATTTTCTAAAGTGCAGCATTATGTTAAATACATTTAAATTTCATGGTTAAACAGTACATGTTAAAATCTAAGCTCAGCTCGGCAGTGACCTAAAATACATAAATATAATTTTACTTACCGAAAAAAATGAAGTGGAGACTCCTTGGACGCTCTATTAGTGCAATTAATGCTACAGCAAGTCATTTTGTCCAACAATTGCACAAAAAATATCCAAAAAAGAATACACAAACACAGAGACTCAAAATCCCAGAACAGTTTCCAAGCCAGGCCGAGGATGTACTGAGGCCTTTCCACTGAGCTAGCTCTGTGGTCACGTGGGTCTGATGCTCATTAATTATACATAATTTTAGGCTTTTAATACACTTAAACAGAAGAGTGAGAAAAAAATTCACCCCCCTCAGAGTTGTCATGAGTGTAAACTAGATCATTTAAACAAAAAACATGTTTTGGTACCAGGCTGTAAACATGTTTATTTCTGCTGTGAAATTGGTATTTTTAACATGGGAGTCAATGAGGATTTGCTCGCTTCTGACACCAGCCCCCAGCGGATGAGGGTGGAACTGCAATTTTTGTCACTTCCGCGTTGGACTCAATTTTTCACCCGCATTGTGGGGGCTTGGGAACGCCAATCAAGTGGCTGGCATTGTGTACAGGAACATCTGTGTAGATTAGGGACTGGAAGCCCCAGGGTCAAAGTGGGTATCACTGCAGTAGTTGTGTTGTTTGTGGACACCAAGTCATCTGGTGCGTGAACTGCCATTTTTGTCTTGGTGTGCCGTCTCTGCGCTGTCACTTGATGACATCACATTCATGAACTTTTATGGAACATCTCTAAAAGTTGGACAAACATTTAAAACCGTTTAAGTAAAACGGAAAATTCAACCACGCTTCTGTTTTATACATCAAATCTCTGATTTATCTTTTTAATCCTTGTCTCCGCTGTTAGCTGTTTTTCTCATGACGGTATTGGAACTGTCACCGTTGCTATTTCTTTACACCGGCTGTATACGGTAATACCGCCCAAGCCTATTATACACAGTAGCACAATAGCAGACATGTAGGACAGTTACAAGTCCTAAGAAGTCAGCTTAATGTCAAGAACAAGATTTGGGCAATAAACAGCTACATCCTGCCAGTAATCAGATATGCTGCAGGAATAATAAGCTGGTGAAAGGAACAAATACAGACCACAGATGTTAAGACATGGATGCAGGGATGATTCCATCCCAAGTCCAGCACCTAGCTGTAAGGAAAGAGGCCGAGGACCAGTGAGTGTGAGAGCCACTGCCCAGGACGAAACATCCAAGATCCATAAGTACATCAAGGACAAGGCACCAACAGAAGACGTGCTACGTGAATGTCTCATACAATGGTGAACAGAGGAGGAGACACTGGAAATACCATTGTGGGAGGCAGGGCCGTTTCTACTATTGTGGGGGCCCTATGCAAGATAATATTCTGGGCCCCCCTATTTTGACAAACTGCAATTTATGATCTGTAAACACACCATGAATTGTCACTACTTGCAAGTAAAACAAGGTACAGTATTAGAATTAAACACTCACTCAAGAAATGTAACTAAATAATAAAACTAGAAAGCAGTCAGAGTGCAGACCTCCACCCTGGGAGGGGTGTTCACATTGTTAATTTAATTGTTAATTGTTATTTTATTTTCTCACTCAGCAGTTTCATTCATCATTCATGCAAAATACAATCATCATTTCAAAATACAATCATCAACAGTCTCCTAAGAGAAAAAAAGGGGGAGGAAGAAGAAGTCTTGTATGACCTACCCCTTTCTACTTCATACAATATAATTTGCAGAATGGCCTTGTACACAAACCAAGTATAGAACTTCCTTATCTTTGTAAACAAAATCACAACAAAACTTATCAATATACTCATTCAATATTTACTTATCAATCATAGGATTCTATGATTTTTTCTTTATATAGTCTCTTAAATTGATCGGCAGTTAAACATTTTTTCAGGTCATGATCCAGACGATTCCATAATTTTACGCCATATACTGAAATACACATTTGCTTTAATGTTGTTCGTGCAAAAACTCTTTTAAACTCAGGCTTCTTTCAATTTTTTCCATCATTTTAAATCAAAACAAAAAACTTCTGTAACTTTACTGGCAGTAACTGGCATAATTTTTGATTCAATAAAAAGTCTATTGGTATGTTCTCTAGCATCTACTTAAAGAGCAAGTCACCCCCAAATCAACTATTTTTTTCTGATAAACTATATAAATGCGTGTCTAATCGTGCTGTAGACACGTGTAGTCAATAGTTTTGCACTTTAGTGCATTTTAGTTCAAATTAAAATTTTCTGCCTGAAACTGTCAGTGTTGTGCCGTTGTCAGGTAAAAACTCTTCACTGCATTTGAATTTAAATCTGCCATCGCTATTGGCTAAGAGGTATGCTATGATGTAAACTGGTACATTATGATGTCACAATGTCGTGAGTGTGTGTATTGGTTAGTGGCTCCACCCTCTCGGTCTGCTAGGCAACAGCATTTGTTGCATTTTTCAAACATGAAGTGGGAGTGAAGTATGCTTCATGTAAGGGGTGACTTGCTCTTTAATATATAATTCTTATAGCTTTCTTCTGTAACAAAAGCAAAGGATTAGTGTTTGTTTTATGTGTGATGCCCCAAACCTCTATACAATAAGTCAAGTATGGAACAATAAATGAATAATTTAATTTATGAAATGTTGACGACTCCAAAATACTTTTTACTTCATTTAAAATTCAATGCTTTTACACAGTTTTTGTTTTATATATTTTATATGGGGTTTCCAATTAAGTTTATGATCCAAGATGACCCCTAAAAATCTTACTTCATTTACTCTTTCAACTGAAGGTAACAGAATCATCTGTCTTCCTGTTACCAAAAATCATGAATTTCGTTATATTCCAATTTGTAAATAATTTATTGTCCATAAATCACTTCTTAAGTTTAGTCATCTCACAAGCCATATTTTCCAAAATAATTTGTAAGTTTTTCCCAGAAAAAAATATATTTGTATCATCAGCAAACAAAATGAACTGTAATATTTTGGACACATCAAAAATATCTAATATACAAATTAAAGAGCTTAGGTCCCAACACAGAACCCTGTGGGATTCCATATGTAATAATTTGAGAATCTGAAATTTCATCATCTAACTGTACAAATTGATTTATTTTAGCCAGATAACTACTTAACCAATCATGAGCTATCCCTCTTATCCCGTAATTTTTTAACTTAGAAAATGACAAACTATGGTCTGTGGTATCAAATGCTTTTCTTAAGTCAATAAACAGACCTGCTGTGTATTGCTTCCTCTCAATTGCTGCTGTAATTTCTTCATTTAATTCTAGTAATGCCAAGGATGTATATATATTTGATCGAAATCCATATTTATTGTCATTCAGCAGTTTATTGTTCTCAATAAAGTTATCTAGTTTCTGAGTGAACCATTTTTCAAGCACTTTAGAAAACTGGGGAAGCACTGACATTGGTCTGTAATTATCAAAGCTATGTCTATCACCATTTTTCAATATCGGAATTACTTTAGCAATTTTCATTTTTTCTGGAAATATACCATTCTGAACAGACAAATTACCGTAAATCCTCTAATATTAGCCTGTATTTAATTAACTGCGGGGTATCATATTTTGGCCGGTGTCGGAGTCAGCGGAGGTGAATAATGGCCGGTTTTTTATTGTGGCCGGGTGGAATGTGGTAACAAGCAAGTACGGGGGGCGGTTGTGTCATCCGTCTCACTTTTGATTTGCCAGTGATAGACCACGAGGGTAACTTTAACCGTGCGGAGATGAAGAGGAGGCGAAATTTTGATATCAAGTTCAAAGAGAACATGCTGATTATGCTGCAGAACACTCTGGGGAGCAGGGGGGGTTGTATGAACTAGTCACTAGTCGACTTCACCGCTCTATAGTGACTTTTTATGCCTGTCATCGACTAGTCGCTGTCACGTGATAATGACCGGCAAGATGCACGGAAAAGACAGCAGCCTGCTGTCAGCAGGTGACAAGCTCCTGCGCATCGGGAGGCAACGCGCTGTGCCAGAGCGTCGGTACTGACACCCACCGTAAAACAGACATTTAACCAAATTGTGACCTTTTCCCTCTTGCAATTTAACATTCCCCTCACCCCCATCCTAACCTTAACCAGCTTGCACATGCAAAGCTCTGATCATTGACGCGCTCCAGACATCTGCGTCCTGAGCACGGCCACAGTAACGTTATCAAATCAGGTGTCGCCACCTCAAAAACAAGTTTAACACGCGATCGTTCATGTCGGCTCATTTCCTTTTATGTTTTCTGTCTTTTATTCTTTTATTTGTGCCTGATGCGTTTCGTTGCTGTGGAGCGGGGCGCATCACCTGTGTTTTCCTCGGTGACTCACCTAACTGATGCAGCCGGCGCGCACTCCGCTGTTTTTGCAGTCGGAAGATCTTTTAGAACTGCAGTTCAAAGGTAACTCATAAGGTGAATATATATGAACCCCGGTAGCAGTTTCTCTTTAGGATTGAGAGGAGATGCAGGAAGATAATAAACAGGCAGGACAGAAAATTAGTCAAATAAAAACAAGTTAGTTTTTGTACCTGGTGGTTGCAACAAACAGACACCATTGAAGGTAATCAGAAGTGGGGAACAGAAAATGAAATAATTATTTTAATATTTAGAGCAGCAGGAACTCCGAGAGGCTGTGTGTCCTCACAGAAGATCTTTAGTCTAGCTGGAAATAGAATCCGCGACTTAATTTTCCTTTCAATGAGTATTTTCCGCACTTCCTTGTATTTTGCACGCTGCTTCAACACAGCTCTTGTAAAGTTCTCGTCAAAGTAGATGTTTTGGTCCTTCACTTGTATATTTCTTTTTCTCCAAGCAGCTTCTAGTACTTTCCGTTTCATAGCATATGATTGGAACTGAACCAGAATCGCTCTGGGGCGCTCCTTTCGTCCTGTCTTCAGCCCAACTCTGTGTGCCTTCTCAATATGCAGTTCATCAGCCACTTCCAGCTTTTCCCGAGCCAATTTGATTACAAAATCAATGATGTTATTTCCTTCACAATCTTCTGGTACCGAGTAGATTCTTATATTTTTTCTGCGGCTTTCAAGTTCTTCACATTTTATTTCTAATTGTTTTGCACTTGAAGCATTTGTATCAGCACTTTAGAGGTTTTTATTGCATGATTTTCGTTCTCAGCAATTCTCTGTTCAGCTTCCTCCATTTTTCATTTTATGTTTGTGAAATCTACTCGTAGCTCATTCATTTCGGCTTTCAATGCTCCAAAACTGACTGATGTTTCAGTTCAAAATTCCTTCAGTTCTTTAAGTATTTCAGCCAAACCTGATGATTTGGTCGGTGACATGTCCTCAGTTGTTTCCTCTCGATTATTCTCCATTTGTTTTTGCGCATCTGCCGCCATTTGTTTGGAAGACTGCTTTTGTCTTCCCTTTGACATCTTTCACAACTTCTGTTGTAAATTTATCAAGTTGCAGTTGTCTTCCTTGTTTCAAATAGTTTTCCAATGTTGTTGATCAGTTTAGTCCGAATTTAGTCCAAGTTTTAGATTTAATTGTTTGCAGAGACTCACACCAGCGCAGCTTGTCCAGCGGCCATCTTGACATACTGTGGCAAGGTGGAGAAACGAGGGCCCGGGCGGGATTCGATCCCCAGACTCCCGGGTGAGAGTCATACGCTCTAACCAGTCAGCCAAAGGGACATCCCCTTGGCCAAGTAGCCAGGGCGCATGATCAATCGGGACATTGTGACAGGACGCTCACACTGTCACAATACCATAATAAAGGGGCTAAGTGCATGCGAACAATTATGAAAACAATTGATTAAAGATTCCTGTGTCAAGACAGTGTCCAAGATCACAATCTTTCTGATGGTCTGAGATTAAATTATTTGAAGTATAACTCTGGTTTTATTGGGCTATTAACATTTAAAGCTGGTGTGTGGTTTATAATTGGGATTTTAAACCAAAACAGTGTTATAACTGTAATTTAAAAAGCCTTTTATTTTTCTTCAGAAATTTCTGAATAGAAAATGTAAATGTACATGAACAAAAAATCTGAAATAGCAGAAATCAAGCATAACATGTATGACAACCTTGTATTCATATGTACAACTTTCAGTATGTGAGTTTCTGTAGATATTGTCTGTCAATGTTCAGGCGTTTTTAGCTGTTGTGGTATTCTGCAGAGCAGTTCTCATCCTACTGCAGATTAAACAATTTCTTGCACTCCTTGCACATCCAGGGAGTGTTTATTTATTTATTTTTTTGCACAGAGTGTACCTGTTTCACCCCTGACCTGCTCTCTGTGCTTTGTCCATTCCTTCTCCACTGGTCCAGGGGACAGGGATGTGACCTTGAGCGGAGATCACTGGAGGGTTTTCATCCCGTGCACACTGCTGCTTCTGAAGTTGTTGATGTTTCATGGCCTCCTGCTGCTAGTTGCTGATTTGTGGTGGAGCTGGTGGTGAGAGGTAGCTGATAGCCAGGGGTTCTTCTGGGGATAAATCTGGGTGTCGTGGGTCGACGGTACCTGGGTCTGACTTTGTTGTCCAGGAGTCCAGAAGATGTGGAGCATCTCCAGCAGCCTCCTGTCTCTGACATTACTGGTGATGGTGGATGGCTCTTCATCAGAAGAATCTCTAAAATTATAAACACATCAGATTTTATAAAACATACTCAAGTGGTAAATACTAGAAAATGAAAACTGTAAAAAAAAAAAAATTAAGAAATACAGAACTAAAGCTAGAAATATATTTCAACTGTAGATAAACTTGGTAAAGGGTTAATTTACATATTTTTAAGGAACCATGAGACATAAGATTCCATAGTGAATATGAAATCAATCTCATGGATCTTTGGGTAATTTTAACCAGAAGATTGGAACTTTTTATTGCAGGGATTATGTAACACTTCGTATTAACTGAGAGACAACAGAAGAGAGAGTCACCTTTAAAACGTTTGAGAAGATTTATTTCTAAACAATTTTAAACAAGACTTACTCTAAATTCTAAGTGAATGGATGGATCTTGGTGTGAATGAGACGAGAGATGAATGGTGTACAGAGGCGGTTTTACCATTAGGCATAGGTAGACGGCCGCCTGGGGCCCCCTTGTGTTGGGGGGCCTCCTAGCCCTGACCGCCGGCAACCCTCTGTTAATGCCCCAATACTCTTATTACAAACCTGTCTCCGCAGACGGGATTGGACATGCTTCTCGTTACCATAATTCCTGAACCGTTCAAGATATCATTAAAATTCCAAAGGTGCTGAAAAGATTAAATATGGGGCTTTTCGTGCATATACAATACATTACGGTAGCCACCGGGATTCCCTGTCTTGAGCGCAACGAATCACAACACAGATTCAGAGACGTGCTGTTTGTAATCCAAAATGCTCCGTTTTACAACTTTTGAATGGCTGATCAGATTCAAAAAATTCCAACGGTTCCTAAAAGTACATAAAAGCAGCTTTTCAACGATCTATAGCATGAAGCAATCAGAGTTATGGAAAATATCGCTACGAGGGGAAATCCTGCTGTACAGCCTGATTGAAACAGAGAGCAGTGCCGCGGTGAAAGCGGATAACGGAACGGGGAAGCTAAAAACCAGCATGAAATTATGGAAATGCCTCAAAGAAAATCAACACAATCTATTAGGTGTCCCAGAAGGCTTATAACTGAAGTCCGTGACTACGAAGAAGGACAGATCTCCAGTGAACCAGGGTATGAATGTTTGTTCCGTCTTTATTTTTTATTTTTTTATTTGAACAACCCTCAAATATTTGCTAATTGTCAGATTCAGCTTCATTCCAGCATTATTTATCCTTTTACAATAAATAATTATATTTGCTAAAACAAAAGTTTTTGGTATAGCTGTGCAAGGTGTGCAAGAAAAGCACCCCATGGCAGTGAGATGTGCAGGACTCTGCCTGCAGCTGGAGAGAAACTGCTTCAAGGCCTACCACATCAAACAAAAACGTCAAAAGCAAAAATAAATGGTCTTAAAACTGCTAAAAAAAATATACCAAGGTTCACACTTTTTTAAGAATAGATGCATTACAGTTCAAAGTTTAAATTGTTTGCCCAGTCATTTTGAAGTTCCTGTTCAGTAATAAATGTAAATAATTCAAACCCGTTTTTTGCTTTTTTCACTTTTAAGCTGATTTTTTAAAGGCTTTAATAGAAATAAATTCTAAATACAAACCATACACTGAAAGCTGAGGTTGTTCTGAAAAAAGAAGAGTTACACACACTTTGCACTTTTTATTACAATTTTACAGCAATTTTAAGATAAAAAAAACAGGCGGCCCTGTTGTAATTATGGTCATAAGAGGGTTATTAAGACGGCGATGCACAAACAGGAACTAATTGGTAGTCATTCCACTCCAATCCAGTTGGTGGCGGTAATGCACCAAATGGTTTGTTGCCAAGTGCCATAAGACCACAAATAAGAAGAAGAGGAGAGGCAGGAGTGTTCGTAACAAACTCAAAGCGATAGTCAAAACTAAGCATGAAATGAAGTTATCCTAGTGCAGGGTCCGAAATTAAATTTTTTACTCACCGGCCAAGTTGGCCGGTAGATGATGAAAATCTACCGGCCAAGCATATTTTTTACCGGCCAAAATTCTAAATGATTTAGATCTACCTAAAGCATGTAATTCTATATTATGTTGATTCCAAACAGAGTGACAAAATAATTAAAACATCAATTAATAAGGAAAACAACTCTTTTGTCATTTTTACTATTTATTTATTTATTTTTAGAGATGTTTTTATGAACTCTTTCATTGAAATCTAGTCAGACTCCTTGTTTTCTCTGTCCATGAAGTCTGGCCTCCTGCTTCTGACACCGTCTTTGTGCCAAAGCATTACAGCCTCATTTGGGTCATAGTCCTTGATCTCTGGAGAATACAGCTGCACCATGAGAATATCTGAAAGTGTGTCAGGGCTAGGGTTGTCATGGTAACCGGTGTAGCAGTAAACCCCGGTAAAAAAAAAGTTGACAATAATAATAACAGTCTTGTTTTAAAAAAATATCTCGGTGGATTACCGTGGCTGCGGTGTAGGCGCGGTGACCCTTACCAGCCACCGTATCATCTGTTGGAAGTTGCCGGCGGCACATGCGCACTTTGTTGTTTACGACCAAAACTTTCTTTAAGCTAAAGCTGAAATAATGGCAGGAGGAGACGGCAGCACTTGGGACATTTATTATCCCTCAAAGAAGACAAAGTCGGAAGTACGGGCATTTTTTTTGGATATTTGAAGAATGCCGAGGGCCAGTTGTCTGTGAAAGGCAGCAGCGCTACGTGGCCATCATAATGTGGCCAGTGTCTCACGACTCCGCCGTCTCCATTTCGCCACTTTTCACAAAATCTTCTGGTTGCCACTGGTCCTGGTGGTTTTTCTTCCAGTTCGACAAGTTTTCTTTTGGAAGGCTGGCTGACTCCAGTTAAAAACCGCCACATTTCACCGCTAGTTTTAACACGAAGCTAACTGCTAACTTGATAAACTGATTGAATGGGATAGGTGGAAATGACGTTGGATGCGGCGTTCATGTTTCGCGTACGTTTGTGTACGCTGCATGCAGGCGGGAGGAGTATCAGAAATCCGTGGAAGATGACTGATAAACATAACTAATTTGGTGCAAACATTTACTCGCCAGGTGGCAGGTAGAGCTCAAAAATTTACTCGCCAAATGGAGCAATTTACTCGCATTTGGCGAGTGGCGAGTGTTAATTTCGGACCCTGTCCTAGTGGCTCCAATAAGAGAAAGAAGCTGCATGCTTCATAAAAGCTTTTATTTTCACTTCTGAAAGTGACGTCGTTTTTCTATGTAAACATCAAAAGGAAGCAGAAAGGAAAGACAATGGAAAATGTTTAAAGGGAGGAAAACATAAACCAAAATGGAAAATAGAAAAAAAAATAACAAAGGCAAAAGCACAGGAGCCCTGACAGGAAAAAGAAAGCAGAGCAAATATTGAAAGCGCTCAAAAGGAGGGAAATACAGGAAAAAAAAGAGGAGGACAAATAAAAAGGGAAAATAACTCTTGTCAGAAGAGGTTAGAGTTTCGCAAATCCAGTTAAAGGTAAGATTGTTGAAAATTTTGTGTAAGGGGCCCCATGTCTGTGTTCGCCTTGGGCCCCCAAATTGCTAAATCCGCCTCTGATGGTGTACGTGTGAGTGATGTTGTAATCAGTACTCTCGCATCCGGAGAAGCAAGTCTGAATTATGTTATGATGTTTTGCTCTTAAGCTATGATCGGAGTTTCATAAACACATAAGACGCCATGTTGTCGCTCCACACATACCCTTCAGGATGAGACCTCCGTACAGATCCAGAATGCCAGGTCCTCGGACCCCCCTTCGGTACTGGAGTCGATGAAAAAGCTTCAGCAGTACGACAGACTAATCTTTGGATTGTCTCCAGGTAAAAAGCGACAGTTGGTTGACAGCGTCAGATGGGCCCGGAGGGTCAGTGAGTTCAGCTTTTATTCTGAAAGGAACCGTTGTTTGGCTGGTAAAATGCAACAGATTTTATCCAGCTTGTTGGTTCTTGGCTTAAAAAGGAAGTACGGGTGGCCGGTTCGATACTTCTCTTAGAATGCGGTGAACTGATCCAAGATGGCGTGGGACTGGTTTTATTAATCTGGATGCTTTGATTTATGGACGAATCAAAGTTGCCAGATTTATAAACAGCACAGAGACTATGCCACGCTTCAGAAAGGAAGGTTCCGATTGGATGAGTAAAAGCAATGTGTCATGCGTTTACATCACCTGTGATCAGGGTGTCTAGTGCAGCTAGATTAAAGTCATATTACTTATTAAAACTTACTAATTACTTATTAAAACTTACTAATCATAACATTGTCATTTCACAGATTGGTCAACATCTTATTATTGACTAACACTTTGTTTGATTAGCTTTATTAAAAATAGTGTTCTTTGATTTATTAAAAAGAAAGAGTCCTTTGTCTTCATTCTTCTCTTGGGCTGGAAAGGAAGCAGTTTAGAAGCAAATGCATGACCTTGAGGCAGTCTCATGCAGATTAGTTCTGTGTCAGAGACATCTGAGGAGAGAGGGTAAATAACCTTTGGTGGAATAGCCCCTTCATCACGTTACAACTTACTGCAGCTGTGATGGCAAATCATCTTCATCCACACCTGAATCCTCAACCACAGATGTACACGGACCATTTGTTTTCCTGGAAGTAGCAATAATAGTATATAACAGTATAGTAGTAGTATTATCATAAATACTAGACAATAGAAACTGGAACGGGTTTAGTGCAGAGATACGTACTGCATTTGGGATGGAAAAACAATGTGGGCACATCTTGCTCCTCATCAACAACTTTTGAGGGAAGTTTCCTCTTTCTAGAAGGTTTCCTGGTTTCTGGTTTATTTACAAAAACGAATCTAACATATAAAATAAAAAAAAGCCTCAGTGAAAAACGCAGCTGAAAAAAGACAAAACTACGGGCGATCGAACGAGTACAAAAAATGGCAAAGCAATGTCAAATATGACTAAATATAATCTAAAATTACTAAATAAAAACATAAAGTAGGAAATTTCCTGGAAATAATTATTATTTACACCAGTAGAACAAAATATGCATCCAAAACAATGCCTCCGCTCCCCTATGAGCACTGCACATAGCAGACTGTTTATTTCCTGGTTTTCAGGCAGGGACTTGCATAACATTTCAGTAATGTATTGTATATCACTGGAAAGTACATCATCGTCTCAGCTTTCAGAATCTGTTGATTGTGCAAACTGTCTAAGAGCTACAGTAAAATATGAAAGCCAGTTTGTTTAGCCATCGACACAACCGCAGCAGCTTTGGGGGCCCCTAGTGGCTTGGGGGCCTTATGCAACAGCATCGGTTGCACATAGGAAGAAACAGCCATGGTGGGAGGACAAACCCCTATATGGGATGTACCACTGATAGATAACTGAAGTGGCTGATATCAAGAAATCCTATCAGTGGCTAGAAAGAGCTGGTCTGAAGGACAGCACAGAGACACTCATCATGGCTGCACAGGAACAGGCCCTGAACACCAGAACAACAGAGGCCAAGAGCCACACCAGACAAGAGCCAAGGTGTAGGCTATGCAAATAAGCCCCTGAGACAATCCACCACACAACTGCAGGGTGTAAGATGCTGGAAGGGAAAGCATCCATGGAACACCACAATCAAGTGGCTGGCATCGTGTACAGAAACATCTGTTAGAGTATGGACTGGAAGCCCCAAGGTCAAAATGGGTAACACTCTCCAAGGTGGTTTAGAACGAGAGAACCAAGCTCCTGTGGGACTTCCAGATCCAGACTTATGGTGATGGCGAACCAACCCGACAGTGTGGTGGTGGACAAACAAAAGAGGACGGCCATTGTGGTTGATGTGGCAACACCAAGTGATGAAACATCACGAAATAAGACCCCAAGAAACTAAAGAAGTATCAGGACCTCAAAGAAGAACCTAAAAAAGCCTGGAGATTGAAGACATCGGTGGTGCCCATGGTCATCTATCTATCTATCTATCTATCTATCTATCTATCTATCTATCTATCTATCTATCTATCTATCTATCTATCTATCTATCTATCTATCTATCTATCTATCTATCTATCTATCTATCTATCTATCTATCTATCTATCTATCTATCTATCTATCTATCTATCCGTCCGTCCGTCCGTCCGTCCGCCCTTCCATCCATCCATCCATCTATCGTCTGTCTGTCTGTCTGTCGTCTATCCATCTATCCATCTATCTATCTATCTGTCTGTCTGTTGTCTATCCATCTAGCCATCCATCTATCCATCCATCCATCCATCCATCCATCCATCCATCCATCCATCCATCCATCCATCCATCCATCCATCCATCCATCCATCCATCCATCCATCCATCCATCCATCATCTATCTATCTATCTATCTATCTATCTATCTATCTATCTATCTATCTATCTATCTATCTATCTATCTATCTATCTATCTATCTATCTATCCATCTATCCATCTATCTATCTATCTATCTATCTATCTAGATTGGCATGCAGATGAGTTGACAGCACCTTGGTTGTCTGCAGCTTCTGCCCCTGGCTGTAAGGCGTTTCCTGTTTTCAGTGTTGCACTACGTGTAGCCGTTTGGTGTTTGTGGCTTGCTAAAACTGATTTATTTTCTCTGTACTATGATATCTCTGTGTTACTGTAGCACATAAGCATGCTAAAACACACATTTTCTGTTGTTCCAACTAGATTTTAGGGAACCATTTGAGTTCGCACGCAGTTTATTTGGTGTTGAACAGTTTGCTCGTCCAGTTAGCTTAGCCTCAGCACGGCTATGGCTACTTCTGTCTCTGCTTCTCCGTCTCCTATCTCTTGCTCTCTGTGTCAGATGTTTAGTTGCTCCTCTGCCTCCTTTAAGCCGGGTGTACACTGTGCGACTTTTTCACTTTTTTTAGGCGATTTTCCACTCGTGCGAGAATCCACAAGATCGGAGCGAGTTTTGCGCTGAGTGTCATGTAGTATACAGGGGGTTACGAGAGGCGATTAACACCACGTGACCAGCTACCAATCAGCAATCGTGAGCTCGCATGGCCTTCTGGCGTGTTTGATATTTTGCTCGTCCTTCGTGAGGGTATCTCACTGTTAAAGCGGCGCTGCAAGCAGCTGTGACCCAAAAAGTATCAGAACCGCTCACGGCACATGCGCAATCATGCATCAACACCGCCCACCCGCTATTTCCCTGATAACACACGTTGTTTGTTTTTATTTCTACACGTTTTTTTACTCAAAAAGATTGTCAAGAAAGCGTTTGTCATGTTCACGTCAAATTAAACTGATCACAAAACACAGATTTACTTTCTTGATTCCATTTTCCTCATCCATCCCCCATAAATCCCTGTGTGTCCCCCTGCAGCACTCCCGAAGGACAACAGGCAAGACAAAAAAGTCTGACGTGTTGTGTAAAAACTGCTATTTTTAGCATATTTTTAGGTCCGACGTGTTGCTACCGGACGTACAGTGTGAGCAGTCAGGTCGCATCCGAGAACTGGGTCATACAGTGTGAGCACATGGCTCGTGAGATCTGCCCTGCGAGGAAGTCGTACAGTTTGAGATGAAGCTGAGTGCTACGAGTGAAAAAGTCGCACAGTGTCCACCCAGCTTTAGTGATAATGGTACGTGTAATAAATGTAGCATTTTGTAGCTTTGGAGGCGAGGGTGTCGGAATTGGAGGCTCGGCTCTGCGCTGTTGAAAAGCCTGTAAACAGCCGTAGCTACTTAGCTAGCGTGGAGCTAACTAGCTCAGAACCACCCTGTAGCGATCCTCCAGCAGAACCCGAGCAGCCGGGACCTCAGGCCGGCTGGGTGACGGTACGCAGGAAGCATAGAACCCAGCCCGTTAACCCATCCACGTTTCTAACAGTTTTTTGCCGCTCAGTGACGCACCCACTGACAAGCCGACTCTGATCATTGGCAGCTCCATAGTCAGAAACGTGGCATTAGAGACTCTAGCAACCATAGTTAAATCTTTACCTGGGGCCAGAGCGGGCGACATTAAATCTTACCTGTAACTGCTGGCTAAGGATAAGCATAAATACAGTAAGATTGTTATTTACGCTGGTGGTACTGACACCCGGTTACGCCAATCGGAGGTCACTAAAATTAATGTTGCTTTGGTGTGTAAGTTTGCCAAAACAATGTCGGACTCCGTAATTTTCTCTGGCCCCCTGCCTGATCGGACCACTGATGACATGTTTAGCCGCATGCTGTCCATCAACCGCTGGTTGTTTAGATGGTGTCCTGCAAACAACGTGGGCTACATTGATAATTGGAAAACTTTTTGGAGAAAGCCTGGTCTGATGTGAAGAGACGGCATCCATCCCTCTTTGGATGGAGCAGCTCTTCTTTCTAGGAACACGGCCAGTTTTATTAGTCCTCCATGACAACCCAGGGTCCAGACCAGGAAGCAGAGTCATAGTTTAACACACCCCTCTGCAGCTTCTGTACTGTTACCCACCCACTACCCCATAGAGACAGTGTCCTGCCCACGGCCATAATCACACAGATTGAATATCAGGCTTAATAAAGCAAATCATGGAAATGTCATAAATATTAGAACAAATTCAACTGAGCAGAAAATGAGAAAAATTAAATGTGGGTTATTGAACATTAGGTCTATTTTTTCTAAGACTTTGTTAGTTAATGACTTGATTTGTGATAGTCAGATTTCTTTGCTTGCTCTCACAGAATCCTGGCTGCAGCAAGAGGACTATGTTAGTTGAAACGAGTCGACTCCTTCTAATTATTTAAATCATCATATTGCTCGAAGTACAGGGCGAGGAGGAGGAGCAGCAACCATTTTTCATTATGACTTATTAATCAGTCCCTTACCAATTAATAGCTAATAGCTACAGTTCATTTGGACATCTTATTTTTAGTTTTCATAATCCAGATTGCTAAACTGTAAAACCACTCTTGTTTGTAGTTTTATATCACCCACCAGGCCCTTACTCTGAGTTTTTGGATCAGATCTCTGATTTTTTATCTGATTTGGTGCTAAATACTGATAAGGTCATTGTAGTGGGGGATTTTAACATTCATGTGGACATTGAAAACGATAGCCTCATTGTAGCCTTTAGTAATATCTTAGACTCAATTGGTTTTACCCAAAGAATACATAGCTCCACCCACTCCTGCCATCATACACTAGACCTTGTGCTGCCTTATGGCATAGAGTGTGAGGAAATAACGATCTTTCCACATAATCCAGTCCTCTCGGACCACTTTCTGATAACCTTTGAGTTTTTTTATAACTGAGTTCTCGAGACATGAAAGTAAATTTCACAATAGTCTGTCTCTATCTGACAATGCTGTTGCATCTTTTAAATCAACTGTTCCATTTTTACTGTCCTCTGCATCTCAGAGGAACGTAGCAGAGGGCAATATTTTCATTTCTAGCCCCTCACAAATTGATGCCTTAGTTCATAATGCTGCATCGTCTTAACATGTTGCATTAGATGATGTTGCCCCTTTAAAAAAGAAGATAATTGGGGACAGGAAGTTGGCTCCCTGGTTTAATTGTCATTTACAAGCTTTAAAACAAAACTCTAGAAAATTGGAGAGAACATGGCGCTCTACGCACCAGAAGGAGTCCTACTTATCCTGGAAAAATAGTCTTGTGCTTTATAAAAATAAGCTTTAACAAACTAGAACTGCTTATTTCTCAGCATTAATTGAGGAGAATAAGAATAATCCTAACTTTCTTTTCAGTGCAGTTGCCAAACTTATACAGAATCATAGCTCTGAACCATATATTCCCTTAGCCCTCAGCAGCAACGACTTTATGGGATTTTTTTTACAAGTAAAATTAATTCTATTAGAAACAAAATCTTTAGTATCCTCCTTAATGTGATTTCTTCTTCCTCAGTCAGTGAGGCAGCATCAGAGGTAACTGTAGAACCTTATCTGTGCTTGAACCATTTTGATCCAGTTGAGCTTTCAGAGTTATCAAAAATATTAGCTTCATCTAAACCTTCAACTTGCATTTTAGATCCAATCCCAACCAAATTATTCAAAGATGCATTTCCTTTGGTTACTGCCCCCATTCTAGATATACTCAATCTATCCTTAGCAAATTGATATGTACCACAGGATTTTAAGGTTGCTGTTATCACACCTTCACTTAAGAAGCCTCCTCTGGATCCAGCTGACCCAATGAATTATAGAACAATATCTAACCTTCCATTTTTATCTAAAGTCCTGGAGAAAATGGTGGCCATCCAAGTATGTGAGCATTTAAACACTAATGATCTGTCTGAGGAATTTCATTCTGGTTTTAGAGAGTATCACAGCACTGAAACTGCATTATTGAGAGTTACAAATGAGATTCTCATGGCCTCAGATAAGAATCTTGTGTCTGTTCTAGTCTTGTTAGATCTCATTGCTGCCTTTGACACAGTAGATCACAATGTTCTTTTAGAAAGACTTGAACATGTTGTAGGGATCAAAGGAACAGCGTTAGGCTGGTTTAAATCCTACCTGTCTGATATTTCATTTTGTAAATGTACATGACAAATCTTCTTCATACTCCAGGGTTACTTGTGGAGTACCACAGGGTTCCGTCCTTGGACCAATTCTTTTTACTATATATATGCTCCCAATTGGTAAAATCATTAGACAGCATGGGATAAACTTCCACTGTTATGCTGACGATACTCAGTTATATTTATCCATTAAACCTGATGAACCTAATCGGTTACGTAGATTACAGGCTTGTCTTGAGGACATTGGATGACTCTAAACTTTTTACTTTTAAATCAAGACAAGATGGAAGTTCTCATATTTGGACCAGAAATCCAGAAAAGGAAATTGCTTAGTCAATCACCTGACCTGAATGGCATTGCATTAATCTCCGAGAACAAAGTAAGGAACCTTGGTGTTATCTTCGACCAGGACATGTCATTCAAATACCAAGTTAAACAGGTTTGTAGGATTTCCTTTTTCCACCTTCAGATTATTGCTAATATTAGAAGCATCCTTTCCAGGAGTGATGCTGAAAAACTAGTTCATGCATTTATTACATCAAGACTGGATTATTGTAATTCATTACTCCCAGGAAGTCCACAGAATGTAGTTAAAAGTCTTCAGCTTGTCCAAAATGCTGCAGCTAGAGTTCTGATGAGAACAAATCTCTCCTGTCTGAGCTTCCCTACATTGGCTACCTATTAAATTCAGAATAGATTTTAAGATCCTCCTTCTCACATATAAAGCTCTTAATAATCAAGCTCCATCATACATCAGTGATCTGATTGTTCCATATGTTCCTAACTGAGCACTTCACTCTCAGACTGCAGGTTTACTGGTGGTTCCCAGAATATCTAAAATTAGGATGGGAGGCAGATCTTTTAGTTATCAGGCTCCTCTCCTGTGGAACCAGCTCCCAGCTTTAGTCAGTAAGGCAAACACCTTGTCTACTTTTAAGACTAGGTTTAAAACATTTTTATTTGATAGGGTCTATGGTTAAAATCTGATGTTAGCCTAGATCTGGACAAGTGGGGAAGTAGAGGGAGGTGGAATGTACAGTCGGTAAAGATGGCTCTCCCTTGCCCTGCCTCCAACATGCCTCCATCTAAAAAGGCTAGGTTATCCAGAGTTATCTCTGTAGTTATGCTGCTAAAGGCTTAGACTGCTGGAGGACACACTGACCACTTTTCACACTCTACTACTTTCTTCTACAATCTGCTCTTTAACTGTATTATTTTCTGCTATTTCAGCTGTTAACTTTATTTTTTCTCCAAGTGTTTTTCTCCCCAGAAGAAGCTACAATGATGTTCTGCTGAGCTGTGGTGGCCTCATGGAGGGGGCCATCGTCTAGCACACTGCTGCTAATCACTTAAACATTCTCCCTCTCCTGATAATAACTTTTTGTTTTCCTTGACGTTGAATGTGCTACTGCTAGTTTTTAATTATAGATTCACTAGGATAAATACAATAAAGTTTATCTCTCGCCAAATAGAATGTTTACTAAGAAATCACAATGTAACCATAGACACATTGCTTGGTGTGAGTCTGTGTGTGTGTGTGTGTGTGTGTGTGTGTGTGTGTGTGTGTGTGTGTGTGTGTGTGTGTGTGTGTGTGTGTGTGTGTGTGTGTGTGTCTGCTCAGTGAGTCGGAGTGGGTAGCTGCTTATACTGAGCCAGGATCCTCTGGAGGTTTCTTCCTGTTAAAAGGGAGTTTTTCTTTCCACTGTCGCTAAATGCTTGCTTAGTAATAGGATTGCTGTTGATGCAGTTTGCTGGGTTCCTTATATAGGAAACATTTTTTCTGATTGGCTTAATGAACTGACCTGGATTGGAATGTTTATTATGTGAAGTGCCTTGACATGACTCTTGTTGTGATTTGGCGCTAATTGAATATCTATCTATCCATCTATCTATCTATCTATCTATCTATCTATCTATCTATCTATCTATCTATCTATCTATCTATCTATCTATCTATCTATCTAACTATCCATCCGTCCGTCCGTCCGTCCGCCCGCCCGCCCGCCCGTCCGTCCGTCCGTCCGTCCGTCCATCCATCATCTACCATCATTTATCCATGTTTTTCTTTTTTAATTTATTTAGGCAGTGATTGCTGAGGTTTATGTTTATGTATTTAGCAGACGCTTTTTTCTGAAGCAACTTACAAGTGATAATCGGCATGTTGCCCTTGAGGCTAACAACAACAACATCTTGACATCAATCATGGAGAGGAGGGAACAAGGAGCGGACAGTAGAGAGGGGGGATGTGTGCAGGGAAGGTGCTAGTTTAGAAGATGCTCTCTGAAGAGCAGGGTCTTCAGGAGTTTCTTGAAAATTGAAAAGGAAGCCCCTGTTCTGGTAGAGCTTGGAAGGTCATTCCACAATTGTGGAACGATGCACAAGAAGAGTCTGGATTGTCCTGAGTGTGGTGTAGGCACTGCTAGCCGACGATCCTGTGATGACCGGAGCGGCCGGGCCGAGTCGTAAGCCTTTGCAAGAGGATTCAGACAGATGGTAGCCGTACCATCTCAGACTTTGTATGCTAGTGTTAACAATTTGAATTTGATGTGTGCTGCTAGCGTTAGCCAGTGGAGCTCAATGAACAGAGGGGTGACGTGTGCTCTTTTTGGCTGATTGAAGACCAGACGTGCCGCTGTGTTCTGGACCATTTGAAGATGTCTCACAGTACAGGCTGGAAGACCAGTTAGACGGGCATTGCAGTAATCAAGACGGGAGATGACAGTATATTGCACCAGGAGCTGGGTGGCATGTTGTGTTGAATATGGTCTGATCTTTCGTATGTTATACAGCGCAAAGTGGCATGAACGAGCAGCAGAGGCAACATGATCTTTAAAGATCAGGTGTTCATCAATCACAACACCCAGATTTCGAACTGCCTTTGAAGGAGCCAGAGATAGGAAGTCATTTTGGATTGAGATATTGTGATGTATGGATGGTTTTGCTGGGATGACAAGTAGTTCAGTTTTAGAGAGGTTGAGGTGGAGATGGTGGGATTTCATCCATTTTGATATGTCAGAGAGACAGTTTGATATTCATGCAGAGACAGTGTGGTTGTCCGGTGGAAATGACAGATAGAGCTGGGTGTCGTCTGCATAGTAGTGGTAGCAGAAGCTATGTGATCAAATGATCTCACCCAGTGAGGTGGTGTATATGGCAAAGAGAAGAGGTCCTAGTACATGTTTATGTTTATGTTGATTCATTTCGCAGACGCTTTTAACCAAAGCGACGTACAAGTTTTTTATTTTATTTTATTTTTTTTTATAACCTGTAGGGCATGTTGTGATGTGTGGGGGAAACCGGAGTACCCGGAGAAAACCCACGCATGCATGGGGAGAACACGCAACTCCACGCAGAAAGGCGAGTTTTGAACCTGTGACCTTCGTGCTGCAAGGCAACAGTGCTAACCACTGCGCCACCATGCAGCCCAGAGCCCTGTGGGACTCCTGTGGCAAGATGGTGCACGGTAGAGGATTGTCCAAGCCAAGATACACTGAGTGATCGTCCTGTGAGGTACGATTCAAACCAGGCGCGTGCTTTCTCTGTGATGCCCATTGTAGAGAGTGTGGACAAAAGGAAGTCATGGTTGACAGTGTCAAATGCTGCCGATAAGTCGAGCAGGATAAGCACTGAGGATTTGCCTGTCGCTCTAGCTTCTTTTAAGGATTCCGTCACTGCTAACAGAGCGGCTTCAGTGGAGTGGCCCTTTTTGAACCCAGATTGGTAAGGGTCAAGCAGACAGTTTTGTGAGAGGTATTCTGTGATCTGCTTGAAAGCCACCCTTTCAATGATTTTGGACAGAAAAGGGAGGAGAGAGATAGGTCGGTAGTTCTCCACATGATTTGGAGGAAGAGATGGTTTTTGTTTAGCAGCGGTTTAACCTGAGCATGCTTGAGAGAGGTGGGAAATGTACCGGATGTCATTGAATCATTGATCACATGTGACTGCTGCGGCTACTGTAGGAGCAATAGCTTGGAGCAGCTTAGTTGGAATGGGGTCAAATGGGCATGTAGTAGGGCGGCTGCACGTGACAAGCTTGGACACACAGTTCTCAGTGAGAGGGGGAAAAGAGGAAAATGAAGCACTAGGGCTTGAGATGGTTGGGCTTGAAGGAGTTTGTGGTAGCGAATGTTCAGGAGTGGCCAGTTGAGTAAACTGTTTGCTTATAGCTGCCACTTTGTCAGTGAAGAATGAGGCAAAGGTGTCAGCTGATAGATTGTTGGTTGGAGGTGGAGACGGAAGGTTGAGCAGAGTTTTGAATGTTGAAAATTGTTTCTGAGAGTCAGTAGAGCTGAGAATTTTGTCAGTGTAGAAAGCTTTCTTTGCATCAGTGATGCTGGCAGAGAATGAGGACAGTAATTCATGAAATGGCTCCAGTGGTTTGAAGCCATGTTTGAAGATTCTCCACATTTGCTGTTGAACAAATTAAAACATCTATGCACAAACCACGGTGCAAGGTGTAATTAGCCGTATGAAATAAACTGGTTACACGGCATTTGTTCCTGTGTGAGCTTCACTCACAAACAGAGCAGCTTTGTCAATTACAGGTTTAACTATAAGTCCTAGGAACTAGATGTCACAGTCAAACCTGTGGTTTTTACATTACATGCCTCCTTTGATGTTGCCTTTTGTGAAGATAATGACAATTCTCTGCAAATGTTGGAGACATTTCCAGGAATCATAATGAGCAGTCTGTTAAACATACCATCCTACAGCACAGTCTGAACCTGTAGGACGATTGTTTTCTCTCTCAGCACTAAATCAGCAACAGTCATAGCAGATGATGGCTTTTCAATAAATCTGTTCCCTTTCAGTTTCAATTTGATCAGATCCTCACTGATATTTACCTACATTTCAGAGCAGCAGGTTAACCGATGAAAACCACTTCAGTTCACATGACTTGTTAAGACTTGTCGGCAGGAGCTGAGAATAGCCGGAAGATCTGATGACAACACGGGTTGGGTGTCACTGGAAGTGACTCACAGGGAGTTTGCCCCAGGAGAGAAAAAAAAAGTCCCTGAGACTTCATCTGCACACACACACACACACACACACACACACACACACACACCACACACACACACGCACACGCACACGCACACACACACAGATTTAGGACATAACCGAGCAAAGGTGCAGATATCTTGTTCTTCCCAGCTTTTGTCTGGCGGAGCACCAGAGGTGTTTCAGCAGGCTGCTGAACAAATGATTGTTACTGATCACGCAACTGAACGTTTTATTTAGCTACAACCGCAATAAAAAGGCTTATCCCACAAAGCTTAAAAAGGTAAAACTGTGTGAAAACATTTATATGAATGCAAAAATCATGTCATCAAAAAGAGGAAGATTATTTCAAGCAAGAACCTAAATTATTCAAACAGGTTTGAAAGAAATGTTTTCACTCCTGGTGTTTCCTGTGCTAATCACCCACTTGCAGAGGTTTTCCATCTCTGCGTGGATATCAGATGTACCTTTTGCAACTTTTTAGTGACTCCAAGCAAGAAACCTTTCATGTTTCCCCCAAAATGTCATTAAACCTCACCCAAAGCTGCAGACGGCAGGAGTCTCTGCCTAAACCTTGTGTGAGCTGTGCTTTTAGGGGATTCAATTCAAAGGTTCAAAGTCAATAAAAGAAAGTGAGAGTGTGGTGTCATTTAACCAAATGTTATGTGGAGCCTCTGGAGAGTTGATATGCAAACCTGCATACCTGAGGCTGATGACATAAGCTGGAGGGTTTCCTGCCTCGTGAACGCCGAACACATTCTTCAACAGCTTTTTAATGAAGCAGCCTGCTCTACAGGAAAAGCAATAGGCCATGTTTATATTTATTTTTTTGTTGTTTATTTCTGTTATTTGCTCAAATTATTTTGTGTTTACAATTTAGTTTGCTCCAAACTATGACCAGTCCTTGTGCCACTAATCAATTTTAACCCTTTAGAACCCAAACCGTGGTCACGTGGTGACAGTGGTGTCAATTTCAAACATTTGCAAAATTGCTTCTTGAGTCAAATATTTACAACCCTGAGATACATTCTATCCATACATATATCGACAATTATTCTACTTCTTTATTTTATTAATTTTTTTTCTACATTTTGATGTATTTATTCCAGTCTGTTTTCCAATTCAAAAGGCTAGGAAACAGATAAGAATAAATACATCCAATATAGAAAAACATCAAATAAAACAAACAAGTAAAATAAATTTAAATTTACACTCACCTAAAGGATTATTAGGAGCACCACACTAATACGGTGTTTGACCCCCTTTCACCTTCAGAACTGCCTTAATTCTACGTGGCATTGGTTCAACAAGGTGCTGAACGCATCCTTTAGAAATGTTGGCCCATGTTGACAGGACAGCATCTTGCAGTTGAAGGAGATGTGTGGGATGCACATCCAGGGCTCGAGGCTTCTGTTCCACCACATCCCAAAGATGCTCTATCGGGTTGAGATCTGGTGACTGTGGGGGCCGTTGTAGTACAGTGAACTCATCGTCATCTTCAAGAAACCAATTTGAACATGGTGCATTATCCTGCTGGAAGTAGTCATCAGAGGATGGGTACATGGTGGTCATGAAGGGATAGACATGGTCAGAAACAATGCTCAGGTAGCCCGTGGCATTTAAACCATGCCCAATTGGCACTAAGGGGCCTAAAGTGTGCCAAGAAAACATCCACCACACCATTACACCACCACCACCACCAGCCTGCACAGTGGTAACAAGGCATGATGGATCCATGTTCTCATTCTGTTTACACCAAATTCTGACTCTACCATTTGAATGTCTCAGAAGTCGAGACTCATCAGACCTGGCAACATTTTTCCTGTCTTCAACTGTCCAATTTTGATGAACTTGTGCAAATTGTATTCTCTTTTTCCCATTTGTAGTGGAGATGAGTGGTACCCGGTGGGGTTTTCTGCTGTTGTAGCCCATCCGCCTCAAGGTTGTGTGTGTTTTAGCTTCACAAATGCTTAGCTGCACTCCTTAGTTGTAACGAGTGGTTATTTCAGTCAAAGTTGCTCTTCTATCAGCTTGAATCAGTCGGCCCATTCTTCTCTGACAGGGGACAAGGTATTTTCGCCCACAGGGCTGCTGCATACTGGATGTTTTACCCTTTTCACACCATTCTTGTTAACCCCTAGAAATGGTTGTGCCTGAAAATCCCAGTAACTGAGCAGATTGTGAAATACTCAGACCGGCCCGTCTGGCACCAACAACCATGCCGTGCTCAAAATAGCTTAAATCACCTTTCTTTCCCATTCTGACATTCAGTTTGGAGTTCAGGAGATTGTCTTGACCAAGCCCACACCCCTAAATGCATTGAAGCAACTGTCATGTGATTGGTTGATTAGATAACTGCGTTAACAAGAAGTTGAACAGCTGTTCCTAATAATCCTTTAGGTGAGTGTATTTATGGATAGAATGTGACTTTGGGTTTTCAAAGTTGAAAATTTGACGTAAAGAGTAAGTCACCCCCAAATCAATTTTTTTCTGATAAACTATATAAATGCGTGTCTAATTGTGCTGCAGACACGTGTAGTCAATAGTTTTGCACTTTAGTGCATTTTAGTTAAAATTTTTATTTTCTTAGGTGTGTTCCTGCTGTGTCGTATCTCTAATTCCATGCTGTAGTTCTTTTTTAAAACACAGAGCAGTTTTGTTTACCTGTTTTCCCGCTATGTTTCGTTTGCGGCTGCAAACTTCCTCAGGCTGACGAAACGTAGCGGGAAAACAGGTAAACAAAACTGCTCTGTGTTTTAAAAAAGAACTACAGCATGGAATTTTTATTTTCTGCCTAAAACTGTCAGTGTTGTGCCGTTGTCAGGTAAAAACTCTGCACTGCATTTAAATTTAAATCTGCCATCGCTATTGGCTAAGAGGTACCCTAGAACGTTAGTTGGTGCCATATGATGCCACAATGTCATTGTGAGCCTGTGTGTGTGTGTATTTGTTAGCGGCTCCGCCCTCTCGGTCTGCTAGGCCACAGCATTTGTTGCATTTTTCAAACAGGAAGTGGGAGTGGAGTAGGACTCTGGTAGGGGGTGAGTTGCTCTTTAAGAAGCAATTTTGCAGATGCTTGAAAGGAGTTGTGAAACCAGTATTACCATGGGTGCTTAATGGTTAAATTGAAGAGTGGATTATATCCCCTTAAATGTTAAGGACTAAGTGGCTATTTGTGCACAAAACCCTCTTTCATTAAAATTTCCAATGATTAGCAGAAAATGTATCTACACTCACCTAAAAGATACAAATTTTGAGTTAAAATACTTTTGTGGTTGGAGTGGAGATTGAGCGGACAACACTGGCTGCTGGTTAGCCACTGGCTAACGGAGGAGGGCCGGACCGTGTTGGGAGAGATACAGGAAGCTCTCGGTGAAGGAACTTTAGAAGTGTTGAAGAAGAACGTTGGGATGGACACGTTGGGACCGGATTGGGAGCTCTAGTACAAAGAAAAGATGAATGAGCGACTCCAGGTGAGTTACGTAACTGCTTAGAGGCTCGTGTCCAGCTAATGGTGGGTGGAGAGCTCATCATATGCGGCTGCCGAGAGTTGGGCATGATGAGATTTAGACAAGTTTGGTCTGTCTTTCAATTGCTTTGTTTGTTATTTCAGTTCACCGAATAGTAAGTGTTTATATTCTCTTCTTCTTCTCAATTGGTTTGGCAGACTGCATGCATACTGCCCTCTGCTGTTTCTTTCAGTCATGTCAAAACACAAACACGACACGCAGAGCCTGTATATCGCTAAAAAACTAGCCTATTTGAAAATGGCGCATGACTACGGAGCGTCGACCAGTTTACGTGTATAAAATGTGACATCTGAAGCTAAGTATAATACTTAGAAGAAGAAGAAACATTTTGTATATAGCGCCTCTAAAGATAGAATTAACGAGGCGCCTCAAACAATAAAAAAATTATTACAAAATATATAAAATTATTTTAAAAATATCATAGTAAAAATTAAGAAATGAGGGCAGACATTGGTGAGAAATAATAAAAAGGCCAATTTTGTGAACAGGACACACAGAATTTGATAGTAAACAAGAAATAAATAATACACACCTGGTCTTTGAATACTAACGCATTTGTGTGTTTTGATAAGGTTTTATTCCATTAACTCGCAAAGTTTTCTGGAGATCTCTGAAACTTTTCTAACTTATGGTAAAATCAACCGAAATGTTTTAAATGTGTTTATGATGTAGAACCAACAGCATAAAAAGACAACATTCACAGTAAACAGGTGAAAACTGGCTAGAAAATAGAATCATTATTCATTAGGTGTCTAATAATGCATGAATAAGGGAATTTTTGTTTTAATGATACATGATATTTTAGATGTAACTGACTTTTTAATTAGTTTCACTTCATTTGCAATAATATTGCCTCAGGCACACTGGCTTTTATGATCCCCCTTAGAGACTAACTGCATAACGAGTCTCTCACAAGTTATTGACAAGTTTGGATGAAGAATGTCCAAAAAGGAAAAAGACGCTCTTCTTTAGAAACACTTCAGTGAGCAGAAGCACCAACAAACTGCCTTCCAGAGGGTCTGCATGGACATTTCAGCTGAGATACAAGGGAGCATTGATTTGTTCTATTTGGCTTTTGATGAGAAATATCCGGGAATTGTCTACAAAGGTGTGTTAATCTAAATATTCTCACAAATGAGTTTTTGAACTGAAATAAAATGTTTGCACTTTTGAGTCGTTTTCATGCCGAAGGCAGATTAGTCTGGTGTGATTATCGTTGCAGTAAACCTCTATGTCACCACTATCTTGAGTTTGTTCTCAGTGAACTTTGTTCCCAGAAAGAGGCAGAGGAGGAACTGGAGGAGGAAGAGGAGGAGGAGGAGGAGGGGAGTGGCCACATGTCTCAAACAGGTTTATGTCTGCCTGTGAGCCAGTTTCTAGCGGGCCATTTGCATGTTAAAACAGGAATACACACCCTCCAACTGCAGACAGTTTATCATGTTGAGACACCTCCTTGTCTTTGTCTCTTCCAGCTGGCTCACAGAAGCGGCTCCAAACACAGAATATAAGATAAGAATTTATAGATGGAGGAAAGATATTTTAGGGGCAGTCAAGAGGAATTCTCCAACGGTCACTATCAACATGTAAGTCACTATTGTTGAGTATTTGCTAACACTTCTTCAGCTGTGGTTTTGAAGCCCTGTTGGAATTGCCAACAGGTCACCTGCAAGACAACTCTCTAAAGAGCGAGACCGCCTCAACACAAATCTCTAAATGAGCTGAGTGGACGCTGCAGCAACTGTTGGAATGTTGTAAAATGTCTGTTTAGGCAATGTGCTAAAGTATTTTTGACACCTAAAACTTCAAAACGTGACTATTAGATATGTTGAATTAGAAGCCGTAGAAACAGCGTTCTGCATGCATAACTTATCAACTAATGGCTGATTTCAGTCCCTGAACAACACCCAGCTGAGCTTTCTTGAATTTTTGACCACTAATAAAAAACAAACGTGGGAGACAGTTCAGCTGTAGATCACTTATTTATTTTTTCTAAAACTGTATTTTATAAGTAAAAATATGGTTTTCCTCAAGCAGCTAATAGCTCTTACTGTATTCTCTCTCTCTGGTTTAAACGTCTTTGACTGATATCCTTTAAGTCGTAGATGACTTGTTTACATATTTTCATTTAGACTGTGCAGCAATCATTTGTACTTTTGTGCTTTTTGTTTCTTCCCCTAAACTTAATTTTTCAGGACAAGCTAAAATTCTGTCTTTTTAACTCTTTACTTGCTGGGGTGTATTCTAGTGCCTATAAATTATCACCTCAAATGAAAAAAAACCAACAAAAAAACCACTTTGAAACCACAAAGGTGTTATGCGAGGTGAAGTGCTCAGTAATTTATACAAGAATCTCCCAGAGAAAACAACAAATGTGTTTCATGGTTGATTTAGCCTCACTAAGCCATGATGTTTGTGCTGTCCTCCTGTTACACCAGCTCATTGATCTTCACTATCTTTGATAGGCCATAAAGAAACATTTTGGGGAGATGGATGCTACAGAGTTCTCCAGGCTGTCGTCGCTGGGGGGAGAATCTTCTGCAGACGATTTCATCCAGCCTCATTATAAGGAGACCTACCGGCTGGCCATCGATCAACTAGTGGATGGCGGCAGAGACACTTATGACGAGTTCCTCAAAGACGAACGAGTGAAGAGTTTTCTCTCAGAAGATGAACTTCTCTTTATCACTGCTAATGTTAAACGGCTGACACCTAAAAGTCAGACAGAAGACGTTGTCGGTTCATCAGACGCCTCATCATCCTCGGGGACGTACTGGCCCATCCACTCCGATGTGCAAACACCAAATTTGGAACTGGGATGGCCAGAGATCCTGCCTGAAAACCTTCACACAAATATTAATCTGCTCTTCCATCCGCCCAGAATGAACAACCCGACCATAAAAGAGGTGATCCGGAAGTATATCCAGGATGCAAAACAGGTAATAAAACCCCACACATTTTCCCCTCAGAGCTTCTTTTCCACACTAGGGGTTGCATGACTTAATTTTTTTTAACCCTCTGATGCATGAATTATGAAATCTTCAACCATGATTTTTTAAACAATTTTTTTCATTCATCTTTAGGTGTGAATGAAACAAATTTCAACAAATATTTTTTGTAAAATTTTATAATTTACAAATAATTTATTACATGTCCACCTCAGTGGGCAGCATGCATTCTGAGCATGAAATATGTTGGCTTGGCTTACTGAGGTCCAAACGGAGGGGCTCAAATGCAATAAAGTCTTCAACAGCTGTGCCTAATAGCAAAAACAAATAAATAACAATTTTGAGTACCTGTCCACTGTAGTGACCATTATGCATCAAAGGGTTAAAGTCGACAGTCAAGTAATGAAAATCGCGTTGACTTCGACTAGTCGTTGATGACGTCATACACCTGAAAGGGGGGGGGGGGGGCAGTCAGTTGGTTCGCTGGAGTTTTTGACAATTAAAATTGCGCCCACATTTTCAAAGTTAAACACATCTCTTTTAACAACGGTAGTTTCTGCTTCAGCCATCTCCCCCCTCCCCCTGCGCAGCGGCCGCAAACTCACTGATGCGCCTGCAGCCTCTCGGAGTTCCTGCTGCTCTAAACATTAAAATAATTATTTCATTTTCTGTTCCTCACTTCTGATTACCTTCAGTGGTGTCTGTTTGTTGCAACCACCAGGTACAAAAACTAACTTGTTTTTATTTGACTATTTTTCTGTCCTGCCTGTTTTTTATCTTCCTGCATCTCCTCTCAATCCTAAAGAAAAACTGCTACCTGGGTTCATTTATATTCACCTTATGAGTTACCCTTGAACTGCAGTTCCAAAAGATCTACCGACCGCAAAAACAGCAGAGTGCGCGCTGCTTGCCGGCCGCATCAGTGATCGGTGCATCACGGAGGACAAAACAGGTGATGCGCCCCGCTCCACAGCAGCGAAATGCATCAGGCGCAAATAAAAGACAGAAAACATAAAAGGAAATGAGCCGACATGAACGATTGCGTGTTAAATTAGTTTTTGAGGTGGCGACACCTGATTTGATAATGTTACTGTGGCCGTGCTCAGGACGCAGATGTCTGGAGCGCGTCAACAATCAGAGCTTTGCATGCGCAAGCTGGTTAAGATTAGGATGGGGGTGAGGGGAAGGTTAAATTGCAAGAGGGTAAACGTCACAATTTGGTCCGTTTTACGGCTGGTGTCAGTACCGACGCTCTGGCACAGCGTGTCGCCTCCGCCTCGATCCAGACGCGCAGGGGCTCGTCACCTGCTGTCTTTTCCAAGGACTGCATCTTGTCATTATCACGTGACAGCGACTAGTCGATGACAGGCATAAAATGTCACTACAGAGCAGTGAGGTCGACTAGTCGACTAGTTCATACAACCCCTATTCCACACTCGGTAGCAAAAACCTCTCAAGGCAATTAACACCCTTTTTCCAAACTTTGTAGTCAAGGAGTGTCTGTTTGGCTGGTTTAGATTAAATCTAGTTGTGCAACTCACTTTCTTAATAACCATAATAACCTCATTCAACGCTTTACCTGGCAGGTCAGCCACTGTAAAGCATGTAGCCCATACGTGTCCCTACATGCAAAAAGGGAATGTCTGAATAAAAAGTCAAACATTATTATTTTCTATCATGAATATTATCTCAATGATAATTATAATATTCCTGTGTTTCCCAGATCAGCACATCCAGAGAAAGACAGAAGTTTATAGGTTTTAGATTTGTCAATGAAAACAATTTGTTAAAGACAATTTGCATAATCGAGTGACTAAAAATGTTCAGAAAAAAAGGTATACTTTTCACCTGTTTTCCCTGTAATCACATGTGAGCATTTTTAGCACAGATAATGCTGTTTATTTTGTGCTACTCTATAGAACCCCTCTAAGAAGGGAACGAAGACCTGAGAAAAGAGGACTTTCACTTGGTCCTTCTGTACACAAAATATGTTCCAGAAAAGGCCAAAATGGATTTGGGATCAATAAATGTTCTCATTAGTAAAAGAAAATTATTTTTCCTACTTTTTCCTTCATTCTATTTCAGTAAAAATGACGTTAGCTGTATTCACTGTTAACATTTGTAAAAACAGGCCTTTACTTGTTTCTTTTGGTCACGTTCACCTTGTGCCATTTCAAGTTCATGATGTAAACATTGACTTCACAAACTAGTGAAAGGCTCTGTTCTGATTCTGGTCTCTGCTTTTAAAGGTCATCGGCATTGTTATGGACGTCTTCACCGATGTGGATATTTTCAAAGAAACCATGGACGCCTCTTTACGGGGAGTTCCAGTCTACGTGCTTCTGGATGAGCTGCATTACAAAAGTTTCGTCAAAATGGCTGAAGATCAGGAAATCAAACTACAGCAGCTCAGAGTAAGTTTTCCCATGGTTCCTCGTGTAAAAGCCTAGCATGTTGAGCTCTATTTCCTTGCTAAATTGGGTGGAGTACATTTTATTTGGCAAGACATTCTCAAGTTTCAAACACACCCTTTATATTTTTCTTAAATGCACATTAAAAGAACAAAACACCGAGGGCGATGTGACCCAACAAACTGTCAGCATGTCTCTGTGAGACATCTGCAAATTGTGGATGTTTATTTGTTCTGTGATATTTAACAATGACACTTTCACTGCTCTTCCAACAGAACATGATGGTGCGCACCGTGAAAGGCCAGGAGTACCTCTGTCGATCCGGAGCAACATTTCATGGAGCAATGGAGCAGAAGTTTCTCGTAGTTGACTGCCACACGGCAATTTATGGCTCATACAGGTAAGTAATGCTGCAGCACAACAAGAGACATGGCTGAGGGCACTGAGGCATTTCTTATATAATTCGAACACAACAATGCATTTGCTGTCACAGTGCAGAGATATTTTTTCAGTCTGTGTGTAGACAATTGAATCATAAATAAATCTCCCAAGTTTGATTTGCTTCAAGTCTTCCGTTTATAATCCTAAAAGAATAGGAGGTTGAGAAATGGTAAATGGTAAATAGCCTGTGTTTGTATAGCACCTTCTTAGGGTTCTACAACACCCAAAGACCCTTTATAATCAGTCATTCACCCATTCACTCACAAATTCACACAAAACCATGGATTATAATGGTGCTGTCCTATGTTCACAGCTTCTCTTGGTCTTTCGAGAAGATCCATCTGAGCATGGTTCAGGTCATCAAGGGCCACCTTGTGAAGTCTTATGATGAGGAGTTTCGGACACTTTATGCTCAGTCAACTGTTCCAGCTGACCTGAGTCCTCCGCAGGGTCTATGTCTCAACAGCGGGCTTCATATCAGGCAACCTTTGTTACCAAATTCTCAATCTGCACCAAAACTTGGGCGGCGGGATCAGCTGAGGTACACCTTTGATATGGTCAACCGTAAAACCTGTGAAAGGAGATTTAGCACCAGAGATTTGAAAGACGAGAGCGGCATGCTTGGTCCGGTGATTGAGAATGACATCATGCACCGTCAGATGCTCCAGTTTCCTCAGATTTCTTCTGATTCAATGGATTTGTTGAAAAGGCACAGCTATGCTGGTGAGAGACAAGACGGGCAGGTCCCACTTAACATCAGGCCCAAAGGAAGCAACTGGAACATCTACAGAGAAATGGGAACCGGACAAAATAACTATGCTGTGGATAATTATCAGCAGGTTTCACATATGCACAGAGGTCAAAACATGCGTCAGTCCTACAACGGCAACGACAAACAGGTCTTCTCCATGCAGCAGAACCTACCGGCATTAGAGGATCGGCCAATGGCTTATAGGCAGAATTGGAGTTTAGGTGCTTTCCTCAAAAACTCTGTTTCTCCAGCTTTAGATGCTGATGACTACTTAGACCAACACGAAACCTCAGACAAAGCAAACACTTTCATGCAAGGAAGGATGAGGAACTCCCTTGCTCTCAGGTCCACCATACTGGAACAAACAGAGCCAAAAATACACGCAAACATACCTGCAGCCCCCATCTCTCCTTTGCACTACTCTTCAATGCAGTGGAATCCGGCATTCATTGAAAACAGATTAAACTCTCATGATTTTACAGTAAAGAGACAAAGTCTGCAAATTCTGGACGACTCTCAGGGTTCTCCGAGCCTCGGGCCTTGTAGAAACTCTAACCCTTATACATTTGCCAGCTTGGGCAGAAGTAAACATGGACAGATAATCAAAACCCCTGACCTCCTGACAGACAGTTGGCACAAAAGGCACAGTTTGGCAGAGTCGCATTCAAACACTGAGCCCACACGGGAACCCCCAACTCCCACGCATGGACCCTACATCAGGAAACCACTTAATAAAAGTACAGTAGAGATCAGTGCAACAAGTGAACGACACAGGTCAAATCTGGGTGAAGATCAGAGATCCATCTCCCACTATGATGTCAACAGTAACACAGACACAAAAGGCTCTTCTAATTCTAACTGGCAGGAACCCCCATCTAGGACGGTCTCTGCAGCAGCCCTGGTTCACAAAAACAAAGACTTGACAAACAAATCTAACAGTACCCAGCGTCTACGAAAAAATGATTCCACAAAGTCTTCGATAGACATACCAGAGAGGAAAGGGGAGTATTTAAAATCCAGGGAAACAACACCGAGTCTCACTTCAGATGAGAGCACCAGCACTATTACTGCCGAGGATGAGGCAGAAACTTCCAGTGCCAGAAACAGTCACCGAAGTACAACCGCTTCAGACAGGTTCTCTTCAGAACATTCCAAATCTCAGTCCAGAACTGAAGAACATCTACTGCCATGGCAGAACTCGCTCACCAAAACCAGTGTACAGAAGAAACCCTCTTTTCGGCTGCCCAGCAGATTAGAACAATTCCACTCGTCTGAAAAGAAACCCTCTATGCCCAAAAACCTGAGACGCACAAAGTCTGAGGATAAATCCAAAAGTGTTTCTAAGGCTGAGGCAGCTGCTGAGTATAACCTCACCCAGGCTGCACGGGGGCAGCAAGAGAATAAGCTGGAGAAATTCTTCCATAGAATAGGAAATTTTATGAACAAGAACAAGTAGTTGTTGCTACTTGAGCAGGACGAAGTGTCCACAGTTCACTTGGAACTAATGCACATTTGACTTTTTCTTTGTGTGGTTCTGGTCTTTTGTGATTGCAATGTTTACATTTGGACCTCTCCTTTTTGTTTTGCACTCAGACGGCCAGAGGACAAAATTTCCTGAAAAAGGAGCATATCTTGCAATAATACCCACAACAGGTGCTCTTTATATGATTATAAAATAGCTGTTCATTTTCTCCCCCCCCCCCCCCCCACTGGTTTAATGTCGTAAATTGAAATGCCTTCAACGATATTTGCAGAAGGAAATTTATAAAGGTCAACGATGTAAATGCACCGTGCTGCTATAATTGCTGTACATACCAGATGTTTTTATTATAGGATTAACCTGCTTGAGTGCTGCCAGGAACTCAGGTCAAAGATATTTTTGCTAAAGGCATGCAAGCTTGTCACATGAGAACAAACCCTTCTCACCTTTGTCATTGAGTTCTGTGACATTTTTTCCAACAAACATGTCATTGCAGAAGTGTTGAGAAATGTGCACACATTGTACTTTTGTACTAATTTTTGGAACAAGTTTCAGCAAGAGGGGGTGCACATTTTAAAGTTGTTTTTTTTAAATGCATCCATAATGACATGCACTTTCGTAAAATAAACGGTTCTTTATGGAAAGTGGCACGTACAGTACTGGAGCAGCACATGGTGGATTCAATCATTTCATCTTTATTTAAGATCCAAAAGGCACAGGGTCCAACTTTCTGTCTATGGTGAAAAGATTTCTAAGTTGTCCTTTTAATTGTTTTGTGATGAGAAACAAAACTACTGGGTGTATTTGTGTATGAATATGCAGGGAGGTGCTAAGGGTCAGCGTACAACAGTAAACTAATTTCTGACCTAATTTGTAAAATATATTTATTAATTCAGTAAAAATTTTATGATGAGATCACAAAATATGGTATTACGTCTTTATTATGACACTGTTTAGTATAAGAGTGTGGTGGCTGTCTGGTGTGGGCATTTTATCGTGTCATGTTAAAGGATCTCCACACCTCACTTGTTGTGCTTGAAAAAACAAAACAAGAAAAGAAAAACAAGGAGACACGTCATCATTGAAGCTATTTTCTAATCCGCTTTGCCTCACGCTCTGAATCACACATATGTTGTGGTTCAATTTAAAGGAAAAGAAAGATTCGTGTGAGTTTAGACTATGTAATTTGAAATTTGTTGGCTTGTAACAATTTGTAAATAGACTACAAACCAGATGTCGCATATATGACGTCTGAGAATGTGTTCTCTCTCAGTTTAGCTGCTATTTACCACATGGCCGGATTTAATGTGGTTTTCCCCACATTTATTGCTCCTTTTGACGTCCTGGAAGAAGGATTTGAAGCTCGCTAAGCCAGTCTTTTCTTCTTCTATATGTCGGTTTCGATGGGGTCAATAGGTAGCCTAAAGGTTGGTTTATGCTTGACGCGTCCGCGAGGTCCGCACGGCTCCGCGTCATTTTAACAACCACGCCCCTCCACCACGCCTCCACATGGCCCAAACTTTCCGCACCGCGCACCTAGGAAATTTTCTAACCACGCGGACGGTTGGGCGTGGAAAAACATGGCGGACTGGCAAGAACTAGTATGGCAGAGGTTCGTAAATACAGATATTTGTATGATTCAGCTCTCAAAGATCATCGTAATCAACATGATGTTAATAATTCTTGGAGAGAAATAGCTCACACTGTCGGAAAAGACGAGGACGCAGTTAAAAATGCTGGAATGCCATGTTGTAAACAACAGTAATTTCTACTTCTACTATGGTGTAGTGTTGGATGCATGCTGTAGAGCTCCATGCTGCCCCGTTCAGTTTGAGAGAATATTGGCTCACCGCAGAGACAAGCCACATGAACCATAAACGCTGCAAGTTGTGAAGCGCGTTCCATCCGCGAGCCGCATCACCAAGCGGAAAGTGAATGCGCCAACCATAAACCAAGCTTTAGGTAGCCTAAGTCTCACCCGTCTACTTCCGAACCATGGGTCCCCAGAAGAATGATAAAATGAATACAAGTCAATGGGGCTAAAAAACACAATTTTCTAATTCCGTTTGCTATGTGCCATTGATTTTACATATGATGTCCGTGAATTGCCAAGCAAGCGCTTATTTTCGAATAATGGGGCAAATGCAATTTTTGTTTTTGTGTGAAAATATGTCCAGGTCTAAAAAATGTGCAACACCAAAGTGATGTCATTGAACTAAACACAGAGAAAACGGCTGTAAGTTCAGTGATCTGCGAATCCTCCATCGCAGAGTAAATAAACCTCCATAAATCTTGCCATGTGGTAAGTAGCAGCTACGCTAGGGCAGAGATTATGTGGTGATGTCATGTTCGTGATGTACCAACGTCTGATTTGTAGTCATTGGAATTGAAAATTTTTACAAGCTGATAAATCTCAAAGTACGTGACACACTTAAATTCTTTTTATTTAAATTGAAGTACAACATACGTGTGATTCAGGACGTAAGGCAAAGCAGATTAGAAAATAGCTCTTTTCGCCTCACTGACTTGCATTCTTTTTGTCATTCTTCTGGGAACCCATGAGCCGACCGGAAAGGTGAGGAGACTTAGGCTCCCTATTCGGTAAGACAAACCTTTCTAGTTCTGTACGCCTTTCACACTCAACCTAAAATAACTTTGCGCCATTCGAAAATGAGCGCTTTCTTGGCATCAAAACGTGTCTTTAAAATTCATGGACATCATATGTGAAATCCATGGCACATTTAAATGGGATTACCCATGGTCTGGAAGTAGATGGGCGTGACTTAGGCTCCCTATTCTGTCTTCAGCCTACCTTTTTAAAATCTGAGATGCAAGTGTGATGGCTTCTTTCTTTCTTTCTGTTTGTGACCTGTGAAATGTTTGGCCGGAAAAAACTTCTACTACATCTGTAACCTTTCAGGATTTTGCTAAAATGTCAGCATATCGTGACCGTTTCGACTGTGAGTGATATCACCAATGGACGCCAAAAGACATCCACGAACACCGATAACTTTGAAAAATAAATTCTGTCAAAGTATGCTGTAATTCAATTAAATCCAGGGACTAGGGGAGAAGCGATGTTATGTAAAAAGTGGTATTCAGTGAGAAGATGATGCTATACAGAGACAAAGCAGCACAAATTAGGATGATTTGAAGGGGGTTTCCCCACAGTTTTTGGTGTTGGGAGTTTAGATACATTGATTTTGAAGTAGTCAACAACGCTAATGAAAAAAAATTAGCTGAAGGTCCAGGATGTTATCAAATTGACAAAATTTGTTTTGTTTTTCTTGTTTTACACCTGAATCTGTTGATATTGACCAAGTTTTCAAACAATTTAATGTGTTTTTATTTTGTTTTATTCAAAAGTTTTGGATATTACTCAGTTTGTAAATCTTTGAACAAAACCAATGAATTTAATCAGACTGGTGTTCCTAAAACCGTCACCATATGAGACCATGTAGATTTTCACACCCTTCCTCTCCTCTGTCTCCTATACCATTCATTCAGAAAAGTTAATATTTAAATAATTGAATATTGCAGTTTAAACATTATCTCCACGTGTTTGTCTGAAGTCATTCTGCTTGAGTGATGCAAAACGTCTTTTAAGCTTAACAAGAAAACAGCATGCTCGACATGGTTTAACAAATAGAAACTAAACACACCCTGGTATAAAAAAACAAACCTCGTGCCTCAACTGCTATTTGGAATATTTACGATTTCAGGAGGACATTTTTGTGATGTTTGGCTTGAGAAAGCAACCCGAACTGAGCAGCTCACTGTTTGTCTTTACAGTATGTTGTAATGGGAAACGGGCTTCAACACCAACGGCTGTTTTCCGCTTGATCCTAGTGCTCAACCAGTATCTATTTAAAATCGCGTAATTTTGTTTTGGGATAGTAAAAAGTGCAGGGGTCAAAACTTGACTTTAGAAAAAGTGGGGGGACATGTCTCCATTGTCCCTCCCCAAAACTATGTCCATGCTGCAATCACTAAGCAATTAACCAACCATAGAAAGTTTTTTTAGATATAAAAAAAATTCTGATATAGGCCCAATAGTTACAGTTAGTTTACTTACGTTTAAACAGGAAATTCGCCCTTGAAGTAGCTGCTGGCTTCTGATCTGCCAGCCTTTTTAAAATACTGTAGTGTTTTCTGGGAAATTTTTGATCAAGTCAACTCAGCTCAGCACAGCTCAGTTAGCTAAACGGCTGACAAACGGAGAATAGACGTCTCGGTAGAACATGAACATTGGAGCATGCCTTGACGGTTCCTGATGACATATCTCCTTGGCAACCGGGACCAAGACATCAAGGCAAGGTTCCTTGACATTGAGACACGCCCTCTGACTAGGGTATGTACTGGGCGGGACTTCTGGTTAAGTCATGCTGATTGGTTGTAATTCGGTAGGAAATGGTATCAGTAGATATTGCCAAACAACCAACAATTGTACAAGTAGAAGAACTGCTGGTGAAGCAGAATGGAATGAAAAGAAGAAGTCATGTTTACAATTCTTTAAAATTGCTGTTTCTCAGACTCCCAGCTTCCATAATTCATCGCTCTTTGTGATCTCCTACAGAGCACCATAAAAAACAACACTTTTGCTGATGACTGAATGCTGCTTTTTAAATCACACACCCACTAATTATTGTTATTAATGTCCGTAGAGGCCTTTTGACGCTGATCAGTTACGCCACAGATGAAAGAAGTCAGAATTTTCTGTTGTCTTAGCAAAGTTTTTATTGCACAAATTTAATGTAGACACGACCGAGAGGACCAAGCCATCTTTTTTTCTCTGTCATGTTCCCCCATCCCAGAAATATCCTAGAACTCTTAGTGGAAATACAAATATCATCATGATATAACTGACACAGGATGTTTTCCCCACTTTTTTCTTTATAAATAATCATGAAAATGACCTTTTAGCAACATTGGAGAACAATTTGTTCTTTTTCTCCTTCCTGGTAGACTGGAATCCCTGAATTTCTGCACATTGGAGTGATTGATATTAATTGAATGTTGCAAACCTACAATTTAAGAAACTTGTTTAAATCACAATAGGATCAATGCAAAGCTATTTTAGCTCAGCTTTATAGCCTTATTGGTTTCCCTTCAATTGAAGCCCAAAAACTGCATATTTACATATATAAACTTTTATATGAGCTTTTATATGAGTGTAAACAACCACCAACCTCTACAGACAAGAATTGATTTATTTTATAGTTTATTGATAAAGGTGCATTATGCTGCTGTGTGCTCAGAGTGAGTTTAACTGAAAGCAGCCTTCTCAATTTGCAGTAGAAATGAACATTTTTTGTAACATGCAGTGCTCAGATAAATGCAAAGTCTATAGGATTCCAAAAATGGCCCAATAAGGTATAGAGTAAACACACACACGCATGCACGCTCGCACACGCATATATATATATATATATATATATATATATATATATATATATATATATATATATATATATATATATATATATATATATACATATGTATATTCCATGTTGTCGTTCTTTTTTAAAACACAGAAACGGTGTTGTTACCTGTTGTTGACGCTACGTTTTGCCGACGGCTGCCGGCTTCTTCAGGCTGACGCTGATGGTGGCGCGCCACTTCCTTCTCCGTTTTAACATAGCGTCAACAACAGGTGACAAAACCGTTTCTGTGTTTTAAAAAAGAACGACAACATCGAATTAGAAATACCGCACAGCAAGAACACACCTAAGATATATATGTATATATATAACATTTGGAATTATGTTACTTTCAGTGACAAAGGAGTCAATTACAAACTACACACTTACCATCTTATGGTTTTTTTCTTTTTGAATAGTAAAATAATTTTGTCTCTCCTTGCAACATAATGAAGCTTACTGGGAATAATGCAGTCTTATCTTACACTTTCTTTCTTTATTTATTTATTTAGTGTGCCACTTTTGTTTGACGTGAATCCAACTTGCACACCAACCCAGCCTGGGATAACATCAAATGCCAAACCCTGAGCAAAGCACTGAACTAATGTGGCAGGAAGCATCAGCATCTTCTCACTCCAGCAAACCAGCAGGCCCCCTTAGCCATCAGAGAGTTGACTTTCTGACAAAAATAAGGCAGGCAGAGTGATAAACTGGACACATGTGCCAAACTTTCTGATAACTCTCCAGAATAAATACACTTCATGTGTTGATGTGTTTGTATGCATCTGATCTCACTTAGAATACTTTCCAACATTATGCTTGTGAGGCAATGCCGCACTTTCTTTTACCTACAGATGTTGCTGCAATGCATTCAGGTTGTTTACCTGAATGCATTGCTGTGTGAGATAAGAGAGGAAAAGATAAGAAAAGTCTAGTTCACACAGTTCTTTGGCAGGATGGCCCTCTGACCCCTAAGGACTAGAAACACATAGGGAACCAGTGAACTAGTTTCTGCCACAGCTGACAGTAAAAAGAATACTGGAGTGTTTTTTTGTCTCATAATAAACCTTTTATAACAGCACATACAAACAATAGTTGCCTCTTTTGCCACATTTGGAATTCAGCAGGAATGTATTTCTCAATAGGACTGATCATTTAACGTGAAATTGATAGATTTTTAAATAATAACTTCATAACTAAATCATTAATGTTTATATATACCAGTATATATAATGCACCCACCGATGGGCAGGGGCTGTCATGGTCTGCATCTGCCCCCTCCTTTATGTGCCTCCTGGTGTCCTCCATCCCTCTCTAGATTCCCTCTTGTGTCCCTTTGTTCCCCAGCTCCTCTTGTGCTCCACTCCATGTTCTCCCCTTGTGCTCTCTTAGTGCCCTCATGTGTCCTTGTCTGCATCCCTGTTATGTGTCTTATGTTGTAGCTCTTTGGCGCCCTCATGTGTCCTTTTCTGCATGTCAGTTTAGTGTCTTATGTTTGTAGTCCTTTAAGTCTATTCCTCCCAGGTCTTGTGTCATCTCATTCATCCCCAGGTCCTCCAGGTCTCATTTACATTCTGTGTCCTTGTAGTCCCCAGCTTCTTTGTCCCCAGCTCAACCTGTGTGTGAGATTCAGTCTCCTGCTCAGTGTTTGTGTGTGGGTGTGTGTGTGTGTGTGTGCTTGTCCATTCCCCTTTCCTGTTTATATATTAGTGCATTGGTGTGTGTGTGTGTGTGTTAGTCCTTCCCGCAGCCTTTAGGTTTAGTTTTGGTGTCTTAGAGTTTCTTAGGTTATTTGGCCTTCTGTTTCTGTTGCCCATTTTGATTATTAGGTTCACCTGTCTTCCCTCCAGCTCTCACTTCACACACCTGCTGTCATTTTCCCTGATTGCTCCTCCCAGTGTATTTAAGCCCTGTCTGTCTCAGTGTTCTTGTCGGTCCATTAACGTTTGTTGGTTCTGTCAGTTTTGTTCCTCTGTGTTATTTCCAGAGTTTCTTGATCCCCAGATATTTATCTGGTTGTTTTTGGTTTTTGGATTTTTGCTCCCAGCTTGGATTACTTGGTTTTTTGGCTCTCCTTCAAAATAAAGACTTTTACTTATATCTTCACCCCTGCCTCCGTGTCATCCTGGGTACTGCATTTTGGGTCCACACCACCCGTATCGTGACAGGGGCGGTTCTAGGGTAGGTCCAGGGTGGACCAGTGTCACCCTGACAGCAAGGTTGGACCCCAATGTGGCCCACAATGCTGAGGGCAGAGCCCAAGCATTAAAGGGATATTCCACCCAAAAGTGAAATTTTGTCTGACATATTTCCCAGAGTTAAATAAGTGGGATAAAATGATTTGTAACCAGATCAGTCATTCTCCTGACCTGGCTGTACTCCTTTAGCTTTAGCTTAGCATAAAACACGGTTAATGGATGGGTCCAACAAGCACTGTGAGCAAAAACAGTCCTTAAAAATCACTCATTTGTGATCCAAATTCTTGGTGACCTATAATGACCAGGCTGACTGTAAGTGAAACTAATTAGTAGCACAAAGGAATCACCGGTGCCATTTTAGACTTGGGACTACAACAAATATTCAAATTTTCAATAAGATTGCTTTGTTATATATTCCTTCTAGTTGAATGGCATGCTTTATTTACATTTTAGTTCTGTTTGTTCTAAATTACTAAAAAATAAAAACACTGAAAATGTTGTTGAGAACACAAACACTGAGATGCACTACAAAGTCTATTTTTTATTGTACTGTCCTCTCATCAGAGATTTTGTCACCCACTGTCATAGGTCAAAATATGTATAAATAGCTGGCAGACAGGTGTTTGATTGGTTTCAGTATAGAAAAAAATAGAGGCTCAGCCTATTATTACTAGGGGTGCAACTATACACAAAATGGACGGTTCGGTTCGGTTCGGTTCGATACATTGGTGTCACGGTTAGATATTTTTTCGATACAAAAAAATAGTATTCATACCTTTTTTAATTTGTCATTCATTGAAATTTATTACAAATATTTGTTTTAACTCAAAAGTACAATTTTGTAAATTAAATGTTGCTACAATAGCAAACTTATGTAACTAAGTAAATAATCAGTGGAAAACCAAAGTAGCTTTTTTCCAAAAATAATAGCTATACTATAGCCATCCTCTGGGCTATATTCTCAGCAGCAATTAAACAAATAAGGTCCCTATAAAATGAACCAATCTTTCATGGAACTCTCCCTCACACCCATCTTCTGGAGTGCTGGCAGCTAAGGCTGCATATACAACAAAAATAACTTAAAAAACAACAAAAATAACTTAAATAAAAGTTTCACTTAAAGACAAACCAAATATCAGTTTACTCAACTTCCATGTTTTTCTTCAGAAAAATGAGGATGTCAACATGTTCTGCTGACAGTACAGATCTGCTTGCTGTGACAATGTCACCTGCAGTGGAAAACACCCTCTCACTTGGGACAGAGGTCCCTGGTACAACCAAGTAACACAGTGCCAACTTGGAAAGGTGAGGGTTCAAGCTGTGATGTTCTTTCCACCATCTCAGTGGATTATCATCTATGTGAATGCAGTCCGCTAACCTATACAAGTTAATTTCCTCATCTGCCACTTTGGCTGCAGACCTGGTCCTTGGCTCCTGTCCCATGAACAGTTCTCCAAACAACTCCTTCATGGCTGACTTCTTCTCTGGTGGAGATGATGATGGTGAATCTGAAGTGTGATGCTTCATTATCCGTAGAGGGGGCTGTTGTTGTGTTGCCTGCAGCTTGACCCTGAAGAAATACAAAAAACAAAAATACAAATTAATTAAATTAATTTTATTTTTTTAATTAAAACTTACAACTCATGTAGTAGCAAAAGAAATTATCAAACATTTATAAAATAATACTTACTTCTTCAATGCTCAGGACAATCTCTGTGTTGAGTGCTGCAAAAATTCTCAGCTGAGTGGCATCATCCAAGTGTCGCAGGGACTTGAAGCGTGGATCTAAAGCCGTGCACTTGTGGAGGTAATGCTGAATGGCAGGATCTGTGTATCTCTGCTCCAGGTCATCCCTGATGTTTTTTTTTTTACATCTCTCACTGTTGGGCTGTCATCATCAGACTGTACCATGGAGTTCAGTATGCTTATTTTAAGTGGCATGATCATGGATGCTGTGGGAGATGATGCTTCACACATCATGATAGTGACAGTTTTTAGGGTTTTCATGACTGCAACAAGATTTTCAGCCAGTGTGTGTTCATCATCAGATAGACTGTTTATGTTCTTCATGTTCTTCTTCACAGTGTTGTCAGCCATAGCAGCAAACACTGCATCTTTCTGTTCAAGGTATCTTTCCATCATGTCATGGGTGGAGTTCCACCTGGTTGAAACATCTTGGATCAGGTTTTTTTCACCAAGCTGTAGCAGCTCCTGTTTTCTCTTCAACACATTGTGTCCTGTTGTGCTTCTGTGAAAAAATGTGACTATTTTTCTCATCTTTGCAAGGAGATGGGACACTTTCGACACTGCCATTCCTTTCTGAGCTGCTATATTAATGGTATGTGCAAAGCATCCAATTTGTGGCCCCAGCCCAGCAGCTGTGACAGCATTAACTATGTTCCTGACGTTGTCAGTAGTTACAGGTATAGTACCTTTTGCTCGCACTAACTTCCAGTCTTCCACTGCTTCTGACAGAGCTTTGGCCAAGTCGTTTGTGGCGTGACTTTCGATGAGGCGTGTCTGCAGAACACTGCTTTTCATTTGCCATTCTGGATCAATATAATGTGCGGTGACAGTCAGGAAGCTCTGTGTAGCTCTTGACGTCCAGCCGTCTGAGGTCAGAGCAACAGCGGGTGCTGCTGACACTCCCGTCTCTAATTTGGCTTTCGTCTCATTGTTCAAAGCAGGAACTGCGGTCTCGGTGAAATAGGTTCGTGAAGGAAGATTGTAACGGGGCTCAAGTACTCTCAGCATCTCCCGAAACCCGATGTTGTCTACTACAGAAAACGGTCGCATGTTGACAGCAATAAAAGTAGCTATCGCCCTGTCTATTTCTTTTGCCCTCTTGGAATCACGTGTAAACGGCTGTCTAAATGACTCGGGAAGAGCTTGTCTCATGCTTGGTTGTTGCTGTTTTTCCCTGACTCCACTTGTCTTTGCATCAGGGTGATGTCGGCGTAAATGTACAGTCATATTTGTTGTGTTCCCGCTGACGTAATTAAGCATTGTGTGGCATCTCCGACATACTGTGGTAGTTTTGTCCACGACGCGCTTACCATCAGGGTCACGCTTCACATGAAAGCCAAAAAAGTTCCAAACTGCAGATCTGAAAGACGGGGGAGGAGGTTCAATCTCGGGGACCGCTGAGGCAGCTGCCATGACTAGCAATTAGCTAACTTCTCATGTCTCGCTATCAAGCATGTGGGCGGCGCTAGGTGGATCTGCGCTCGACAATGCGACCTCAGGCGGAGTAGTCGAACGCAGATGACTCAGATGATCCACTGGATCTCATTGTCAGAAGAAAAATTGATAAAAATAAATTTAAAAAATACTGTATTGTTCGGTACATATGCGTACCGAACCGAAAGCTCCGTATTGAACGGTTCATTACGGGTACATGTATTGTTGCACCCCTAATTATTACCCAAGGAAAAAGCCAAAGATGTATGACTAATCTATTTCTGAGATGAATATTTAAAAATAACATCAAGTAGTGATTCTGTGAATAAATACCAAATGTGATAATGTTTAGTTTTTGCCATTAATCTCTGAAAACCTCCTTCAAAATGTTGTTGAAAATGAATTAAATGAGTTGTTGAAAAATATTGGTGGCTTCATAACAAATAACTATAAAAATCGGCTCTAACATACATGGAAGCTAAGTCTTTGGGCAATGCCACAATAGACCCCATGCTTCCTTCTACATGAGCCCGTGAGGACTAAACACATTTACTGATTTGTAACAAAAGGTTACAAAACTTTCGCCATACAAAATCGTTTTTGAACGTCTTTTGTATAGTTTATGAGGTAAAAACAAATCTTTACTAAGCTGTGTTTAGATAAGAACCAAGTAATGGAATACATAAACACTGCTGTTTTATACATTACCTCGCATTGCCAGTGATAAAAGGGAGTCTGAGGTGCTTGTCATTTGGCTGGAGGTTGTTCTCTCAGGGGTTTTTGACCCTAATGGCTATCTGTTGGTAGTCTTACTCGGACACAAAAACACCACTTGTTTGCAATGATTTAGGTATGTCCGGCCCCCTGTCGTCAGGGGAAAAACACACACTGTCACTTAAAAAATTGTCAGGTTTTCTTGTTAATATCTGACTTTTTATCAAACTTGTGTGTTCTTCCAAAAATAACAAATCAAAACTTGTTTGTTACAAAAAACAGATTCTTCAAATTGTTTCTCAACAACTCATGTGGCAAAGTTTCCACTTCAGTTTTTAAAGTTTATTCTTCCAACAATGTCTTGAACTAAAAAGGATTTTTTTAGTTTGATTTTAGTAAGTTAGATAAAGGTTTCAGCCAATTGTATGAGCTTCCCAAGAGAGAACAGAATAACGACTATTGGCAGTATGCAACAATGTGATTATTGTTTAGACTGGATTTTTTTTTACTCTTTAAGCTAAATGCTTTTGAAACGAATGTTTAGTACGCTTCACTGCCTGCACAAAACCTGCAGATAGCCTACATTACAAAACATTCAGACTTTACTGTGTTGCACATGTTTAATCTATTCTGCAGTATTACAGTCTTCTGTTAAAGTGATAGTGTGTCTTTTCCTTGGCAATGGGGGCAGTAGATACCTAAATCACTGCAAGCAAGCATTATTTTTGTGTTCAAGTAAGACCTTACCAACAGATGGCCATTAGGGTCAAAAATCCCTGGGAGTGCCACCTCCAGCAAAACAACAAAAACATCAGATTCCCTTTCATCAATTGCAATGAGTGAAGAAGTAAACATGTAAAAGAACAACGTTCATTAATGGTGAAAGTTTTGTAACCATTTGTTACAAATCAGTAAATGCATTCTGTCCTCACAGGCTTCCGGAGAAGGAAACATGGCATCCAATATGGTGTCACCCAGAGATTTAGGATGTTTCTCAATGCCAAGGAACCTGACCTTGATGCCTTGGCCCCGCCCCGGTTGCCTAGGAGATACGTCATCAGGAACCGTCAAGACGTGTTTCAATGTTCATGTTCTACCGAGGCGTATTCTCCGTTTGTTAGCCATTTAGTTAGCTAAGCAAGGACACATGGGAGGTGTCTTGTAGCCTAGCCTTGGTCAAAAATTACCCAGAATACACCACAGTATTTTCAAAAGGATGGCGGATCAGAAGCCGGCAGCTACTTTGGGGGCAAATTTCAAGTTTAAAAGTAAATCAACGAATTTAAAATGTTTTTTTTTTATGTCCAAAGCAGTAATCTATGGTTGGTTGGTTGCTTATTAGTTGCAGCTTCGGTGGCTATCGAGTAGTAACTAGCTCATATATTTACTTGAACAAATATATACACAATTTAAAAAGTAAAACGGTCATTATTGATTGATTGACTGATTTCCTTTAATTCAGACCCAGGGGGATCCATATACAAGAAACACACCAACACATGATAAACAACACAACAACTATAAAAGATACAATAAAAACAACAATAAAAACACAATACACATTAACATGTTCATTGTCTAACATACAGACAATTCCGCCAGTGATTCCACAACTTTGATGTAAACCATACAGTACTGTGGACAGGGTTGGCCAAACTATCAATAAGGCCATTCTGTGACCCAGTAACCCTACATAAAATACCATACATCATATTCCTTAAGACAGCAGAGCAGGCTGGCACCCCAACACTGACAATCATGTGACTCGCACTGGAGCTCCTTGAGTATTTCAGCAATATTCTCATGCTGTCATTATAAGCCACCGTTAGTTTTTTAATACTACTTTGCTTATATCTACACCACAGGTGGGCAGTATACATTGATGTACAGTACGCTTTAAAAAGTAAAATCTTCACTGGTATGGAGCACATCCCCAACTTTCTCCCAAGTATATTTGCCTGGGCGTACAGCTTCCTCCGCTGTCGTAAAATATCCTTGTCATCAGATAAGTCACCATCAATAACATGGCCCAAATAAGTGACCTCACTGCACACATCGAGAGCAACGTTTGACAAGTAGAATTCAGGAAATGTTAGCCTCTTGTCTTCTCTACTTCTGAATATCAGGATCTAGCTTTTTATTGCATTATATTTTATATCAAAGTTTGCACCGTACTCACTGCATATTCTCAGGAGTTGTTGAAGTCCAGCGCTATATGGGCAAAAGATGACCAAATCGTCAGCATACATGAGATGATTGACTAATAAGCCACCAATCCTACATCCTGTATCACTTGCATTTAAAATCAGAGACAGATCATTTACATACATATTAAATAGGAAAGGAGATAAAATTCCACCCTGATGAACCCCATTGGTCACCCGGAATGGGTTTGATGTCACACTCCTCTATCTCACTCTCATTGTCTGATGGGTGTACCAGTAGATCAAAATCCTAATTAAAAATCCAGGAACCCCACTATTACCGAGCTTTTGAAATAACTTCTCATGATTCACACGATCAAATGCCTTGGAGGCATCAATGAAACATGTAAACGTGGTATTTTGCCTTTTATATTTATCTAGAATTTCCTTTAGTGCAAATATACACAAGTCAGTTCCATGATTTCGTTTAAAACAAAATTAATTATCTGAAACCAGGACATATCTCTCAAGCCTACTCAATAACACCATCTCCAGGACTTTAGACAAGACACTGGCCAAAGCTATTGGTCTATAGTTGTCAGAGCTGTTGAGTTTCCCCACTTTGTCCTTGACAACTGGCACCAGAACAACAGAGAGCATAGAGTCAGGCAGCCTTCCATGCACAAAAAATCCTGTGAAACACATGACCACTAAAGGGCGCAATTTCTTACTGGCATATTTCAAATGCTCAGCCATTATCTCATCCAGTCCACAGGCCTTATTATCTTTCAACTTCAAGATTAATTAATCTGTTCATAATATTTATCATGCCATAGCTTTGCAATCTCTTCAGCACCACACACCCCATCAATATTAAATGGAAGTGTTGTTCTACAACTATTGATAGTTTTTATGTCTATTCAAAAGTCATTGACGTTATTATTTTGCAACTTTCTAGCCAGTGAATCTGCCCTCATAGTGTTCTCGTTCCTTTTAATATATCGAAGTGCATATTTAAATCGAGCATTAGTGCTTTTCTTATTCTCAAATATTGGACCATGCCTATTCTTACCAGACTCTACCCATTTCTTAAATGCACACCGTGCCTCTGCATGTAGCTCCTCCACATAAACCTTCCAGCCTGGCCTCCCCGATACCCTTTTTCCTGACGTTTACACATAGCACCAGAAGCTGTACTGAAAGACTCAACAATTGTTTCATAAATAAGACATATCTCCTTCTGATGTACCTCACTTTTACATGTCATATCCCGACATAATAAAGCATCTTTTGGAACCTTGATTTTACCCAACAACTCATCGGTATGATTAACACATCTATAAAGATCTGTAGTAGATAGTTTTGACCAATCCATTTTCTCCACATCAACGCCACTGTCCACAGGCAGCAGCATTGGTAACTTGCCCATGTTCAGCATCATTCGAAAAGGTATTTGATCTGTGGTAGCCAACTCATAATCAATTTTCATCATACGGATAGAGTCATGAGTATCCACTATAGTGACACAGTGGTCTAGCCAGGATGTAGTGTGCCAGGCCTCACTAATATACGTGAAGCTCCTCTTAGGCAGTAATGATCTGCTAGATAGAACCATATCACTATCACGACAAAACTGGAGTAGATGATTGCCAAATATTGAGTTGGCATCATTTACATCCGCATTCATGTCACCAACCACATAGATGCAAGTAGAAGGATTGTCCTGGATGAAGGCCATAACAAATGCCAATCTGCTAAGATACTCATCCTCATTTTGTGAGCACTCATATGGTGTGTATACGTTCAAAAATATTATCTTCCTATCATTACAACACAACTCAATCCCAATTGCCCAATCAACTCCTTATGACATTCACCATCTGATCATATTTTTTTGTCCACATTATGGCTACACCCCCTGGGATCCCTCCCCGAATGATTCTAGTAATTAAGTCAGTTGTTGACTCCCCAACACCATAAAAGTCCATATGCATTGAATTTAATTCTTCCAGATCTTGAATTGACAAGAACGTAATATATTTATATTGAAAGTAATACGTATAAAATATAACCTTATTTTCTGTGTCACATGACGTTACGTGACCGCTGTGGAAGGCGCGGTCATGTCATGCAAGTCTGAACCATTTAACCATTTTCTTTGACCAAGGAAGTACAGTGTCCTCATAAGTAGGGATGGGTACCTTTGACATTTGAATTGATTCGGTACTAATTCCTGGTACCTAGGAATCGATAACGGTACTTAACGGTACAAGTTTTAGATACTTTTGAGTGTTTAATATTTTAATTCTCTTTTATAATTAAATATATATTTTTCTCAATATATAACCGTATTTGATAAATATCACGATAAATAACATTCAACTGTTAAACTGAAGCAAACATCTTTACTGTGAACTAAATTTACTGTGTATCTTCATTCCTTTTGCCGTCCTTTTTCATTTGATTTTTCCTACTGGGAAGTGAGAATTTCCGAGGAGAAAGCAAACACACCATTAGCCGATAACAATGGTGGCAATGGAAGCTAATTTATCAAGCTAATATCATCTTAAACAGTTTATTTAGCTGCTGGAGCAGATTAAAACGATGATGCCTCACACTTAGATCGTTGTCGCTGGTTTAATCTTCACCCAATCACCCGTCGCATTTAGTAAAGTGAAGCCAAACTTTAAAGCGTGTTCACGTTCTTCTATTCGGAAATTCGGAGTTCTGAGGAGAAAGCGAACGCACCATTAGCGGAACGGAAGCTAAAATATCAAGCTAACGTTATCTTAAACATTTTATTTACTAGCCGGAGCAGATTAAGATGAGGATGTCTCACTTAGATCGTTGTCACTGGTTTCATCATCACCCAGTTACCCATCACATTTAGTGAAGTGGACCCAAGCTTTAGCGTGCGTTCTTTCTACCATGCTGCTCTGTTTACAACTCGCTCTCAGTGACCGACGTAACGCTCTTGCGCATGCACAGCTGTCTAGGCAAGTTCTCGTTATGAAGGCCTGGTACCGAAATGAGGCACCGTTTCAAATGACGTGAATCGGTGCTCAGTCGGTACTATGGAATTCGGTCAGTACCTTAAAAAGTACCGAATTCGGTACCCAACGCTACTCGTAAGCAAGGCCAGGCGCCTTGACATTGAGAATCACCCTCTGACCCGTTTCAATGCGTTTTAGACCCAATTTTTATGGTTATATGTTACAAAACCGCAAACATTTTTCAACAACTGGGTATCTTTGAATTCATTTACAACATTTCAAGGGATATTTCCAGAGATTAATGGTAAAAACTACACATTGTCTCTTTAAACTTGGAAGTGCATGAGACATTTCTTTTAGCTTTTCTCTGAACAAACATCAACAGTGAAAAGTAGGACTCATGTGAGATTGTGAGCAAATTGGGTTGGAAATTGTGATGTAAAAGTGTTCATTCAAACGGCATGTCAAACCTTTGGGAAATGTTCTAAATTAGTCAAAAATCACAGGGTGAACACTGCTGTGATCCATGCTGAGAAAACAGTGAGCATTTAGTTAAAATGTGATTAAAACTATTCAAACTGGTATTTTTTGCATTTATATGTTTTGATCCACTCAGAAAGAAAAGATCACATGAAAACAGAGTGGCAGAGAGTGGTCAGATGCCATTGTGTGCTCATAAATCAGAGTATTTACGAATGAGATAGTAGAGATTTGATCAGAATAAATTCATCCTGCAAACCACAGAGAGGAAGCGGAAGCAAACATGGTCACACCAGAATACTGATGAGACTTTTGCCAATCAAGAGCTCACCTCCAAGTTTCACACCTCTCTTAGGAGCTGCAACTTTTCTGTCCGTCATATTTTATTTTTAATGGTTCAAGTTCATTTGAACCCCTGAAACTCAGTTTGTGTCAGGGATGATTGCATAATTAAAGCAGTAAAACATTAGGTTTGGATTAATTAACATGGATTTTTATAACCTGAAGGCATCACTGCATCTTGAAATTTACATTTATTAAACTGGTAAGGGGAAAACCCCTGAAGACAGCTTGTTTGGCTACAAATTCACTTTAGAATCATTTTTGTTTTCTCTGCAATTGTGCTGAAGCAGAATAACAGATCTATATGTGGGTGCAGATGCTGCTTTCGTAAGTGTGTAAATTATATAGAGAGCTGCAGTGCTCATGTGTCAGAAAGAGAAGGTAAACCTAAATAATGTCAATTTGTTAAGAATGAATATAGAATAAAAATATTATAATTTTTCATTAAGTTGTATTGTAATATACAACAACTCTTTGACAACTTGATTATTATTATTATTCTGAGCTACTACAGCAATCAATTTCCCTCTGGGATTAATAAAGTATTTTTGAATTGAATTGAAATAATTTAAAGTTTCATTTAAAACTACAAGGAGCAAAACAGAAGAAGACACAAGTTTTAGAAACCTAACAGTAAAATCATGCAATAAAGAAAAGAAGGACAGGAAAACAATCTATTCATGTTGACAAAGTCAGAAGCAGAGAAAAACATTTTCTTGCTTCTCTGCCCTACTGATTGAAAGTGGAATTGCAACTGTCATAAACAACTATGCTGCAGCTTGCTGTAGCTAACACAAATAAAGCCAACTCTAATACGAGCCAGCTAATCCTTGAACAAACAATCTATAGCCCAATAGAATTATTAAATTAAACATTTGTTGAATAAAAAATAAAATAAAGCATCTTTTCTTCGTGGCTTCATGCAATAACATTAAATTTATAAATACTGTGTTCTTTTTTCATTAAGAGCCTCATCGTTTAATATGATGAATGTGCTCTGGAGAAAAAAAACAATTGTCACAGCTGGGATGATTATGACTGTGAGCGATTGCCAGTATTTAGCTGCACAGGGGCTGTAAAATGTTTTGTCTCCAGTTTTCATGCAGGAATGCTGAGGGGAAGCATTTGTCTTTATTGTGTTTCAATTTTATCTTTCGCTTCTGGCTTGTTTCCCAATTGAATGACCTCTCTTTCTCCAAAGTATGCATAAATTGAACAAAATGATTTCAACAAAGACCCGAACATTTCTGATTTCTGTCTGCTTCTCTTGTTGTAAATTGAAAACGCTTGAAATACTGTGAGGATTCATCTTTGTTGAGCTTAAAAAGTGTAACAGAGTGAAATTACTGTTTTCCACCTAAAAGTCATTTCCCCCCTCTCCTCAGCAAGAACTAATCTGCATGAGATATTGCTCAAGGTCTCATGCTCTGCTTCTAAACTGTTTTCTTTCCAGCTCAAGAGAAGAATGACGACAAAGGACTCTTTCTTTTTAATAAATCAAAGAACTCTATTTTTAATAAAGCTAATCAAACAAAGTGTTAGTCAATAATAAAAATGTGAACCAATCTGTGAAATGAAAATATTAATTACTTGATATTATAATCCTATAGAATATAATAAGTAATATAACTTTAAATGTTTCCACTAGAGACTGATTACACGTAATGCTTAAAAAGTCACATGACATATAGCTTTTACTGATCCATTCAGAACCTTCCAGGACGGATGCGAGGTGTGGTTTTGGTGGTGCTTGGTAAAGCTGTCCCCTTTTTGATTTGACCGTAAATCAAAACATCCTTATTATAAAACTATGCTCACGTCATCTTTAACGGGAGTTCAAAGCTTTCTAGAGAGGTTGTTGGAGTGGCCAATCCGTAACTTTCCTCTTCAGCCGAAAGAACCAACGACAAGCTGGATAAAATCTGTTGCTGTTCCACCTGCTGCAACGGTTCCTTTCAGAATAAAAGCTGAATCATCACGACCCCATTTTGGGTCTTGCTAGATGCCAATAAAACTGTCGTGACCTGGGAGCATCTCAAAGACAGGACTGGTCGGCAGTCGCAGCTGTGCTACAGGCTTTGGCTCCAGATAGGTCCAAGCTGGACCTCTACACCTCCTGATCTAGACGGGGACTTCCGCCAAGCGTATGGCGGTGTTATAAACCTCCAAGCCAAGCTTAGCGCGAAACATCATCTTCACTCCCAACAGAACTAATCGTTTCTCCGGATTTGCTGGTTCTGAACAACATTCCACACTACACCATTCTCAGTCTTACCTCACCTTAGTTACACCATACACCTAGTGTTAAAGTTAGTCGAGTTTTAATTTGTTTAGTAATAAATCTTTAAACTTTTAAAACTTGACTCACTCTCTTTTCTTGAAGTTCATACGAAGTGTTGCTCAATCCCTGCAATAAAAAGATCCAATCTCCTGATTAAATTTACTTAAAGATCCATTAAGGTGATATTTCATCCTTTGTGAAATTTCACATTTTATGGTTTCCAATTAAATGTAGGAATTTCTTCGTTACAAAAGCAAGGAGTGATTTCTTTTGAGACGAGTCAAAATCAGCATGACTTGAACTCAAGGCCTTCCACAGAGGACCCGAGTTAACTTTCAAAAATCTCAATTTGAAATAAAATAATAGCATTTTTATACTATTTAGCAGAATGTGAGTTGCAAAGTAAAGTGTTTATCTTGTGTTTCCCAGCTCAGCGTCTGAGAAAAAGGCTATTTCCTTTATCATGCATCATAGCTCGACTTTCCTGGGGAAAAAACCCCCAAAACAATTCTTTAACTTGACAAATTCTTCTGTCAATAAACATAAGAACAAATGAACTGCAGCAGCCAAGTGATCCCCCTGCTGGAGGTAATAAACTGGTTGCACAATTTATGCCTCTCGCCAAAACGCATCACCTGAGACTTCTTAAATGGATGGTTCAGCATTTTTAGGATATCAGCTGCATGCAGGTATATTTGATATTATCTTTTATACCGATACTCTTAATTTATGATTCCAATATAAACCAGTACCAATATATGCGGGTTTCTTCATGAAAGGAAAATAAAATAATTCTAGGTGTAGCGTTATGAAGTTTATAATGGTCTGCCCTTAACAGCTGCCCCTTCACACAGTACCATCGCCAAGGTCGGACGCTTGGTTCAGTATGTTTACATTCCAGGAGAAGAGGCAGAAGAACAGAAGAAGACCGCTTTTCATTGATTAGTCAAAGTACTTTATTGGTGATAAGCTAATCAAAGCATTTGTTGATCATTAATAATCAGGTGAATGATCTGTGAAATAAAGATGTCATGAGTTATGTGTTTAAATGAATAAACAGGGCTGCACCAGACACACTGATATGCATTACCATGGAAACGCATGACACATTGTTTTCAACCATAGACTGTACATACTGGACAAACGGATTCCATTGGCTTCAATAACACGTTTGTTGTCCATAATGGGAGGTGGCCACCACCGCCATTTTGACCGTGTCACAGGTTCCGTCCAGCCCAGACAATTCCATAAAAGGGAAGAGAGGAGGCGCTGAGGGTGTGGCTGTAAGGCTGGGCTCGAGTGACGACACCCAGGCGAACTAGCTACGAGCTAACCTGAAGCTAACCCTGGCTAACCCAAAGCTAAAGCGGAGGTGGGAGCCGAGCTAACGGATGTAGCCACCTAGCTTCAACCCAACCAGAGCTAACTGGAACAACCATCGACCTGAACCTTACACGGAGTTTAGGTGGAGGTTTTCTGCGCCTGTTCGTGAGAAGTACCTGTATTAAAAAAGTTTTAAATCGGTAAGTTTATAATTTATTTCCGTAATGAAAACATTTTGCTTTGAGCAAGTTTTCAGTACAGTTTTTTTCGGCGCTATCACTCCTGAGTCGCACCAGCCATTAAATGTATCATGAAGAAGAGAAAATATATTTAAGTCGTATTTTGGGGGGACATTTTATTATCTTTCTTACAAAATCTGAGACCAAGCGTTTCCCATTGCAACACAAGCACCGGTAACCATAACAGAATGAACAGCCAGCAGAGGAGAGGATGGCGGTGTTTCAAACCCTCCCGGCCGGCGTGGAGAGCTCATTCCTGGGCTGGAGCCGGCCCTCAGCACCCCGCCACAGGCTCTAACAGATGCTGGCGGTGTTTCATTTATTTCCAAAACGTAATACTTGTTTGTATTTTGTACAGCCAACTAGCCTTTATTCTGGACTCAGTACAATTTACCAAAAGTAAAAAGACATTATACAGATGAAGTAAGCACAAGATAACTTACTGGAAGACACAGAATTATCATCAGAACCAGAACAAGAGAGCCTGATAACAGTCATGTGAAAATAACAGTTAAAAAGTATGTATGTATAATAGAAATAAAAATATATTAGAATTAGTGTAACTCACTCTGATCCAAACAATAAATCAGCCATAGCTGATTAGTAAATATGACATGAGGTCTGGGAGTTTTTAAGTTTCATTCTTTTATTACATTTTTTTCTTAGATCTGTTAAAAGGTCACCATGGCAGCCTGTGTGTCAATGTCAGCTACACAAAGCAGCAAGTGTAAGTACCAAGTACTTGTCTTGACCACTTCATGAATGGTTTTGTACTTTAAACAGCTAGGCCAAACCCTTTTATTTTTTCCTCCATAGCCATTTAGATAATTGGAGACAGCTGAGTGAGGCGTGGTGCCCAGAGAGCTGCAGAGACAACCTTGGCCTCCCTGACGTCTGTGTCTCCTGGTTTGGTTGGGGCGGACCATCGACATACATACATGTGCCGACACTTTGCGCCCTGTTTTATAAAATGTAGTGTTAAAAATAAATGTTTTTGCTCAATTACTGGAATTTCTTTGGTTAAGACAAAAGTGAGGAATAATCATTTACAAGTTATTTGTACAACAGGCCCATTTTAAATCCCAACAGTTTCTTAGCAGACGATAGAAATGTGTTCTTTACTAACTTCACTTGGTTTGAAAATTTTACTAAAATAAACTTGAGTGCCGTATTGCAAAACCCAATCATACTTGTTATGTAAACATTAGCTTTGTAGATATTTTTTACAGATATATATTTGTGTGCAACAAAAAACAAACTTAAATAATTTGTCATTCTTTATTGAAAAACAACAAAATACAGGTATACAGAAGTGTGGGAAAATGATAATGTGAAAGTATTGCACTATAAATGAAGTGAGATGAGATGAAGGTGAGATGAAGGTGGACGCCAGCGGGCTGGACGCCGGACGAGGAAACCTGGAGACGGATCGCTCAGACAGGAAGGGAAGAGCTTCCTCTTACCTTGATGGAATTAAAGTTAGCCGTCGTCTGAACGCCCAACCGTACGGTCTGAGGTCAAAGGTCACAGGAAACACACACCAGTCAGCAGTCATACAGATGCATAAAGATAACTGTAGCCATGGCAACCAGCTGACATGTCCCCACTTTCACCAGCACCTGGTGCCTGCCGGGTCACCTGAATTCCTGTGTGATGTCAGCACGGTCGGCCGTGACTGCTGCCATCAGAGGTGACCTCTGATCAGCTGAATGAACTCACCTTCCAGGGTGACGCCGTGTTAGAGTCGGCTTCATCCTGTAAACAAACAAACAAACAAATGAGTGGTAACAAAAACACCACGTCTGGTTCTGGTGGAGGCGGAGGACAACATGCACCTTTCCAGGAGCAGAACCCAGATGTTTTTGTTGCTACAAACAGAGACGAGCAGAGTTAAACCAGGAAGTGAGAGGGACCAGCTGCTGCAGACAGGTGACGCTCACCTGAGCCTGAACCATAGGAGCCTCCTCAGCCATCAGACCTTCTGACTCCAGTTCAGATGCCACCTTGTTGATGTCCCTCAGACGGGACTCGTTGGCCTTCAGGTCCTGCAGGACAAAAGCACCTGCTGATTACCTTGTTGCTGTCGGGTTAACAGGTCTGGTGTTAGAACGTGGTGGATAAGAATGTTCTGACGGGCCGAGGGTTCTGAACTCACCCTGCAGGACTGGGCCTGCTCCTTCAGGGCCTGGATGCTGCTGCCGTAAGCCGACAGGTCCGACATCAGGGCCTCGTGCTTCTTCAGGAGAGCCTGTGGAGCAGAACATCAGAACCTTCAGCTCGTCTGACACAAGTGGAGCTTTCTCGCAGCGATGGTCCAATCGGATCCGCCACCGTAAAACAAACCCTGCTCAGTTCACCGCAGACGTAGCTCTGCGGGTGTTTAGTGGAAAAGCGTGAGCCTTCTGCCGGCTGCCATGTGTCATGGCTGCTCTGCAGCGGGAACACACATCACAGCTTGTAAACCGTTTGAAATAAGAGCGACGGGAACACGTTTGTCATCACTTCCTGTGCGAGGCCAGCACTTCTACCCCTAACCCATGAGACGCTCAAACGAGCAACGACGTCTGGTTGACAACCGAAGGAAATGACATACAGAAACACTAATTATGAATGACTGGAAAGAGAGCAAAGAAAAGCGATTGGAGTTTCTCAGGAAGGGACTTCCATACCTCGGCCAAGTCCTCGTCTTTCCCTTAGTCTGGACTTCCAACGATGGGCTCCTTCTCCCTCATCCAGGACTCGGCCTCATTAGCATCCGCAAAGTACTGCTGGGCCTGCAGAGAGTCCTCCAGGTCCTGCCTCCTCTGGGACGCCTTGGCCTTCAGCGTGTCCCAACGTCCATGAAACTCCCACAGTTTAGTCTTCACTTCCTCACCAGCGAAGTGACCTGGGCCCAAAAAAAGTGAACCAGAACCTGCAGACACCTCAGAAACATGTCCAGACCTGCTCTACCCTCCTCCACCATGGTCTCTCCTTTCTGGGTGACAGCCTTGATGCGAGGTTCATGACCTGTGATCTCAGCCTGCAGAGCCTGGTGCTTCTTCAGCAGGTTCTGGACACCAATCAGGTCCTTCCCTGAGGACACATGTTAGAGTTCAGCATTATGCAGTAGACAGACCAGTTTAACCCAGGGGTTTCTTTCTTCTACAATCTGCTCTTTAACTGTACTATTTCCTGCTATTTCAGCTGTTAACTTTATTTTTTCTCCAAGTGTTTTTCTCCCCAGAAGAAGCTACAATGGTGTTCTGCTGAGCTGTGGTGGCCTCATGGAGGGGGCCATCGGCTAGCACACTGCTGCTAACCACTTAAACATTCTCCCTCTCCTGATAGTAACATTTTACTTTCTTTGATGTTGGATGTGCTACTACTAGTTTACCCGTTTAATTATAGATTCACTAGGATAAATACAATAAAGTTTATCTCTCGCCAAATAGAATATTTACTGTGGCGAGCCCGTGAAGAGGTGTAGGAGAATGCGACAAATTTGTCTGTTAAAAAGTCTGTTATGTACAAAAAACACAATATCATCACACTATTTTGGACCGATACATGACGGTCAGGTCCGGCTTGGGGAGAAAATATGACACGTCTTTCAGGATGGACTTCATCTTTGGTAGCTGGCGAAGCCGGGAAAAGCAGGATCTAACCACCTGGCTAATGTGAGAGTCCATCCGCATCTCTGGGTCCAAAACCACCCCCAGGTTAGTGATGGTTGGCTTCACTAAGCTGCAAAAACAGGGTTGCAGGACAGGACTAACTGCAGTGGGAGAGGGAGGAACAAATATTCCAGTTATAAATATCAGGGATGCACCGATGGATCGGCATTTGATCGTAATCGGCCGATAGCGCCCCTATCGGTTTTGATCGGAATTTTCAAAATAGATCAAAGCAAACCGATCAGGTAGGGTTGTCACGGTAACTAGTGTAGCGGTAAACCCCGGTAAAAAAAAAAGTTGACAATAATAATAACCGTCTTGTTTTTTAAAAAACTATATTATCTTGGTGGGTTTACCGTGGCTGCGGTGTAGGCGCGGTGACCCTAACCAGCCACCGTATCATCTGCTGAAGTTGCCGGCGGCTCATGCACGCTTTGTTTACAACAAAACTTTCTTGAAGCTAAAGCTGAAATAATGGTCAAAGGAGGAGACGGCAGTGCTCAGGAGGGCATTTATTATCCCTCAAAGAAGACAAAGTCGGAAGTACGGGCATATTTTAGATATTTGAAGAATGCCGAGGGAGTTTATAGAAGACGGACGGACGGCTATCTTGTTTGCAGCACGAGCAGAAAAAGTGTCTGTGAAAGGCAGCAACGCTTCATATCTCATGACACATCTGCGTGACCATCACCCACATCTCTGCAGTCAACGCAAGGCAAGTTAACGTTAGCGTTTTAGCTAAAATGCGTGATCCGAGGATTTGGGTTGAGGGAGAATGCAACGAGTCGCTATATAAAGCAGCCGCAGCGCCGCTACCTGCATATAAACCGTGTCACGGACACCCCCATGTTGAAATGACGCTATGCATTACGGGGCTCCCAGGGGCAGATAAGAGTTGGTCTCTCCCCGAGAATAATTGTGAATTCAACAGTGGTTACTGCCTGATGACATTTTCCCAAATCTGCAAAGCTCACTGGAAGGACACAAACCAAGGACAATATTTTCCTGATATACGGATTGCTCAAGTAAGGGTAAAAAAGTATCTGATTAGAAGGCTACTTGAGTACTGAGTATCATCTGATCTAATATTTTTAAATGATGACATCAAACAGACATAAAATAAGAAGTTATGGGCAAATATTGGTATTTTAAAGACTAAAGGGAAAAAATGTAAAAAAGTAAACAACATAATTACAAAATAACACATTTTAGGCAAAATTTAGACACAAATTGAGGACAATATTTTCCTGATATACAGGGTTTATTTAATTGTGTAAAAATGTAGCACGTTTAAAAAAAATACCGCGATAGTACCGAAAACCGTGGTAATTTTGGTCACAATAACCATGAGGTTAAATTTTCACACCGTGACAACCCTAATACGGACCATTTTAGATTAGGTTACATTTCCTTTATTCCCAGATTATGTAGTTTGTAGCACTCATTATAATGTAGAAAATTTCTGGCCAATCCACGTGATCGTGATCGGTATCGGTGATCAGCATTCTTTTATATCGGTATCGGTGATCGGCAGCAAAAAACCTGATCGGTGCATCCCTAATAAATATTAAATATTTGAACAAATAAATATTTGTTAAAAGGAAGAAACTGATGATGACTTTAAGATTAGAGGAATGTTCTAGAACGGGTCTGGAACCAACGATGGCCCTTTGGATCAAATTTGGATTAAAAAAATAGCTCATGATTTTATTTATGGATGGAATAAAAATACAGGTTGTAAGCATCTTCTCAGTATCTTCATGTTGCACGACTTTCCACAGCAGGACACAAAAACTGCCAGAATTATGATTAGAAAGATTTACGTTTTAATCTCAGAATCCCAACTTTTCCCAGAATCTTCACATTATTCTATGAATTCAGAGAAAATATACATTTTTCAGAGGTCTCGATCCCCTGTTGTGGATATTTCTCAAAATTCAACCATTTTTTCTTTTCAAAAGCTTTAGTAAGAGTTTGGACTCTAAACAAGTTTTACTTTGCAGACTGCTTGTCTACACCTTCATCAGATCTGCTCATAATAAAACATTTGGGTTATATTTAATGTCTAGAGAAGATGCTCTTCCTGGGCATTAAGTTATCAAACACAGATAACGTTTTTTTACCATAATTTTAACTGCTATCAGCTGATAAAAATAATAAAAAACAGCCTGATCATTAAAGGGGTGTAAGTGAAACCGCGCGGATCACACAAACCATCATGCTGTCTATATGACTTTGAAAATATATAGTTTAATTACAGTTTGATTTATTTGACATCTGTATAATGTTTATTATTTTGTTTTTTCCCCCTAAATGCCTAACGTTTTAGTTTTACATGAATATTAGTCATTCATCACAATACATAAAGTTACACATTTTAAATTTTAATAGGGGAAGACTGCAGGAGGGAGCGGTAAAATACAGAAATCCCCAGCAAAAACAAGAAACTTTACGAGTCTGATGAAACCCGCTGGAGTTCCTTCAGCAGGCCTGGTGGCAGCTACAACGACCCAGTGGCTGTGCTTGGTCAATGTTATCCAGCTCAGTCCGGCTCAGCCGTGAACGAGCCGAGGCGACATCCTGCTCTGCTTAAGAAGAAGTGTTATTTTCAACTTCAGAAGAAGCGTCCGTGTTTTACGCTTTCTCAGAGACATGTCACGTTGCTAAGTTGTTACACGTCAATAGTGCAGCATAGCCTGCTGGAGGTTTTAAGGGTTCAGATGAAAACACCCTACCACTCAGGCTGCTTACACATCTATATTAAGTTGTCGCTGTTGCGCTCACGCCGTAATACAGTATTAGATGCGGTTAAAGTCAGACATGAAAAACTCCACGAGCGGTCAGACCGCGCAGCAGCTAGGCGCAGCAAGTAGGCGCCGGATCGGTCAGGCTGCCCGGCCTGACCGCTGGGGATTACCGGATGGAAGAATGGACACAGAAGTCTCCCTCTTAGCGCTCCGTCATATTTCAACCCATTTTTATCTTAAATGCACTGGGTTTTACCCTATTACCCATCTAAATATGGCCTATTAATTATTTTACCGTATTTTACATTAAAATTTCAGGGTTAAACAGTACATGCTACATGTTAAACTGATAGTTAGCTAGCTACTTCGGTAAACTCAGCTAGTTTAAAGGCAGCAGTGACATAAAATACGAATATAGATTTTAACTTACCGAAAAAAATGAAGTGGAGACTCCTTGGACGCTCTATTAGTGCAATTAATACCACTGCAAGTCATTTTGTCCAACAATTGCACCAATAATATCCAAAACAGAATTCACAAGCACAGAGACTCAAAATCCCGTAACAGCTTCCAGGAGGGGCCGAGGCTGTACTGAGGCCTTTCCACGGAGCTAGCTCTGTGGTCACGTGGGTCTGAGGCGGCGGTCACGTGTGTCGGATGCTCATTAATTATACAGAATTTTAGGCTTTCAATACACTTAAACAGAAGAGTGAGAAAAAAATTCACCCCCCTCAGAGTTGTCATGAGTATAAACTAGATAATTTAGACAAAAAACATGTTTTGGTACCAGGCTGTAAACATGTTTATTTCTGCTGTGAAATCGGCATTTTTAACATGGGAGTCAATGAGGATTTGCTCGCTTCTGACACCAGCCCCCCAGCGGATGAGGGTGGAACTGCAATTTTTCTTACTTCCGGGTTGGGACCATTTTTAGAGAGGCATTGTGGGGGCTTGTTTTCAACCAATCAGAACTTTCGTCTGTGGTAGGGCAGAATCTGGTTTGTTTATGAAAGTAGTCCAATCCGGTTTACTAAGATTCTTAAACAACTGGGAGATATAAAAAGAAGGCAACGCCATTTTAGGTCAGTTCCACGTCAGTTCCACGTTAAGCAGTTACATGTTAAACTCAGCTCCAGGACATCCGAGTTCCTAAGGATTTCCATCGTCATCATTAAGAAGTTGCAGACTGGCCAGCTGTACTTCCTACTTTGAGCTGAAATCTGCCAAGTTGGAGATTTTCCGTCGTTTGTACCAACGAGACAACGTTCCTTCAAAATAAGAGTGAACTTGCTAACGCCTGTCGACTACGACCGGAGTTATCCTCAGACGGGCGTTGTGTGCTGCGACCGCTGTTTCAACCAGCTCCAGTACCCATGAATGCCCGAAGACCTGGCAACTCCTGATCTACACGGGAGACTCCCTACGGTACGTGGTCACGGCACAAAATGGCGGCTCATGTCATCAGCAATCGAAGCCTCGTGGTAGCTTAGTCATAACAACCAGATCCGCTACTCAGCCCAGAGATTCTGAACAAAACACACACACACACCAACACGAAACATCCAAATCCATATGCATTCATCATTGAGATAGTCCTGGTAGATTGTAAGAATTTATAATTATAGAAATTAAAGATTCTGAAACGATCCCAACTCTCTCTCTTTTCTTGTCTCTCAGTCAATACAAAGTGTTTAAGTAAACTCCCTGATGATAAAAACAACCACTTCTGATTGATTACTTAGATTGTATAAATATACCAAATCAGGTAATTAAATTATCTAATTGCAGTATATAAATACACAACTTCAAATCACAACATAGGTAACTAGCATCACATATATGCCATGACTTCCAAGGAGCAATGCTAATTCAACAAGGTTCTGTTTTGTAACAATGTAGATGACCTACTGGTCAGAGGACAGGTCCTGTCTCATGGAGAGGAGTTTAAGTAGGTTTGTCTTTGGATGCTACTCACAAGTAAGGTGGAGCAGTAATGCAGGTGCCTAACTGGTCTGCTGGAAGAAGATTTAGATTAATCAGTAAGTCTAAGTTCCAGCCATCACCCATGGACGGGGGAGGTTTTAAACTAACGTTAGAGTGAGGTCCATGTTTGTAGGAAAACATTACAATCATTGTCTATAAGTATTTACATTTTGAGGGAGTAATTACAAAATAATAATAGCAATTGATTTACAGATTTCAACTAAATTTGTAAGATAACTCTTTTGCAAAAACAAAATGCATAGATATAGTTTCTATATTAGTGTAATTATAATAGAGGGTAAATTGCTTAAGAGGTATTTTGTTATTATTACCACCACTTGTGACCAAAGCTATAATACTCTATATAAATAGAATATCCCCTGCCTGGTCTTAGTATGATTAATTAGAAGATCCTAGGATTCTTTTAATTATTAAGGAATCGTACACACTTCGCTTTGATTCAAGAAACAGTCAGGTTTATAAACAAAGTAAGAATTTATTTTACAAACACCTAAGACTTGACAAATGGTTTAAACTATTATTTACTGTGAGTGGATGCAAACTAAGATGGTGTCTGGAACCTACGTGTGAATATTGTATTCAGAATCTCTGTTCTCAGAGCTGAGTTCTGGATGGAATGAATTTGATTTGCAAATAAACTATAAAGATGTTATTATCAGAACCACATTCAGACGCTATCTCGCTGTGTCTACCTCACCCATTCTGGAAAACCCCGTTGGATCCGAGATGTCCCGGGGTCGACGACCCCACTGCACCTGGCTCGTAGAAAAACCTTGATGCGAGAGATGCGGGCGGTGTGAGCATGCGCTGACGGCCGATCACCGGATACACGGCAGCGTTTGAAGCTGATGGCAGCTCGTTAACAAACATCCACAAACAATTAAGACACATTTTCGCCTAATTTATTTACTGACAACGCAAAAAATAATCTGGTAAGTATAACTCACTCAATCTGGAGGTAAGTGAAGATAATTCAGAAAGTTTACTAAATTATATTGACGAAGTTTTCGAGTTATTCGTCATGGGTCCGAAGAAATCAGCAGCTGAGGCTGAAACACCTGCTGGGACCAAGAGGAGCCATCCTCAGGACTCGCCTGAGGCCTCATCTCCCCGGAAAGACGTATTAGAATTATTAGATTTTATTGATAAACGGCTTCTGGGATTTGAGGGGCGACTTCATCTGCTCGAGGTTCTTCACCAGGAGTTTCAGAACCTCCGAACATCTCTGGAGTTCAGCCAGGAACAGGTTGAGCGGCTCGCTGCTGAGAACGCGTCTCTGCGAAAGTCCGTCTCTTCCCTGGAAGAGGGAATGACGCGGATCACCCTGGACAACAAGACTCTGAAGGAGACGGTTTTGGACCTTCAGGCCCGCAGCATGAGGGATAATTTGGTGTTCGCAGGTCTGCCGGAGCAGACGGGAGGGGCGGAGAACTGCGAGCAAACAATAAAGAACTTTCTTCAGACAGAAATGAAGATACCCGAAGAAAAAGTTAAAAACATCACATTTCACCGGGTACATCGCCTTGGAGCTAAAAGAGGAGACAGCAGAAGACCTCGTCCCATCGTGGCTAAATTTGAACATTTTAAGCAGAAGGATCTTGTTAAAAGTCACGGAAGAGAGCTCAAAGGAAAAGATTTCAGCGTGAATGATCAGTTCCCGAAGGAGATTCTTGATCGGCGCAGGGTCCTCTTTCCGCTGCGTAAAAAGTTTATCCAGGATGGGAAGAGAGCTGTCATCTCGGTGGATAAGCTTTATGTGGACAATAAACTTTACAAGGAGCGAGGAGTGACTGACTGGCAGTTTTAGCCCAACATCAGGTCAGACCAGGGCTGGACTGGGACAAAAATTCAGCCCGGGCATTTTGACTGGAGACCGGCCCATCACCTGTTTTTTTTGGAAAAGACATTAAGCCTTACGCTGTTTCTGACACACACCAACGTTATTGGTAGTATTTATGTATCAATCTAATAAACGTAAACCTACACCATCCTTCCTATCCTGGTATTCTAAAAAAGTAGGGTTGGGGGTAACTGATTATTTTTAAAATGATTATTCTGATGATTATTTTATCGAATAGTCGACTATTCTAATGACTATTTAGATGATTAATCTAGCGATTACTTTTCTATTGCACAATTAATAAAAACCAAAAAATTCTCAAATAAATTCCTCCAAAAAATTGATAAGTTGTTACTGTAAGAGAATAAACACTACAGGCCTTCCATTTTGTATAACACTGCTTTTATTGTGTTGCGGTTGGTTATGTTCTGGTGACGTGTAGAACTTGGGAGTGCAGGCTGCTGCCTGAGAGGTGGTTGGATACGGAGTGTCTCCATGCTGCTTTGTTTTGTTCACTTATGTGCATGAGGCAAGTGGTGTTACGACCCTTCCTGGGGAGTCACGTGTTTCTCCTATTTTAACTGTAAATCCTTCTAGCTGTTATATTTATAACAAGAAACAGATATTCGGACGGAATATTTTCATGTTTATTCGAATATGATTGTGGAACACACCCAGCATCATAATAAATGAAGTAATATTTATGCCAATTTAAGCCTTTATGGGTGACCAGGACTCTGTGATCAATTTTTGGCAAGGGAAATTATCATTTGTTGCCATTTTTGAGGTGTTTATGAATGTGGAAGACACCCAGCATCCTGTGATGGCACTAATAACATCAAGAGATAATAAATAAGGTAATATTTAGGTCAATTTAACCCTTTACACGTGACCAGGACACTGTAATCAATTTTTGGCAAGGGAAATGATCATTTGTTGCCATTTTTGAAGTGTTTATGAATGTGAAAGACACCCAGCGTCCTGTGATGGCACTAATAACATCAAGAGATAATAAATAAAGTAATATTTAGGTAAATGTAACCCTTTACACGTGACCAGGACACTGTAATCAATTTTTGGCAAGGGAAATTATCTTCTTTTTTTTTCTTTTCTTTTTTTTGTTGCCATTTTTGAAGTGTTTATGAATGTGAAAGACACCCAGCATCCTGTGATGGCACTAATAACATCAAGAGATAATAAATAAAGTAATATTTAGGTAAATGTAACCCTTTACACGTGACCAGGACACTGTAATCAATTTTTGGCAAGGGAAATTATCTTTTTTTTTTCTTTTCTTTTTTTTGCCATTATTGGGGTGTTTTTGATGACACAGTAGGCAGTATGAGTACAGTAACATCAAAAGATAATACATAAAACCCTTATTTGGTCAATTTTAGCCTCCATGAAAATCTTAGCGATTCAATCACTTTTTGGCAAGTAAAATGCCATTTTAGTTGTCTACAATTAAATCATCAATAAAGAATTTAAAGATATTTTGAGGCATTTCTTATAGGTAAACGGGAGGGTGTAGTCTATTTGGCAAGTGACAATCTTAATTTTATGTGCTGAAGTGCTTTTATCTTGTTACTTTTAAATAGAGCAACGTAATGTTTAGATAGCAACCTACACAGTGTCATTAAAGTCAATGCTTGATCATTTTAAATACTTTTTTTCAAGTAAAAATGTGCCCCAAACTAGTTAACTATGGCTCCATGTCAAGTGGACTAAAGAAAGGAAGGGGAAAAAATTAAATCGCTGGAGAATTGTTTATTTCCATTTATACAACGTTTACATTCAATACAGGGTGCCATTTTACATTGTTTATTTATTTTTTTAGTATCAAGGCTGTAACATAAAGAAAGCCAGTTCTTACCACAAAGTTTGTGGCACAAACCATCTTTCAATCGCAAATATTGCAAAAAGGATTAATATATCCTCATTGTGAACGTTTAAGACAAATAGCAACACTTAAAACAACTTCCGAACTGGAAAAACTAATGTGGCAAGGTGCAGAAAGGAGTGCCCGGGCAGGATTCGATCCCCAGACTCACGGGTGAGAGTCATACGCTCTAACCAGTCAGCCAAAGTGACATCTCCTTAGCCTAGTAGCCAGGGCGCATGATCAATCGGGACATTGTGACAGGACGCTCACACGACACAAGCACATCTTCCTCCCTCTTTCCACAAGCACGTCCTCGTGCTCCCGCGCAGGGTGCCACAAACACTGCCACACTAATATCCGCGATAAACATCTGTTTAAGTACCGGAAGAGGTTATCTTTGCTTTCTGAATGTCCATATTGCTAGATATGCCGAGTTTTAGGGCGAAATCCTGGGGAATTTTGTCTAGAAATGCAATTGCCTAACCGTGCGCGATCCCGCGGTGGCTAATCATTTTTTGGCAGCGAGTCAATTTATGGCACAACACCGGCTCGGGTTTCTCCTCCTCCTCCCTCTTTTCTTCTCCAACCTGTCGCTGGGCTGAGGCTCCATCACTTCCTAAATTTATTTTACTTGAACCTTCACTACCAAACAACTGTGAGATTTTAACACATGTGCCAGTTTCTTTTTTAGTCGAATTTTCTCCGCTCCTCCTTTCCGTTTTTTGTTCTCCATTTTGTAAAGCTCGTCTGTCTGTTTACTGAGATTCACAAACAACTGGCGGGTGCATCAGACCTCTGGCTATTGGTCCAGCCCAGAGTGTATTATTACCAATTGGCCAATCCACCAACTTTTATGAGGCGTCGCGTGGGGCGGCACGGGCAAGTTGTCCGCAACAACTAGAGGCCAGGAAAAAAAAAAAAAAAAAAACAGACACCGGCCCATAAAAGATGAAAGGGTCGGCCCAGCGGGCAGTTGCCCGCTATGCCCTATGGTCAGTCCAGCGCTTGGTCAGACATTTATTATTCTTATCAGGATTCACTGGGTTTGATCACGTCAGGATTAAACAGCTGCTAAATCCGTTTTGTAGATGATAAGATCAGCTGTTAATCACCACCCCACACCCCTATCACCTTTTCTTTTTAGTTCTTACTTCTTTTTTAACCTGTATCTGTACCTTCCCTTCCTTTTTACCTGCTTCTGTACCTTTACACCTGTATGGCACAACCACACAACTTTCCAACACTGCGTCAGACTCGACACACACACACACACACGCACACACACATGCATGCACATGCACACGCACATGCACGCGAACACACACATGCACACACACACACACACACACACACACACACACACACACACACACACACATATATATATATTAAATTCACAGCACAATATCATAATTTACGCGTCAAATAATACAACCACAAACACTGTTGGATCTTTATTATTATTATTATTTACTTTTTTGTTATTTATTAACATACTATTTATACATTTATATACTTATTCCATCTTATTCACATGAAGGCGTCATATTTTAGCTACTCACACACACATCTATGGGTGCACTAAGGTTTGTCTCATGGAATGTACATGGGGCTGGCTCCATAGAGAAGAGATTAAAAATTTTTGATCAGTTAAAAAGAGTGCAAGCAGACGTAATATTGTTACAAGAGACTCATAGATCTGCCACATCCGCAGATGAACTTAAAACACCTGAGTTTCCCAGCATGTTCTCTGCCTGCTATAACTCTAGGCAAAGAGGTGTAACTATTTTAATACACAAAAACATCAATTTCACAGTATTGGACACAGTTTCTGATCCAGAGGGTAGATTTATAATGTTAAAATTATCTGTACAGAACCAACGCTTATGTATCGTCAGCATATACTGTCCAAATATTGATGACCCTCCATTCTTTCATAATTTTTTCTCTGTACTCTCTGAACACTTAGACTGTCCACTTATACTTGGAGGCAATTTTAATTTTTGGATGAATTCTTCAACAGACTGGCTCAGTACAGCTGGGACTCAGCGCAATTGGCAATCCACTAACATAGTTAAACAGTACATGAGTGATTATGGGCTTTGTGATGCATGGCGATCTCTTCATCCTAACCGCAGAGAGTATACTTTTTTTTCGCACGTCCATCACTCTCATTCACGTTTGGATTATTTTCTAGTCAGCAGCTCATTGTTGGCTGACAATTCAGACACTGAGATACACCCCATAGTTGTCAGCGACCATGCTCCAGTTTCTTTAACTCTGGTAAATAAAAAGACAATCCCACCAAGCAAAAACTGGAGGTTTAATACATCACTGCTTAAAGACGAAGGTTTTATAGATTTTTTTAAAAAGGAGTGGGCTTTATATTTAGAACATAATGACCTGCCTGGAACATCAGCATCTATTCTTTGGGAGGCAGGAAAGGCAGTGATGAGAGGTAAAATAATCTCTTTCTCATCACATAAGAAAAAAACGGAAAACAAACGTATTCAGGAGATAGAAGAAATCATCAAGTCTTTAGAGGCGTCCACAGAAGAAGAGTTAATGAGCAAATTACGTAAAGCTAAATTAGAACTTCATGGAATTATTGACAAAAAGACACAATTTTTAGCACAAAGACTACGAATAGAAAACTTTGAACATAGTAATAAATCAGGTAAATTTTTAGCTAGCCATTTAAAAATAAATAAAGAGAAAACTACCATATCTGCTGTTAAAGACTCAACCGGGAATATAGTATATGACCCTGAAAGAATAAACAACACCTTCAGAGACTTTTACCAAACGTTGTACTCACCACAGATAAACCCATCAGATAATGAGATCAATGAGTTCCTTGACAGGATAACATTTCCTAAATTATCAGACAGCCAAGTTACAGTCCTGGACTCGCCACTAACATCAGCGGAGCTCCAGGAAGCCCTTAAATCCATGACGAATAGGAAAGCTCCAGGTCCAGACGGGTTCCCAGTAGAATTCTACAAAGAATTCTGGATCATTCTGGCTCCAATATTTTTCAGAATGGTGAGGGAAATCGAAGAGAGCAGCAGATTACAGCCGAACATGAATTCAGCCAATATTAGTCTCTTGTTAAAACCAGGCAAAGACCCAGCATTTCCAACCAGCTATCGCCCAATTTCTCTTATTAATGTTGATCTCAAAATAATTTGTAAAGCCCTGGCCAAAAGATTAGAGAAGGTAATCCCCTTCATAATACACCCTGACCAAACTGGTTTCATTAAGGGTAGACAATCACCCACAAATTCACGTAGATTACTTAATTTGATAGATTTCTCTTACAGTAGAAACATAGAAACTAGTATATTATCTCTAGATGCAGAAAAAGCTTTTGATAGAGTTAACTGGAAGTTCTTATTTGCAACTTTACATAAATTTGGTTTTGGGAACTTCTTCATAAACTGGCTACAAACATTATACAGTTCACCAACAGCACGTGTCAGGACGAACGACCAAATATCAGCTAGCTTCTGTCTTCAGAGGGGGACCAGGCAGGGATGCCCACTCTCCCCCTCACTATCTGCTATCTTTATTGAACCACTAGCAGCAGCAATTAGGCAAACAACAGATATTAAAGGGATAAAGTGTAAGAAAATAGAACATAAGATCAGTCTTTATGCAGATGATGTTTTACTCTTTCTCCAGAATTCTCAATCCTCTCTCTCCCAAGCAATAGAACTGATAAACTCTTTTTCCAGAGTTTCAGATTACTCTATAAACTGGTTAAAATCCACAGTTCTACCAATTAATTTCTCATTTGTCAATTTGCTTAATACACAATTGGAGTCAGGGAATATCACATACCTGGGAATTAATATCTCTCCCAAGTTAGCAGATCTAACCAAACTGAATTACATCCCACTTTTAAGGAAAGTGGAAGATGATCTTGCAAGATGGAAACCCTTACCAATATCACTCATGGGGAGAGTTGCTACAATTAAAATGATGGTCTTACCCAGAATAAATTACTTATTCTCGATGATCCCAAACAAACCTCCAGCTGACTGGTTTAAATCTCTGGACTCCTCAATTACTAAATTCCTTTGGCAGGATAAACCTCCACGAATTAGCTTAAAAACGCTTCAGAAGACCAAAGACAGAGAAGGACTGGATTTACCCAACTTTTATTATTATTTCTTAACCAACAGGCTGCAATATATACCAAGATGGTTGCAAGATAACCCATTAGACGAGTCCTGGTTAGATATAGAACAGACACTTTGCAATACGATAGAGCTTTCAGACTTACCATTTATTAGCCCAAGCATAAGAAAACATGAAAGCTTCAAAAGTATTAGTATCAGCACCTCTCTGACAGCATGGTGGGAGTATCTTAAAATGACAGAGTCTTCACTAGTACCATGCAGACGCACACCTATCTGGAACAATCCTGACATTTTGCAAAACAACAAAATGATGAACCTTCCAGACTGGAAAAATAAAGGAATCCTATACCTGGAACACATATATGAAGGACTGGACTTCATCCCATTTAATCAAATAGTTTCCCAATTTGGAATGGATAAGAATAGCTTTTTAGAATATCACCAAATTAAATCTGTAGTCAAACAAAAATTTAAGCTCAATAAAATAGAATTACAAACACCACCAAGGGTATTAGACTTTTATAATCTCAAACCTCCCAAACTACTGTCTAAAGTATATAAGACACTGTCCAAAATAGACGATAAAATTGCAATCCCTATTGAAAAATGGGAGGTGGATCTATCAGTTAGCTTTGACCAGGACTTCTGGTCCCAAACTTGTTTAAAAACTTTTAAAATGATCAGACACCCCAATTTACAATTAATTCAGTACAAAATTCTACACAGAGTACACTATACAGGTCATTGGATGTTCAAGATGGGGTTTGTGTCGTCTGACACCTGTACACACTGCACAAACAACATTTCTGACAATTACATTCATGCACTGTGGTCCTGCCCACCTGTCCAGGAATTTTGGGGTAGAGTATGTGAGGATCTGTCAAAATGTCTGAAATGTCATATCCCAACTTCCCCCTCTCTTTGTTTACTGGGACAGCTGCACGATGTCCCGATTGCAACATCTTTGGTTCACGTGGTTCTGACTGCCATATGCATCGCTAAGAAAACTATCCTTTTGAATTGGAAAAATAGAGAAAGTCTCTGCATTAACCAGTATAGAAATCTTTTGTTAGATCATATTGCACTTGATATAGCCTCTGCTTCCACTTCAGATGAATCTCTCTGGGCTCCTTTGATTGGTTCCATCACATAGCGAGGGTGGGGGGCCATTGATGTTGTCCTGCGGGATGGTGTGGGTGGGGGGGTGTGGGGTCTGAGTTTGGAGTATCCGGATGTTCCCTGGAGGTGGGTTCACTGGGGGTGTCTGGGACTGGGGGGCTGTTGCCCCCCTCTGGAGGTGCTTGGGTTGCCTCGGGGGGTGGACTACTGGCGGTTGTGAGTGGGGCCCCTTGGGGATCTTGGCGGCGGCCATGGGTCACTGCCTGGCGGCTGCAATACCCCTGGGCGGGTCTGGGTGGGGGCCTGGGGGCTCGGGGTGTGGGGGTGGCCGGCCCCGTGTGGGGATCTGGGCGGGGCCTTGGGGGTCGGGTCCTGACATGTATGCTGCCGGGAAGAAGGCAGGAACACTCAGCAGTGCCTGGCCCGGGTTCGGGGGCATCAGGTAGACCTTGGCTCCTCTGCCGTTCCATCACAGGGGAGGGGGAGGTCCAGGACGGGGAGGACCAAACCTTACCTGGATGTCCCATGTCTTATATATTCTGGAAGTTGTGCAAATGCAGGGGTGGCCATAGATATTCTGCTGGGATGGGGCTGGGTTGGTGCCCTCGGACTCCGTGAGGCTTTGTAATGCTGCTGCTTTGGGCCTGGCAGGATGGGCTGGGGTCTCCATGCCCTGGGTGGCAGTTTGACAACAGAGGTGCCTATTGGGGCCAGTAGGGGAGCTGGCTCCCTGGAGGGCTAAGCCCAACCAGCCATTCCTCCCCATCCCCGCATATTTCTCTCCTCCTGCTCCCTCACATCATCACACAAACATACACATAGGACCTTGGGGGGTGGGCAAGTCAGGGAGTGCGGGTATGGACCCCATTTCCGCATTCCTGTGGCAACCTGCCCCCCAATTTTATTTGCACCTTATACACTTCCACTGACGACATTCCACACAAACACACACTTAGGGCCTTGGAAGTGAGCACATTCAATGGCATTTGGCAGGGGAATATTTCAGCCTCCTCCCGAGTGCCGGTGCCCACTTCCAATTTTAAACCGCACTTAGACACTGATGGCTGAGGGTGTAAGTGGGGTGGTGCGGTGGCATCAGCTGGCATATGCCGGATGATGCCCGCACTGCCCACTCACCACAGCCATGGAATACACCTCATGATCACACAACACTATATTGGAGCAGGTGGAGGGAGACTAGGGGTCTTAGCCACCTCTGTTGTTGCTAGGCTTCCTGGGGCTGGAGGCTAGGAGGGAGATCTGGCCGTCTGGTTGGGGTCTGGGGTGGTGGGTTGCTGTGCTCAGCGTTGGGCGGGGGAGCCTGCTCATCAGCACCCCAGCAGAAAGGGTCAAACTCTGGTTACCGGTGATGGTTGTACTCCATGTGCAGCAGTACCGGGACCAGAGTTAATAGGGTGTGTATGGGGAGCATGAGTGAGTGTCCGGCGTGCATTTTTGTAAGTCTTGGGTTGTATGTGCATGTGTGAGCATGAGGGAGGGAGTGTATGACTGTGTTTGTGTATGACTGTATATGTCAGGTGGGGCCTTTGGGTCCTCCCCTCTCCTGGAACTTCTCTTGATGATATAGATCTCTGTCCCCCCTCCCCCTGCCACACCTGGTGTGGGGGCTTGTGCCATGGTCTGCCTGAGTGTTCGTGGCAACCAGGTCTGGGGGTTTAAGATTTTGGCATCTGCCTGATAGATCCCGGTGGCTGCCTGGTGGGGTCTGGGTCCCTGGGCTCTGCTGGGTCCCCGGCGGGGGTGGTCACCCCTGGGTCCCGGGTCGCTGGGTCCCGGGCTCGGCCGGCTAGGGGGTGGGAGGCTGCGGGCGGGCCTGTGGGCTTGCCGCTGATATCTCCAGGGACTCTGCCGGCTGCTGGTTGTGGCCCCCCGGGGCGATCCTCTGTGCCTCTCGAGGGGGGAGGGGGCCTTTCTGGTTGCAGTCTCCTTGGGGTTCCTGCATTCTGGGGCAACGCCTGGATCTCTGGGACTTGGAGCTCCCCCCGTCTCCTGCGCATCTTTGGGGGGCGGATCTGTGGTCCCTCACACTCTCTGTTGGACGCTCCTATAGAGAAACCTTAAATAAACAAGCGCGTGTACACACACAGGTGCTCACATGGTGCTCTCAAAAGTATGGGCTTGGGCACGTTCAACACATGTCTTAAGACTATGGGGGGCACTTAATGCATTGTGATTTATTATCGTGATTCTTCAGTTAAGCAATGTTGATTATATATATATATATATATATATATATATATATAGTTTTTTTGTTTTTTTTTCATCAAGTTGACGCAGTGATAGATAGATCTTGTTGTATTGTTGTTGTGTCCCTTTTTTGTGTCCTTTTGTTTTTTTTTGTCTTTTTCTGCAGGTTTAGAAGCAGACTCTTGTTCATTGTTTATTTTTGTGGAACCCCCCCCCCCCCCCCTCCTCTCTCTCCACCTTTTCTCTTCCTTTCTCTTTCACCTCTGTCTCCGTGTCTGGTCGGAATTACAAAGCATTCAACAACAATAACAATAAAGTTTTAAGTATCAGGCGTGACATTAAAAGCAAACGCTTTGATGCTCCGCCTGAGAATAAATCTGTAAGGCTTGTCACCAGCATTCAGACATCAATTCTGCTTGCTTCACAGCCAGACAGGACACGGTAAAAAAAAAAACAAAAAAAAAAAAAACCTTGATGCGCCCAGATTAGTCCTGGGATGTCTCCCCAGGTCACAACAATAGATTAAACCAAGAGTCTTAAAAATAACTCTGAAGGAGTTTTGAGTCAGCTTTGTTCTGCAGGAAAACTGTCTTGTTGTTCAGCTTGGCAGGCGCGAAAAAGGTTTAAGGTTTTGACGACGTGTCAAAATCCTTGTGGTTAAAGAGGTGCTAAAGATGGCCAGTCTGAAGCTCGCTCTAGAACTGACGAATTACTCAAAGCCATATAGTTTTAAAGAATTGATATTATGGTTTGGCCAGCCAATCAGGGGCTGACAAGTTTGAGAGATGTTACCAAGCATCGCAGAGACACACCCTCTGTGATGGAGACTCTGAATCTGGGCAAAAGGTTAACTTATGTGTCATGCGTTTTTAACGTAACTTTACTTGTGAGTGCAAATGTTATGATCTTGTCAAGTAAACATACTAAAACAATCATTGAGCACAGATTAATGAAAATTTTCATTATTTTTTCTCAGCAGTAACAAAATTTCATTCCATGATTATTTTTAATTATAAAATCTTCTTTCTTCTTCTTGGAATAAAGAAGTTTATTTTAAAGAGTTCCTCTGTGATGGATCTTGGAGGAGAAAATGTCTATTGTTTATGTTTTATTATCTCTCAGTCCAGCTGGTGTGAGGAAGTAGGCTCTGATTAAAGGGACTACATGCAGACTTCGAGACTCCTGTGAGGGGAAAAGACTGTAGGATGTGCCATAGCCAGGGTAAGTTGATCTGGCTGTGCATTTGATCTGTGGGATCTCAAAATGAGGCCATTTCGTAATGTTACATTAGTGGCAATGTTAAAGCCCCAATGTGTAAAAATGTTCTATTCCTCAGTGCCACAAAGTTCAGAGTAGGTATTGCAGCTACAGTAGACCACAGGGATCAAACATGATATGAAAACACCACACGCCAGCTTTCAACTTTCTGAAAGATTTATTGGCAGTTTCTGCTGCTTCTTGCAGTCAGCGTCCATTTTGGGGATTGTGAGCCATCTGTCCATATCCTGTGAATAGATGTAGAATGGGTCTGATCAGTCATTTCCAGCAGCTGTGACCTCTCGCTCAAGTGCTGCTGCGCCTAACACATCTGTCGTACCTAACGTGTTTGTCGTGTCTGCTGTGCCACTCATTTCCCTCTCCCCACAGCCGTGCGCACACCGCCACAGTTAGAAATTATTTCCAGCTTTCAATCCAGCGATCACATGTAGTTAGAGCTGGCCAAGGGAAAGGAGCAGAATTTCTCCATACCAGAAAGGCGGCCACAAAGAGAACTGGTGCCGCCCCCGGACAATGTTTGGAGGGAGGGGAACTTTCACGTCACCTTGTATGTCCCTAAACAGCTACTGTATTTCAAGATGGCACATGACTATGGAGCGTTGACCACAGTTTATGCATATAAAAATGTAACATTTCAAGCTAATTTGAATATTTACTTTGGTGAGTAAGGGCAATCAGGGGCGTAGCACCCAATTCTGGGCCCTAGGTACAAGTCTTCCAGGTGGGCCCCCATGCTCAATTACTTAATATCTCTCTTAAACATTTTTTGTCATGCTATAAGACAAGACAATAAATATGATCTTAGTTTAACCTCTATATTGAGCAAATACAAATGCCAGCATAATAAAAGTGAAATGCCCAGACTTCACATATAATTATTTTTATTTGCCAACAATGTGTTCAAACAAAAATCCTGGAATTTATTTTCCAGTAAATGCCCACTGACGGGTCTTCATGTTAGCAAAATCACTTATGAGATCTTTAAAGTCCAATCCTTTGGCTAATTGGCTTTCAATAGACAGAAGAGCTAGGCTGTTCAGTCTATCCTGGGACATTGTTGATCTCAAATAATTTTTCACCAGTTTCAGTTTGCTAAAAGCCCGTTCACCCCCAGCAACAGTCACAGGTAGTGTGCAAAATATTCTCAGTCCAATACAAACTTCTCCAAAAATGCTCTGTAATTGCATCCTGTAGATGGCATTAAGCAGCTCAAGAGGAGACTGAATGTGTGGAAATGTGGCACCATATATTGTTCTCAGGTGTAGCATCTCATTCCCAAATTCAGCTGTGAGATCCTTGTAATATTTTCTCATCAGTGCCTGGCATGATATCTTCATCTGCTCTTCAGTCATGTCTGTCATGGTTCATGATGTTAAGCTTTGCTAATACTGATATATCTTGATATATTAAATACATATGACATGAAATAAACCAGGTTCTCTCTGTGAATGTAATGTACTCTAAATTTTATAATCCCTGCATTATCAGCCAAATTATAAGATTGTCCGTTTTCAAGATCAAATATAAAGAAATTTAAAATAGGCTTAAAATATCTAACCAGGTCAATAACAATCCTCTAACACCAGTGTCATCATGCTATACGAAAAACAGTGTCAGCTTCTCATTCCTGAGATTACCACGAATCCATCGATACCAAGTTTGTCCTGGTCCATGACTGGGAAGGAGCTGAAATATCCACACAGAGTGAACCTGTTTTTACTGCGAGGTCCGCAAATTAATTGGCGGCGGCCGCCCGCGATAATAATTCTGATTAATATATATATATAAATTTATTAGTGTTATCACTGATAACAGTAATTAATTTTTATTTGATCTTGATGGTGAAACTAAAGGCGTTTAACACTTTCTTTCTTCTTTCTTTCGGTCTTTATTTTGGTTTATAGCATTAACATAAATTTTTTTTTCAAACAAAACAATATTAACAATTTGAATTTAAACCAAAAAAGGAATAGGCAGAAGCAAAGCTTATTTTAGCCTACCCTATTTTCCACCTAAGATACATAACCAATATACATTTCTTTTATTTTCCCCAATATAAATAACCACAATGAAAATTCATTAATGTCTATACTTACTTTTCATACCCTGTAAATATGTGACACTTTACACCTGCTTTAAACTTTAGTAAAGAAGTACATTTCTTCAAATCATCATATAACTCATTCCACAATTTCACACCAAGAACGGAAACACATCTTGATTTCACATTAGTTCTGGCTTTTACACATTCAAACATAAATACACCTCTGAGATTATAATGATCATCTCTTGGTTTGAAATAAACTTTTATGCAATTTGGGATATTATCATTAACTACTTTATGAAGAATCTCTAAGAATTTTACTTTAATAATATCTCCTAATTTTAGCGTTTTAGTTTGAATAAATAGATAATGGGTTGGTTCGAGGTATCCCAATTTATTAACTATTTTAATCGCCTTTTTTTGTAATTTAAATACAGTCTCAACACATGTTTTACTGCATTTCCCCAAGCCTCTGCACAGTAAGACAAATAAGGCATAACTAAAGAGCTATAAATTAAAAACAAGGCTTTTTTATTTAGTACATCATTAGTTTTATAATGTATAGCAATAGATTTAGACACTTGCCGTTTGATATATTCAATGTGTGGTTTCCAACTGAGTTTAATATCAATAATCACACCTAGGAATTTAGTTTCATGTACTTGTTCAATTGGGACTCCATTTAAATACAGCTTAGCACCGTCATTGTCCCTTTTCCCTGAAAATATCATAAATTTGGTTTTATTTTCATTTAGTGATAGCTTGTTGTAATCAAACCATTTTTTAATTGAATCCAATTCGTTTTCAACCTCTTGTAATAATTTACTCATATCTTTTCCCATACAAATGAAATTTGTATCATCTGCAAACATAATAAATTTTAACCGAGACGATACAGAAAATATGTCGTTCAGGTATAGGTTGAATAATTTCGGTCCGAGCACCGAGCCTTGCGGTACACCACATATTACTCTTTCAAGCTGTGAATCTATATCATTAACATTAACATATTGAAATCTACTGCTTAAATAACTTTCAAGCCATTGATTGGTTTTACCACGAAGACCATAGTATTCACATTTCTTGAGCAGGTATGTGTGATCAATTGTATCAAATGCCTTACTCAAGTCAATCAAGACAGCCACTACATTAAGTTTTTGATCCACTGCTGTTGCAATCTGCTCTACCAAATCCATAACTGCTAATGAGGTTGAACGATTCTTCCTAAACCCATACTGATGGTCATTTAAAAGATCAAACTTGTTGGTAAATGCTTCAAATCTAATTACAAAAAGTTTCTCAAGTATCTTTGAAAACTGTGGCAGTAAAGAGATAGGTCTATAGTTACAAGCTAATCATTTATCACCACTTTTATAAATAGGAATAACTCTGGCTATTTTCATTTGTTCAGGGACTGTGCCACTTGAAAAGGATTTATTACAAATATAAGTAAAAGGTTCAATAATGCAATGGATAACCTCCTTGATGAGAGACATATCCATCCCATGAAAATCTAAGGACTTTTAACTTTTGAAACTATGTACCGCTTGGATCACGTCACTTTGGCTTACACTGCTCAAAAACATTGTATTATTATTTTTATTTATTTCATGGTTAATGTCAACTTCTGGCAGCTTTTTAGCTAGATTAGGGCCAACATTCACAAAATATTTATTAAACTCATTTGCAATGTTCTTTCCATTTTTATTGTGAATATCTATACCTGCTTCTTTTGTATTTCTTATTAATTTATTTAACACATTCCATGTACCTTTAATATTATTTTTGTGTTTTAGGAAAAGCTGATCATAATATTCCTTTTTTTGCTTCCTTATTATTGTAGTTAATTTGTTTTTATATTCCTTATGCCTTTTTTCTTTTTCCTTTGTTGGATTTTTTAGAAAATCCAGATACAGTGATTTCTTTTTCTGGCAAGCCCTTTCCAATCCCCTAACAATCCAGGGTGGGGACCTTTTTTTTAAGTTTTGCTTATGATATTTTAGAGGACAATGTCTATCATAAGCTCCCAAAAATGAACACTGAACACCTAACATGAATGCAGCTTCTGAGAGCTAGCTAATATCAGCTAAAACTGTGTTCTGCTGCTCACCTTCCTTCTTGAAGAACCTAGTCAATACTTGCTTCCGTTCAATTAACTTTTTCTCCTTCTCCTTCTTTTCTTTTCTTTTCTGGAAGCCAGATTTCCCTTTCTTGGGAAAAGACATGACTGACTCTCCTGCCTCCAGCTCTGGCTGTCGGCATCTGCGATGTCTCATAGCTGTACATGCTGCCGTGCAGCCCCTGGCCGCTGGTGTGGACTAAACCACTTTGCACATTTTTAAGGGGTGATAGATGCCTCAGAGATTATTCAGTTTTTATTTTTAAGGCGAAATTCTGTTTCTTAACCTCTTTGTCCAGGTAAAGAGACGTTTATTAAGACATTAAGTAAGTTGGGGGGAAAAAACAACAACAATAAAACATTTTTATTCAAAGCTGTCTCAGGGCCCCTCCCTGCAGTGGGCCCTGGGTAAACGGTACCCTTTCCCCCCCCAGTCCGACGCCCCTGAGGGCAATGTAAATGGATTGCCCATACAGGTCAGACAGACAGCCTTGGACACAGAGTGTGGACATCCAGAAAGAAATTTGAGTAGAACCACTTCTCCTCCACTGCAAAAGAATCCAGCTAAAGTGGATCAGAAATGTGGTTAGGATGGAAGATGGTTCAAGGGTGTTTTTTCCCAGGAAGTAGCCTGGGTCCAACCAAGGAGGTATTACCTCACTAGGCTGGTCTGGGAACGACTTGGAATCCTACTTGAGGAGTTGGATGATAGAGTTGGATGAGTGCTCACACAACCCAGACCAGGTAAGTGGAAGAGCACAAGATACATAAGGTACCATTCTTACACACATCAGTAACCCCCAGAAGAGGCTCTTGTGTTGTCATGTAACGTAACTTTCATACCATGTGATACCATTACTTGGTAAAACAGGGGTACCGTTATTCCACTGCCACTGGAAATAGTGACGATGGCTATTTGGGCCATTACCAATCAAAGGCCAGCAATATCAAAAGATCTCTTCAAAGCCATACTGAAGGCACTGAACTCCATCCATCCAGTGTTGAGTAAGACGTTGGTTTGATTTTGAGCTATCTTTTGGTCACGGGAAGCTTTGGCAACGGACATCTTAGATTCCTGCCAGTCGCTATCAGCAGAGTCTACATCAGGCCTTCAGAAAGCATGCAAATAATCCCAGTGCTCCACACGAGAAGAAAGAATGAACGCCAGATGGAATCCAAGTCATTTCATGCTCCAGCCTTCAATTGTACAAAATAAAAGCTATGTGTGTTAACTTGACTTCACTACATTTAATAAACAAAAATGCTACGATGTGTAAATAACTATTAACACTGCCTGCCTGATGTTGGAGCTAATATAAAGGAGAATATTGCTGTTAGATAGAAGTGTTCTTGTAATATAAAGAAAGAGAAAAAATACTAAATAAATGACTCATTTATTGTTTATACTCACCATAAGACATTTAAATGAGCCTTAGACAGTAACAACTTATTTTTCTTCTTCATTAGAACATTTCTGACATGTGTCTGTCTCAATTTTAATAACCTCGATCAGCGGGCCTGTCTCACCAGGACAAGATGATCTGGGTCTGCCATATAAAGCACCTGACACAGTCTTCCAACCGGACCACGGAGCAACAGAAAAAGCTTTTATCTGATCTGGTGAGTCACACTTTCTGCTACAGCTTGTGAATGCCTACATATGCTGCTTATTTGAGGAAGACATCAGAGCAGAATGAGCGATAAAAGAGGGCAAGCCAGAACACAGCAGAGTGACGCTCTGGGCAATTTTCTGTTTGAAAACATGTTACCTAATTAAACAATGTTCTGAAAGAAAATTAAAACAAAAACAAAAAAACACAAGGGTGGAATTCAGAAACCACAGACGTCTGTATTAGGAGGATAATGTGTGGGCCTTCTAATGTCACTTATTGATTAAGGTTTTTATTTGACATGGACACCTATAAATGCTGTACCTCGTTTTCAATGCAGCTTGTGTGTGTGACACGTTTTGTGGTTGACACTTACTGGATCTTCTTTCTGAATGCTTTTCTTCTCCTGAGGGATTCCGATACCTCTTGTACTTTCTGGTCTTTTGGTCTCAAGACAGCGCACAGCATTTCTGAGTGTCCCGTTCTCTGTATGGTAATCAGATGTTCTCCACCAGCTGCACCAACAAAGACCCATACTGACCTGCCATGCGTTCCACGCAGGCACTCTTGCCAGCAGTTATTTGTTCACCTTAAACTTTATGCTTCACTTTCCGGTTTCTAATGCCAAGCTTTATTCTCCTCTCAGATCCCACCTGTTTGAACTCCAGCCCTCAGTGTTACCCTCTCATGGGAAATTTCCGACTTTCTCCTCAGGAACCCAGCTTTTCCGGCACCATTGAATCCAACTTCATCTTTTTTTTTCCACTTTAAAAACATTTCAGCATTATCTGCTGGTCACTGGGTTCAGCTGAGTTAAGATTCACAACTGCAAGCCTCCTTTCTTCTCCCAGCATCATGCTTTGACTCAGGTTCCACCTGGTCTCTGCTGATCTCGCTGCATTGTCACAGTTGTGTTCTGCTTTGCTTTAAATCCTTA